>NC_090373.1:117010474-117318272 GCF_036365525.1 Heterodontus francisci
GTCCATTATCTCTTTCTAATTGTATCAGCTTTCCTGCTGGAGTGATTAAACAGGGAAATAATTTTGTTCTGTGTGTTTTGTTTTGCTATGCTGTATCGTGGATTTTATCTTCTAATCTTAGTTTTAAATAGATGTGGTCAAATATTAGATTTATTGCCGTAAATAAATGAAAGTATCTCTCCAAAAACACTCTGATATCTAAAATGTAATCAGTTGGCAACAATGAGATATCAGTAACGTAATTTTAATTGGCATAGTTCACTTAAGCTTGTGTCAGTTTTAAAGGGCAACACTACATTGAATGGCTTACTTGCAGATTTTGATTTGCTGTTGTGCTCACTGTCTTCATTGCTCAGTGAATGAGGCAAGTTTACTTCATTACCTATTAGGAAAAACAAAATGCATTAGTGTTTAAATCTGTTCATTTTATTCCTTGTTGAAGAAGTACAGTAACACTTTGTTGTTAAAACAGTGAAAGAAATGTTAACAATCTTTTCTGGGTTACAGTTTTTTCAGGTTAGCATTGTGAGTATGATTAGTAGAATTATTCAGTGAGATTAAGGTGTGACAACAACTGGGTTCTTAAGTGAATTTTTGTTGAGATTTAACCTCAAACTACAGGGAAAAGCATTTAGCAATATGAACATTGGCTCATAGCCTGCCCAACAAGCATAACATCAAAATTCCAGAGCATGATGCAAAATATTGCAATAAATTTTCAATATATCTTGCATCTCCTGTTCCAAGTAACACAGTAAACAAAAACAAGCAACAGCTTTGATGTAAGAGGTTGACTTGAGTCAGTACTCCTCCGTGTTGAACACGACTGGAAGGAGTACTGAGGGCAGCAAGGGCACAGAATTTACTCTGAGTGGGGGACTTCAGTGCCCATTACTAAGGGTGGCTTGGTAGTGCTACTACTGACTGAGCTGGCTGAGTCCTGAAGGACATAGCTGCTAGAATGGGCCTGCAGCAGGTGCAGCTCCCAGAATACAGCCAGTGACATCCCAGATAATGTGCAAGAGAGGTGATGGTTCATATATTTTCCAATTTTCTCCATCTCCCCTCTTTGGTTGATTATCATGGAAATGAGAGAAATCATATATGATTTGCCAGAGTATACCTAAGTAATTTATGTTGGTTGCACACAAATTTAACCTCTCATTAACCAATATTCCCTAATGTGTGTTCTGTTCACACAAGGGGATGGATATTGTGCAGGAGGCGGGGCTCCCAGCGCCAGGTCGAAAAGGCAGGGGGAACCACTCCTTTGCATTTTTTCAGCTCCCCAGAGCGATCGTCTGGTCTTTTGGGGTGAAAGTTTAAGGAGGTGGGATCCCCATCACTTTAAGACTTAATAGTGATGGGGATCCTTCCCCCAAGAGCTGCGGCCAATCACAGGGCCAGCATATCTGCAGTATGGACAGTGCCATTGGGAGTGGTGGGCACTGCTGGTACTGCAGAGGCCTCGGACCCAGGCCCAGCACTGGAACCTCAGTCAAGACGCAGGTGAGGTGGGATCGCCAGGGCCAGTCTAAAAGGCCCCGAGGTGGGCATTCTGTCCAGGGGGAGGGAGGGTTCCGGGGAGTGAAATGGTTCCCAGTGGGGATCCTTCGTGGACCACAAATTGCCATTAATAGGCAACATTTAGGGCCTCAATAAGCCTCTGGGCAGGAATGCCGTCGTCTGCTTATCCCATCCCCAGGAGAATTGGAACTGGCAATGCCAATGTCGTGTTCCGTGGCGGCTGCTGCAGCTCTGATGCTTTGCCCCCACTCCACCAACCACCACGAAACTCACCGTCGGGAGGACAACAAGATTTGGCGCAAGAGGTTTGGATGAAAAGAAATTAAATTTTTCCCTCCATTTTAAAAAATTTGTTTCATGGGATGTGGGTGTCACTGGCAAGGCCAGAATTTGTTGCCCATCTCTAATTGCCCTTGAAAAGTTGGTGGCGAGCTGCCTTCTTGAACTGCTGCAGTCCATCGGGTGGGGGTACACCCACAGTGCGGTTCGGAAGGGAGTGCCAGGATTTCGATCCAGTGGCAGTGAATGAATGGTGATATATATTCAAGTCAGGATGGTGTGTGGCTTGGAGGGAAACTTGCAGATGGTGGTGTACCCATGCGTCTGCTGCCCTTGTCCTTCTAGGTGGTAGAGGTCATGGGTTTGGAAGGTGCTGTCCAAGGAGGTGTGGTGAGTTGCTGCAGTGCAACTTGTAGGTGGTACACACTGCTGCTGCTGTGCATCTGTGGTGGAGGGAGTGACTGTTGAAGGTGGTGGATGGGCTGTTGATCAAGTGGGCTGCTTTGTCCTGAATGGTGTTGAACTTCCTGTGTGTTGTTGGAGCCGCATTCATCCAGGCAAGTGGAGAGTATTCCATTCTACTCTTGACTTGTACCTTGTAGATAGTGGGCAGGCTTTGGGGAGTCAGGAGGTGGGATGCTCACCACAGAATTCCCAGGCTCTGACCTGCTCTAGTAGCCACAGTATTTATGTAGCTGCTGCAGTTCATTTTCTGGTCAATGGTAATCCCCCAGGATGTTGGAGGATTCAGCGATGGTAACGCCATTGAATGTCGAGGGGAGGTGGTTAGATACTCTCTTGTTAGGGATCGAGATTGCTTGGCATTTGTATGATGTGAATGTTACTTGCCACTTGTCAGTCCAAGCCTGGATGTTGTCCAGGTCTTGCTGCATATGAACATGGACTGTTTCAGTATCTGAGGAGTTATGAATGTACGATATTCAGTACCAATCAGCTGCAAACATCCTCACTTCTGACCTTATGATGAAGGGCAGGTCATTGATGAAGCAGCTGAAGATGATTGGGCCTAGGACACTATCCTGAGGAACTCCTGCAGCAATGTCCTGGGGCTGAGATGATTGGCCTCCAACAACCGTAACCATCTTCCTTTGTGTTAGGCATGACTCCAACCCATGGAGAGTTCCCCCCGATTCCCATTGACTTCAATTTGGCTTGGGCTCCTTGATGTCACACTTGGTCAAATGCTGCCTTGATGTCAAGGGCAATTACTCTCATCTCCCTCGAGTTCAGCTCTTTTGTCCATGTTTGGACCAAGGCTATAATAGGGTCAGGAGCCAAGTGCCCCTGATGGAACCCAAAATGGGTGTCATTGAGCAGGTTTTTGCTGTTTAAATGACACGATAACACAGTTGATGAAACCTTCGCTTTGCTGATGATCGAGAATAGACTGATGGGGTGGGAATTGGCTTGATTGGATTTGTCCTGCTTTTTGTGGACAGGACATACCTGGGCAATTTTCCACATTGTTGGGTGGATGCCAGTGTTGTAGCTGTACTGGAACACCTTGGCTATGGGTGCAGCTAGTTCTGCAGCACAAGACTTAAGTACTACAGCCGGAGTGTTGTCAGGGCCCATAGCCTTTGCCGTATCCAATACTTTCACCAGTTTATTGATATCACGTGGAGTGAATTGAGTTGGCTGAAGACAGCCATCTGTGATGCTGGGGTCCTTAGAGGAGGCTGAGATAAATCATCCATTCATCAATCCTGGCTGAAGATGGATGCAAATGCTTCAGCCTTTTCTTTTGCACTGATGTGCTGGGCTCCCCCATCATTGAGGATGGGGAGATTTGTGGAGCCTCTTCCTTCGGTTAGTTGTTTAATTGTCCACTACCATTCACCATTGGATGTGGCAGGACTGCTGAGCTTTGATCTGATCCGTTGGTTGTGGGATCGCTCAGCTCTGTCTATTGCATGCTGCTTCCACTGTTTGGCATGTAAGTAGTCCTGTGTTGCAGCTTCACCAGGTTGGCACCTCTTTTTGAGGTATGCCTGGTGTTGCTCCTGGCATGCCCTCCTACACTCTTTATTGAACCAGGGTTGATCCCTTGGCTTGATGATGGTAGAGTGGGAGATTTGCCGGGTCATGAGGTTACAGATTGTGGTTGAATATAATTCTGCTGCTGCTGATGGTCCAAACGCTTCATGGCTGCCCTGTTTTGAGCTGCTAGATCTGTTTGAAATCTATCCCACACAACGCGATGGAGGGTATTCTTAGTGTGAAGATGGGACTTCATTTTCGCAAGGATTGTGTGGTGGTCACTCCTGCCAGTACTGTCATGGACAGATGCATCTGCAACAGGTAGTTTGATGAGGACAGTGTCTCGTAGGTTTTTCCCTCTCGTTTCCCTCACCACCTACCACAGGCACAGTCTGGCAGATATGTCCTCCAGGACTCGGCCAGCTTGGTCAGTAGTGGTGCTACTGTGCCACTCTCTGTAATGGATATTGAAGTCCCCCACCCAGAATACATTCTATTCCCTTGCCACCCTCGGTGCTTCTTCCAAGTGGTATTCAATATGGAGGAGTACTGATTCATCAGCTAAGGGAGGGCGGTAAGTGGTAATCAGCAGGAGGTTTTCTTGCACATGTTTGAGCTGTTGCTATGAGACTTGATGTATTTAGAATTTAGAACATTACAGCGCAGTACAGGCCCTTCGGCCCTCGATGTTGCGCCGACCTGTGAAACCATCTGACCTACACTATTCCATTTTCATCCATATGTCTATCCAATGACCACTTAAATGCCCTTAAAGTTGGCGAGTCTACTACTGTTGCAGGCAGGGCGTTCCACGCCCCTACTACTCTCTGAGTAAAGAAACTACCTCTAACATCTGTCCTATATCTATCACCCCTCAACTTAAAGCTATGTCCCCTCGTGTTTGCCATCACCATCCGAGGAAAAAGACTCTCACTATCCACCCTATCTAACCCTCTGATTATCTTATATGTCTCTATTAAGTCACCTCTCCTCTTCCTTCTCTCCAACGAAAACAACCTCAAGTCCCTCAGCCTTTCCTCGTAAGACCTTCCCTCCATACCAGGCAACATCCTAGTAAATCTCCTCTGCACCCTTTCCAAAGCTTCCACATCCTTCCTATAATGCGGTGACCAGAACTGCACGCAATACTCCAGGTGCGGTCTCACCAGAGTTTTGTACAGCTGCAGCATGACCTCGTGGTTCCGAAACTCGATCCCCCTACTAATAAAAGCTAACACACCATATGCCTTCTTAACAGCCCTATTAACCTGGGTAGCAACTTTCAGGGATTTATGTACCTGGGCACCAAGATCTCTCTGTTCATCTACACTACCAAGAATCTTCCCATTAGCCCAGTACTCTGCATTCCTGTTACTCCTTCCAAAGTGAATCACCTCACACTTTTCCGCATTAAACTCCATTTGCCATCTCTCAGCCCAGCTCTGCAGCCTATCTATGTCCCTCTGTACCCTACAACATCCTTCAGCACTATCCACAACTCCACCGACCTTCGTGTCATCCGCAAATTTACTAACCCACCCTTCTACACCCTCTTCCAGGTCATTTATAAAAATGACAAACAGCAGTGGCCCCAAAACAGATCCTTGCGGTACACCACTACAAACTATACTCCAGGATGAACATTTGCCATCAACCACCACCCTCTGTCTTCTTTCAGCTAGCCAATTTCTGATCCAAAGCTCTAAATCATCTTCAACCCCATACTTCCGTATTTTCTGCAATAGCCTACCATGGGGAACCTTATCAAACGCCTTACTGAAATCCATATACACCACATCCACTGCTTTACCCTCATCCACCTGTTTGGTCACCTTCTCGAAAAACTCAATAAGATTTGTGAGGCACGGCCTACCCGTCACAAAACCGTGCTGACTATCGCTAATGAACTTATTCATTAGTGTCGAGTCAATGTTGAGGACTCCCAGGGCAACTCCCTTCCGACTATATAAAACTGTACCGCCGCTTTTGGAGAGCCTGTCCTGCCAGTGGGGCAAGACGTACCCTGGTATGGTGATAGTGGTGTCTAGGAAATTGGATGTAAGTTATGCTTTTGTGAGTATGATTATGTCAGGCTGTTGCTTAACTAGTCTGTGGGACAGCTCTCCAAATTTTGGCACAATTCCCCAGATGTTAGTATGGAGGACTTTACAGGGTCGATAGGCCTGGGATTTTCTCTTGTCGTTTCCGGTTCCTAGGTCAGTGTGGGTGTTCCATCCGATTTTATTCCTTTTCAACCTTTGTGTAGCTGTTTGGTACAACTGAATGGCTTGCTAGGTTATTTCAGAGGGCAGTTAAGAGTCAGCCACACTGCTGTGGGTTTGGAGTTACATGTAGGTCAGACCAGGTGAGGACGGCAGATTTCCTTCCCTAAAGGAACATTTGTGAACCAGATGGGTTTTTACGACAATTGATGGTAGTTTTGTGGTCACCATTACTGAGATTAGCTTTCAATTCTAGATTTTAAAAATTAATTAATTGTATTTATTAAAGGTGCATCAAATCACCTTTATGCTCCCACAGAAAACTCTAGGCCTTTAGGAATGATGTGAGGGGCCTGAAGAGGGTGCAGAGGAGATTTACTAAAATGGTTCCTGGGATGAGGGATTTTAATTAAAATGTTAGGTTGGAAAAGCTGGGTTTGCTCTCCTTAGAACAAAGGAGATTGAGGGAAGATTTAATAAAGTGTACAAGATTATGACAGGCTTAGCTAAGTTCGACAAGAAAAATCTGTTCCCATTAACAAATGGTACAAGGACTAGGGGACACAGATTGGAAGTTTTGGGCAAAAGATACAGGGGGAATATGAGGAAGCACTTTTTTACAAAGCGGGTGGTAATGACTCGCTGCCGACAAGCGGAGATGATCAATGACTTCAAGAGGAAATTTAATGGCCACTTGAGGGAAATAGACTTGCAGGGTTACGGGGATTGAGCCAGGGAGTGGGACTGACTGCATAGCACTGTGGAAAGCTTGCATCGACTCGATGGGCCGAATGTCGTCCTTCCATGTCGCAAGTGACACTGATTCTAAATTTAAATTCCACCAGCTGCTGTGGCGAGATTTGAACCCGTGTCCCCAGGGCATTAGCCTGGGTCTCTGGATTACTAGTCCAGTGGCATTACCACTACGCCACCATCTTCCTCATGAGTCTGTTGTAGCTCAGTTGGTGGCACTCCTGCCTCTAAGTCATAAAGTTCTGGGTTCAAGTCCCACTCCAGGACTTCAGCACAAAAATCAAGGCTAACACGCCAGTGCAGTACTGAGGGAGTGCTGCACTGTTGGAAGTGCTGTCTTTTGGATGAGATGTTAAACTGAGGCCCTGTCTATTTTGTGCAGTTACTGAAATTAGCCAAATGAGCTAACCCACACTCCTTTGGACAATTCAACTTGTTGAAGTAAATAGAACAAACTTTGGCATCATATGATTTGTGAAAACTTTGAAGACACTTATTTTGGGAAAAAAAAGCTTCCTGATATTTATGTACGTTATAGGGGTTGAATTTCTGGGGATAGATGGGATTCTATTGATTGTCCACTAATCTCAACAGATTCATGGACACCTCGGAAATGTGGTGTGAACACTATTTCTCTGGGGTTACAGCTGATAATCAAGTCAATCCTGTAAAAACTAATGGCAACAAACTACTAAGCATTAACTACATGTCTGCGCACTGTTGTAATTATCATGATCTTGTAACTATGTAACATTCTGCTGTGGTTTCTTATTGGCAACAAATATAGGTCTAGAATTTTCTGTAGGAGCATAATCCGAAGTTGCACATGATTTGATGCCCATTCACGTGTCAGTTTTGCCACATTATGCTGCAGTTCCCTGTGTGTCTGATTAGACAACACCAAAGCATTAAAAGCCAGCATGATTACATTAGCCCAGAAATTGCTGTGGGAGTTGGGCTTTTCCTATTACTCCTCAGACTATATTAGTTTTGCACCTCAAATTGCTGGAAATGGAAGCTGGTAACAGGGCGCTGAGGTCAACGGGGCATCTGGGACCTCTATATGAATATCAGGTCCAACATTCTATCTCCTTAACCAATGAAATTGAATGAAAGAGAAAGAAACAGAGCAAATGACAGGGAAGGAAATAGGGTGAAATAGTTCAATTAGATTCCAGAAGAAAAATCAAGAGGGAAAGAAAAAAATAGATTAGCAGAAAGAGACAAAGAAAAAGTAAGAATTGTTTTTTTTAAAAAATTTGTATGAACAATTTACTCCCTGCAGAATTGAGACTCCACAGCTTCAATTGTTCTTTTTCTAGGCCTTCGAGATTGAACAGCATGTTAGGTCCAGATATCACGTTATTAACATGGCCCATATGATGTGAAGTAGCAACCCTAAATAACTGCAGCAAGATTAATTTGTACGCTCAAGGGAAGGTTGATGGTGAGGCCAATGGCAATTCATGGCATTTTCCCATCCTCTCCACAAATTGCTTGGATGTTTTTTACAATAACAACAACTTATATTTATATAGTGCATTTCATGTAATAAAATATCCCAAAGTGAGCATTATAAAACAAAGCATGACACTGAGCGATGTAAGGAGATATTAGATCAGATGACCAAAGCTTGCTCAAAGAGGTAGGTTTTAAGGGGCATCTTAAAGGAGGAAAATGAGGTAGCGCGGCGGAGAGGTTTAGAGAGGGAATTCCAGAGCTTAGGGTCTTGGCAACTGAAGGCACGACCACCAGTGGTGGAGCGATTAAAATTGGGGATGGTCAAGAGGCCAGAATTAGACGAGAGTAAGTATCTCGGAGGGTTGTGGGGCTGGAGGAGATCACAGATAGGGAGGGGTGAGGCCATGGAGGTATTTGAAAACAAGGAGAGAATTTGAAAATCAAGATGTTGCTTGACTGGGAGCCAACATAGGTCAGTGAGCTCAGGGGTGATATTAGACATCAATAATGGCGAGCGCCATGAAGTTGCACTTATTTTCCAAGCAAATTCTGAGCCAATGTAATGAGCAGAGTATTTAGTTAGTTTTGGTACTGATTAGTTTCATAATCCAACTTCGCACTGATGTTGAGATAAAGATTCCCTAAACTCACTATCCCAGTTTCCCATAAGTGCGGTGCAATCCAACTCTGTGAAAAGAATAGTGTAGTAATATCACTTCGAGCCATAGAGACATAACGGCATAGAAGGAGGCCATTCGGCCCATCAAGACCATGCCAGCTCTCTGTAGAGCAATCCAATCAGTCCCATCCCCTGGCTGTATCCCCATAGCCCTGGAAGTTTATTTCCTTCAAGTGCCCATCCAATTTTCTTTTGCAATCATTCATTGTCTCTGCTTCCACCACCCTCGAAGGCAGCAAGTTCTAGGTCATTATCGCTACCTATGTAAAAAAAAAGTTCTTCCTCACATTCCCCCTGTATCTCTCGCCTAAAACATTAAATCTGTGTTCCCTAGCCCTTGTACCATCAGCTAATGGGAACAGCTTTTCTTTGTCTACCCTATCTAAACCTGTCAGAATCTTGTATACCTCTATCAAATCTCCCCTCAACCTCCTTTTCTCCTAGAAGAACAACCCCAGCTTCTCCAACCTAACCCTGTAGCTACAATCCCTCATCCCTGGAACCATTCTGGTAAATTTCCTCTGGACCCTCGCATCCTTCCTAAAGTGTGGGTGACCAGAACTGGGCGTAATACTCTAGTTGTGGCCTGACCAGAGCTTTATAAATGTTCAGCATAATGTCCCTGCATTTGTACTCAATACCTCTATTTATAAAGCCCAAGATCCCATATGCTTTGCTAACGACTCTCTCAATATGTCCTGCCACCTTCAAAAATCTATGCATATCAACCCACCAGGTCCCTCTGTCCCTGTACACTCTTTAAAACTAAACCATTTTGTATATATTGCCTCTCCCTATCCCTTTTACCAAAATGTATCGCCTCACATTTCTCTGTATTAACTTGCATCTGCTGCTTGCCTGTCCATTCTGCTAGCCTATCTATGTCCTGTTGCAGTTGATTGTTATCATCCTCACTGACTGTCACACCCCCAAGTTTGGTATCATCGGCAAGTTTTGAAATTTTACTCTGTGTTCTAATATCCAAGTCATTTATGTATAATCACAAAAAGCAGTGGTGCTTGCTCTGAACCTTGGGGAACACTGCTGACTGCTGTCCTCCAGTCTAAAAAAAATTGTAAGCATGATTGTAGTTTTGAATTCACCTTAAACCCAAAAGTCTTGATCATTAGAGACTGCCAGGGATCTCTAGATCGCGAGGGCACATGGGTGCCCAGACAGCACTACTATAGAATTGAGTCCTTTTTTTGTCTTAGACTCACTAGTCCTACAAAAAGATGTTTTTTCTATCAACATTAATTGAGATAACGGATGGATATTGCATTTTTCTTCCGGTGATCAAGTATCCTCTCCTACCAGACTGCAAGGATAATGGATACATATTGCATCAGCAAAGTTGGGTTCCTTTTGAAACCTGGAAAAATCGCAGACACTAAATCACCAAAAATCAAATGCCCCCTCCCCTTAAGTTTAAAATAAAATGGCAGCTATCTTTGTAGCAGGGGCTGATGAGTGCTGTTTTTATTCCACCTAAACATAAGGCAGATTATAGAAAGAGTCTGCATTTGAGCAGTGGAAAAGGGGAGGCGGTGGCGTACTGGTATTGTCACTGGACTAGTAACCCAGAAACCCAGGTATTGCTCTGGGGACATGGGTTCGAATGCACCACAGCAGAAGATGGAATTTGAATTCAATTAATAAATCTGGAATTTAAAGCTAGTCTAATGGTGGCCATGAAACCATTGTCGATTGTTGTAAAAACCCATCTGGTTCACTAATGTCCTTTAGGGAAGGAAATCTGCTGTCCTTACCTGGTCTGGCCTACATGTGACTCCAGATCCACAGCAATGTGGTTGACTCTTACATGCCCTTGAATTGCCCTCGCAAGCCACTCAGTTCAAGGGCAATAAATGCTGGCCTGGCCTGCAATGCCCATATCCCATGAATGAATAAAAAAAAAGTGGAGCATATTGTGGTTCCTTGTTTCTACACAGGACAAATTATACTAAAGCTGAATTGGACAAAATTTGTGCTTTGACAAATTGAACCTATTTAAAGTGCCTGGACTTTCGCCTCGCACGTACATTGCATGCTTCCTTTAAATAGTAAAACAACTGACTGAAGCTTCTAGTTAAAAGTAATAATGTCATTTTACAGAAGTAGACGTTCATAATTATAATCTTTTGACTTGCTGCATTTGCACCAGTGAATTATCTGTAAGTTCAACACTGTGAGTTCATTGAGAAAAAAATCTATGCGTTATCTGGCGACAAATACAAATATTTGTTCTGACTTGCATGATTTGCTCCTTTGATGCTTCTTAATATTTATTTCCTCCTGAAGTGGAGAGTCTCGGTAGGATTACTTTCTCTTCTAATTACTTCCACAGTGGTTTCCTTAAAAAAAAACGTTTGTCTCCTGACAGAAAATGTGCAAATTTCAGGAGCAGTTGATCTAAAGCAATTTGTGGAATTCTCGTTAGTTTCACTTGTAGCAAGCTGTGCATCCCTATCCATACACCAGTAGCTCATATGTGCAAGTTACCAAACAGCCACAATAAAACCACGTAACAACATCATTATGTTGCAGTGTTCTGTAAAATGTGTTTGTATGTAGGTATGTTGATTAAGGATAAGATTCAATATTATGTATCTTGTTTTTAAGTATTGAACATCGGTTTTGAACTTGTACCTCCAGTTCAAAATGCTATCTTGCAGACAAGCAATACCATTTGTTAGCACACTGGTCTTTTACCTCTGGGATCTGGATTCAGATCCAGCCTAGACAGATGTAATGAAGATTCCTTCTGTTTGACTTTCAGAGACCTATGTGAAATGAGTCTGGGCACTTTTTCCCAGTTCTTTGTGGCATTAAATTGGCAATCTTGTTCCAAGAATTTTCGTGGGCAAGTGTCACACAGCTTTAGTCAGCAGTGCTCTTCTGAGGTGAATTGTTGGCTAAAGTAGAAAGAACCTTGCGCTGTATCTAACCATGCATGCTGTTTCTACTTGAGGTGCTGACAATGAATGCCTGAAATGGGAAAGTTCTATTTCAAAACATAGATATTTTTCATTTTGAGGAGCACAAAATTCACCAGCAGTATGATTTTTGCAATGAATATTACATTCTGTACCATTATACCTGTGACTCTTTCAGGTAAGTAACAAGAGAATGTATGAGAAATCCGTAATTAGTCATCTTTTTGGAATTGTAACTGGTGTCGTGAAGCAGTCCAGACTTCAGTTACAAGTGGCTTTTCTATAAATCAGTAATAAAACTTTTTAAAATGAATCCTTTTTGAAACCAGTTTGCAAAGTACAAAAAAATGAGGCATTAGCTGTCAGCAGCAACCATTACACTGGTTGAGTGTTCCATAGTTCAGCAAATGGTCAGAAAATGTCTGAAATAGTTTATTGTGTTAAAATATACACTAACAGAATTGATAAGCATGAGAAACCGTCTTTTTGTATCTATTAATCAGGATACAGAATTAATTAACTTTGATTCATGGATTGCTTATTGCTCCTAATCACTATTTGCACTCCAGTTATATTTATGCATGCATATATGGATTGAAGATATGCAACTTCTGTTTGTATCTTAGCAAAATTAACCTCTTAATAAAGAATTTTTTCTAAATGCTCTCAATTGTTAATTACATTTCATCCATGTGAGTGAATTGTATTTTGGTTATAAAACTCAATTTGCAACAATAATGGCCTTGATTTTGCGGTCAGCGGCAAAGTAAGGGCAATGGCCGTTGACCTCAAAGAAAGCTGCGCTGAGAGATCTGTTGAACTCTGTGGTGAGAAATTTACCTGTCTCAACATGTAATTAATTGCAATGTTCTTTAATGGGGATTTCCAAGGTCAAGCTGAGGTGATGTTATTAAGATGTTCAAGCAGCCAGTCACATTAAAGAATTTTCACAGAAGGCCAAGCAGGAAACGAAAAGCATGAATAATCAGCGATATGAGAGCGGAAAAGGGGAAGTTCTGCCGCATCTGAGATTTCACTGATTGCTGGCTCGTGGCGGAATTGGGTGGAGTTAACAGCGCAACCTGTGGTGGAACAGTGAATGATAGAACACAAGTTCAAGATTTCTGCATGAATCTGCGCTTGTGCTAAATCCTGAAATTTCAGTCAGATTCAGAGGGAGAATTATGGTAGATGCTGACAGCTCGCCATCAAAAATCCCACAAATTCTGGGTCAAAAGGTCTTGGGTATTTTTATGTTTTGTGCATTTTATATGCAAATCATCTAAGCAATTCTGTTGCATACAGAAGCCTGTATTACTAACGCACATGCGCACACACACACACGTACACACACACGGCTGGATTTTATGGGCCCCCCTGAGGCGGGGTTGGAGGCAGGGGGTCCGTAGAATTGCGACGGGAGGCGGTGGGGTTGGGTGGGGTGCGGGGAGTGGAGCAGAGGGCCTGTCGCCAAGTGATTTTCTCTGGGATGGGCTAGGCTGATTACAGCCTTCTTGCCAGAGGCCAATTGAGGCACTTAAATGGCCTATTAATGGGCTCTTGCCTCCGCCTCTGGGATTTAACAACATAAGATCATGCCGGGGTGGCTCAGAAAGGCTGAGGCATGGTTCACCCGCCTTTTTGGCCTGGTGCCAGGAGCCCCGCCAGCTCCACAACATCCAGTCCAGTGTATCTGAACACAGCAATCTGATAGCTATTGTTGCCAAGTTTTTTTCTGTTGCAAACTATACAAATAAAAATTTACATTCAAATAGCACCTTTCACAGCTTTGGGATGCCCTAAAGCACTTACAGCCAATGAGTTACCTTTTGACATGTACTCACTGTTGTTTTGTAGGTAAATGTAGCAGCCAGTTTGCACAGGGCAGTCTGATGAATGACAAGTTAATCTGCTTTGGTAGTGCTGACTGAGTGATAAAGATTAACTAGAATATCAGGAAATTATCTGTACCTCTCTTTTACAAACATCTGAATAGGCAGTTGGAGTCTAATTGTAATATTTTATCCAAAGTGCAGCATTTCATAATAGTACATGAAGTGTTTGTCTTGGTTACGTACTCAAGTGCTGAAGTAGAGTTTGAACCCATAGACTTCTGACTACGAGGTGAATGTTACCACTGAGCAAAGTTGACACAACACTGTTGGGCTGGATTTGGCATTTGGAAGCATTCTGCATGACTTTTTAAATAAATGTATCGTGTTGTCATGTTAGGCCCCCACCTACCAAGAATAAGGCACATTAATTTTGTAATGAACTTTGATCATGAACTGTTACTGGAGTTAAGAAAGAATCTGTTAAACAGATCAGCCGTGGCTGGAAAATACATTTGCACAGTGTTTGGAAGGACAAAGCAGCCATTCCCTGACATTCAACCCACAATGGACTTTTGAGCACCAGACGTTAAGTGTGAGGGAGCTCGTATTCCAGGTTGACTGCTAAAATGGCCGAATAAACAAACGGGCATGGTCAAACCAGATAGTCACATGACGAACCTGCTGGGCAACCTGAGTTTTTTGAATTTGTACAAATAGTTTGGGAAGAAAGTCTGTTTGCTTCTGGACATAGAAGATCTCCTGTCTGCTCTCATCTCTTTCTCACAAGCCTCTGAAGACACATGAATCCCAAGAGAGAAAAGTCTCCTACAGCAAACAAGGTTTAAGAAGAATACTGGGCCGCAACGAAAAGCAAGATCTACCTACAATCAAGGACTCGACAGTGAGCTGGAAGAACCGTAACAAAAACTCTTCAGTTATTGTCTCAAACTTGTCCACTTTATTTTTCTTCTGCTCTTTTCTGTCTCTGTTTGCATTTGTGTATTGTGTATGCATGCTAGCGTGGGCGCGTCGTGTATCAGTAGGCGCAAACCAAATTAGAGTGTAGGTTTTTAATAAATTTAAACTTTTCTTCTTTAAACCTAAGAAAGCCTATTTGTGCTGGTTTCATTGCCTTATAATTGGAAAGTGGTGAACAAGGATTCACCAAGGGGGAGCTACAAAAATATGGTGTGTTTAAAATTAAACCCTGTTACAGTAAGACCAGGTGAAGGCTGAAAGGGAACCCTAGACCTCTTTCTCACCTGGTCATAACAGTGTAGAATTACCATTTTAGTGCTGTGTGTTAATGCTTTGAGGAAATATGCTATGAGGCTTTTTGGTCTTCGAACATGATCCATGCCCACATAGTGAGGACCTAATTTGAGCTGAACCTGTCTAGGGATCTCCTAAAGTACTTCTGATGGAATGAATATTGCAGAGCTTGATAACCAGTGGTGCTTATGCTTTGCGTATAGACTAGTTCAGAATGACATTTTTAGTTTATTTCTCGTTCCCCAATCTGGAGGAGTGTTGTATGCTCTTCGAATGGAAAATAGACAATATAGCTTCAACATAAAGTGTAACCACACTTCAAATAGGACCAGTGATCACCTTGCACTGAAATTAATTGTCAACTTTGTCTGTCTATGGCATTACTTCATCGAGTATAAGCTGCAGCTAACTAGAATAAATATTTCAGAATAAAATATGAACTTACCGCCATAGCTTTTTATGTTATAGGCTGGATATACATATCTGATAAAGTCTGTTCCGTAAACCAGGTTCAAAGGCAGCAGTAGCAGAAGAGCACCAATTTCTTTTGAAACCATGTTGCATCTGTAAGGTAACAAAATGGCAACAATCGAAAATAGGATTCAGGGCCATTATTTTAAGAAGTATTTGTTACAACTGTTAAAATTTGTGCAGCAATGGAGTATATTTTCCTCCATTATTTTCATTAGCAAAAATGACTGATAAAATAGTTTTTTGTTTCAAGGTTGTACTGACATGTTCACTTATGTCTGTGGCTAGAGGAAAATAGGTCTGATTTAAATATTTGGATTTAAAATGTGCACAAAATGTTTTTGTTCCAAATATGTGGTGCTCTTTTAAATATTAAATGATATTCATGATCATAGCTGAAAGGTGTTATGTGAGGTGTATAGTTTCAAAACTTGTTTATCAGTTTCTTAGATTGTATCTTGCTAAACTGCATGATGCTGGTAAAAGAAAAAAAGTCTGCAATCCATAGTTTGGAAGCAGGATTCTGACAAAATTGATCATTTATAAATTGAACTACAGGCAGAATGTCACTGCAGATAGAATCAGTGAGTCTGCACTCTGGTTTCCTCATTCCTTTGCATGTTAACACAATTTTAAATGGAACATACCAGTGTGTGTTGTCTTCAGGAACTTGCTTCAGTAAAGATTCCCCAACAGATTGTCCTCTGAACTGGTGGAGAGTACAGCAGTGGTATACTTTCAAGCAATGAATACTGCTGTATTTATATGGAAGAGAATCTATAGATATCTGTATATTCTGTGGCTCCTCCTTTTAAAATGGAAGCATTAATTATGCAGTCTACTTTTTTTTTTAAAACATCAAAATGTTATATCAGGTTAGGGAGTTTCTTGTGGTTAAAGTTTCCTTGCATCCTTTGGGAGTGGCCTTTGGCTGTTACAAAAAGTTTCAAATCCAAATGTAGAAATGTAAATTTTGATATGCTTTTTAAAGCTAAATTTAATATTTAAAAAACTTTTATTTGGTTAAATCCAAAAGCTTGCCAAGATAAAAGAGATGAAGTCTTTTTGCTAGCTGTATTGATCTGTTTTGAATAAGAATGCTTAACTCTTCACAGTTACATAATTAGAAGTTCCAGTTAAATAATATATTTCCATAGGTCTTTGTTTTTCTTTTCTGAACATAGTTATAATCCAAGCAGTACCAATTATACATATATCAATTTTGCGCCAACTTGGTGATTCCTTTATTGGCTAATTGGAAGAGCTACGAAAATGGTCAATATCTTTAGGCAGGCAGAATTTAGTTGACAAAGTCGATTGGCAATGGTTAATTATCCACTGCTAAAGGGACAAATATATTTTGAAGGGAGTAAAGTTTGGGATAGTGCCACAACACTGTAGAAACCTTTCTATGACCAGTGGTGTTTTCTGGAATCCTGGAATCACCCTTATAGAGAATGCTTTCTCCTCCCAACCATACCCCGCCGCCCGAGAAAAGGCATTCATTCAGTACTCTGACCATATTAATTTACATAGATATTTAGACTCACAGTCCAAATTAAAAATGTTATCCAAATTGTGAATGACAGCAAAGCATTTTTTAGATGTAGCTTTGGATTTTTGTATTTCTAAACTGGCCTGTCTTTAGTTGCTTGACATACTGTAGATTCACATGTAGGAATCAAAGGTACGCACAATGAAGATCTTCGGAACACACTGCTATATTCCAAAACTTTTGATATAATCATTATTAAAGGGATCCTTTTTTTTTAAAAGGACAAATGTTATGAATTCACACTACTGAAGCAGAGCTTCATGTGCTGGAATGCATCTTGGGAATCTGGTCCAGAGGCCAGCATGCTTTGCAGGATTTCAAAGCTAATGTACAGAAGATTTTGTGGGATGTGCTGACCTGTGTGCTGAAAGTCCTGATATACCCTCCTGCTGTATGAATCATCTGGAGTGTAAATTTGTATAAAGTTTTTCGCATTGGTCGCAAAGGCCGGATTATAAAGTGAATCTCATTTAGTGAATATCTGGTTAAAATGCATAACCTATTGCGTTGCTATATACAACCTGTTACAGTACTTTTTTTCTCCCTAACAAATTAAAGACAAGTATATTAAAATGTTGAAAACCAAATGACAGATGAACTGGTGCTGTTGTGCATAAAATATAGTGTTTATAAAGATTACACAGTATATCCTATTTGGAGCTTAATTTCTGAAGTCTGATGTTCCAGTTTGTGATCTGAAGTTGTAAATTAAAGCAAAAACAAATGCAGTTTGATTTGGTGCTCTTAAAAGTGTGCACCTGAAACACCATTTGAATCACTTTCTTGTGAGCATTATTCTATACTTATAATGTGAATATAGATGAAGTATAGAGATTAATATTTGTTACTATTAATACTGTTTAGCTATTTGCATGGTTGGTCAATTTAATATTATATCTATAATCCTATATTTTTCAACTCCCTGCAATTATAATGATGCAGACTTTAAGATTGCACTGCCTAGAATTAAATGATTTTTATTTGAACTTTTGCAATATAAGATAGACAGCACTTGCTGGTGCCCTGATTTTAAAATAAAACTGAAAATTAAGTACGGTAATTGTTTCTGACTAGCTAGACACCATTAACTGTACTGACCAAATGACTAATGGACCATTATTGGATGTCATGTAGAATTTATAGTTTCAAAGCTGTACTATCAGTAAGTAATATCAAACTGAACTTTTCAATCAACAATAATTCACCTCCGATTTATTGACTAATTGGACATGATATATAATGTCTTCCATACCTACTTGTGCACCAGTTGGGCTACAAATTTTATGTTGATATGAAGTGATGTGGGCTTTGCATCAAAACAAACTGTGTAATGCAGGTTGCCAAAACTGAATCTGAACAAAAAGTGGGATCAGGTAGTATGTATGTATGTAGTATGTACAATTCCATCACAAGTTTTAAAATTTCCACTGCAGTCCAATGGGCTTTGATTTCAATCCTGCCAATGTTAGTAAAGAATCAACTTTCAAGTTGTTCATGTTGTTCCATGGTTTAAAATTCTGAAAGTATTTGAAGACCAAATGAAAAAAAAATAGTGAATTTTGAGATGCGTACACCTGCCACTTAAGTACTGGGATACCTGAATTATAGTAACTGGAAATTCACTCCCAGATAATTTTTGTAGTTTGTGTTGCTAGATGCCCAGCACAGTGTGAAAAGTGGGCACCTATACAATGACTCATAACTTAATACTGTTGTCGACCTTTGAGAATTTTTGACCAATTTTCCACAGAAGGGAATTAAAAATGACATTTAAATGTTGGATTTTTACTATTTTTATTATTCTCCATATCCCTTGATTCACACAAGTTAAAAAAGGCACTGAGAATGTTAAATATTGAAGAGATGGCTTTGTTGTTTCCCTATAGACTGTAAATAATCAGTTAACTCATCTCTCTCGGCAATTGATAAGCACCTAGCATAAAGTGTTCGGATGGCCCTGTTCCTTTCTGGCTGTGAACAGAGTGTAATAACAAACAAAGAAAGCATCATGGGCAGTCAGATCCAACACAGGTTGCAAAAATCAGGTGTTGAAGAACAAGCTTTGGCAAAATTAAAAGTAGCATTCTGAAGAGCAGTAAAGTAGTTTTTTTTCAAGTCAAGTAAGATGACCCACTGTGGTGAAGCATAGTGTGTTCATTATTTTGTTATATTGCAAAAAACAAGTCATGTTGATTCAGGTAAATGAGCTTGTTCATAATTGTTTTGCGGTCTGTTCACCTTCTGTGAAATAAAGCAGCTTAACAAATTGTATCTGATTTTGTATGTTTTCTCAGTCCACCTTCAAAGAGATGAAAGCACACAGATGAAAGACATGAATGGCCGGTTCAGATCACAAAGGGATGATACTGTTACTCTCCTGGGTTATGCTATCATATAGTTAGATACTGGGCAGTGTGAATACATTCCTAAGTGTAAGGCACTTAGACCAGTGGAAGTAACAGCACCACTTTATCCAGCAGAATATCCAGGACACAACGTTAACCTTGTAACATCTGGTATCCAAATGTAAATATATTTTCATTAATCTTGATAAATTGTTCATAACAGTGATTTGCCCACCATTTTGAAGTGGTACAGGTTCAAATAATTGCCTTACTTTTGATGATTCTTTAGAAGTGCAATCATACTACATTATTAGTGTTAGAGAAATACTTACTGCTTTGCACCAATGCAAAACCTGTGTAAATCTGGAACAAAGCAATGTTAGACTTCCTTCCTAGCTGTGCTTCACTCTGATGTCAGGATTTATACTATAATTGTAGTTTAAATGCACTCCAAGTGCAATTCTCTCTTACTTAATAGACTACCAGCCCTTACCACAGTTTTTGTGCAGGAAAAGTTTAGAATGTAAGTGTGCTTTGATTTTGTTGGGGGATTGGTAAGCACAGCTGGCTCGAGTGTGATGCAGGAAGATGCCAATAGTGCAGGTTCAATCCCCATACTGGTTGCAATAGTTCATGGAGACCTGTCTCCTCACCTTGCCCCATGCTAGCAAAGTGGTGACCTTCAAGCTGTACATTACCAATTCTTTCTCTTTAATGGGTAGAGATGCCTTTGGGAATATGGCTAGAACAGCAGCTTTGATTTTGTGTTCAGCATCACCTGCCGCTCCCTCTCTTGCCCTGAATATATTTTCCTGAATGCAGTAGAAATATTAACATACTCTTTCCACCAGATTTCTTCACATATCTGCTTCAGACTCATCCGCAATAAGTTCTCCTCAGAAAGTATTTGAATTTTTAAGTTTCTTTTTAGTTACTAATGTTGGGTAAACAGGTGATCCTAAGTGAGGGCTAAGAGTTCAAATCTTTTGTAGATCTGTCAATGGAATTAAATTGTAATCACATCCCTTCTTAATCCCATGTTTCATGTTCTCAGTAAAGTGCATGGTGAATGGATTTTGTTGGCAAATTAAAATGTGGATGAAGTATATTAAAGGGTGGATAACAAGATGACAGATGAACCAGTTCTCTTTGGCATAAAATATAGTATTTACAAAGATTACATGGTATATGCCATTTAGCATTTAATTTTGATGACTCAAGGCCCATTATTGTCAATATTAATACAAAAAGAAATTCACTTTTCTTTCATCATTTCACCAATGCATGTTTTACAGTTTGAATAATTATTACACTGTTGGGGATACAGTGAAACCTTAATTAGTTGTACTGTCATGCAGACCCCCACCTGCCTTAAACTGTTGCTGGAGTGAGGAAATGATTTGTTAAGTACATCAGCCATAGCTGAAAAAACATTTACATACTAACAGACAGTGCTTGTGGAGACAAAGGACCATTTCCTGACACATCCAACCCACAATGGACTTTTGATCAGCAGACATTGACGGTGAGGAATCTCACATTCCAGGATGACTGCTAAGATGGCCAAATCCACAAACCGACATGGTCAAACCAGCTAGTCACATGACTAACCTGCTGGGAAAACTGAGTTTTTTTGGAATTGTACAGACAGTTTGAGAAAGAGAGACTGTTTGCTCCTGGACTGAGAAGACCTCTCCTATCTGCTCCCACCTCGTTCTCACGGAACTCCAAATCCACTGAAGACGTGAACCTCGAGAGAAATGTCTCCTACATCAAACAACGTTTAAGAAGAATACTGGGCCCCAATGAAAAACAAGATCAACCTACAATCAAGGACTCTACAGCAAGCTCGAAGAACAGTAACCAAAACCATCTTCAGATATTACCTCAAACTTTTCCACTTTATTTCTTCTGCTCTTTTCTGAACCATCTGTATGTGTGTTTATCGCATATGCATGCTAGCTTGGGCGCATTGCGTATCCGTAGGCATTAACTGAATTAGAGTTTAAGTTTAATAAAGTTCAACCTTTCTTCTTTAAACCTAAGAAAACCTGTTTGGCTGGTTTCTTTGCCTTATCATTGGAAAGCAGTGAACAAGGATTTACCAAGGGGGAACTAAAAACACAGTGTGTTTAAAATTAAACCCTGTGATGGTAAGACCAGGTGAAGGCTGAGAGGGAACCCTAGACAAATTTCTCACCAAGTCGAAACATGTACTCACTTCAACTGCACTCTCAATTATCTGCAATAATTGCTGACAGGAATCAGGTTTTAGTTTTGTACAAACCACCTGACTGTCTTAATTGATGTATTGCATACTTTGAGTCCTAAGTCCAGCATAATGTATTGTTTTAAATTGATCTCCCATGCTTGCTAATGAGTAATGCCCATACACTTCTGATACTTAAGTCTGTGTCAGGTCAACAGTAGAGGTTGTGCTTTTGGGTCCCAAAGAGCATTAAGAGTTGGGCTTTTTAAAATCAAGACTATTTCCTTACCTTTTATATTCATCCACATCTTCTGCTTGCTTTCAGGGAAGTTATTTAGATTCAAAGGAGTCATTTTCCAATTTTGCTGTATAGTGGAGAGATTTGACCAGCTGGAGTGTACAGCAAATTCCCTTACCCCCAAATTTCCAATATGTGCTCACAGCTGCAAGGCTTCCTGCCAGTAGCACAGCATCAGAAAATTCATGACATAGTGCTTTGCTTATCAGAAATTTGGATGTGAATAGGGCATGATAATCTGCGTGCCCAGATTACCATTATATATGCTTTGCTCACACAGAGCTCTGCGCCAGAATTACTCATTTTTTAAATTTATGGGGGAGAAATTCAACTTGCACTGAAAATGAGAGAAACACGGGCACAGAGTTGTCAGCTGTGGCTTAATGGTGGCATGTTTGCCTGTGTCAGAGGTTGTGGATTCAAGTCCTACTCTAGAGGAAATTGGGTGTCAGTGATACCATTTAAAGGCAGCTTCTCTAAAAGGGGAGGTGCAGTGCCTTTATTTAAGTGAATCAGTGCTGTGCATTGCCAATGGCAGGTAGACTTAGTGCAGCAAGACCTGTAACTGTAAGAAGCCAACTATACTGGCAAAGCCTAGAATGCCTCCTCGTGCTTCGCTGCATTCAAGAGGAAGCTGATGGATTGGTTGGACTGAGTGAGGAGTGTATCCATTGCCTTCGATGCAGAAATGCACTGCAAATTTATGACATTGCTAATGTGAATTGTTGCAGCCTTGAATGACCCTGAGGCATAAACATTCAGGGCTATAGGCACCTTCAGAGCCTAAGGCTTTATTTGTGATTGGCCCTGTCCCCTCCCCTCCTTCACCACCACGTCCCAACAACTGCAGGTCCCAGAATCCGTGAGTTTCTGTCCTTCCTACTTCTCGTCATCCAGTGCCAAAGGCAAAATGAGCAGCTTACCTGTATTGGTAGAATGTAAGTTTTTGCAAAATCCCCTGTGCGGAGATCATCCTGCATACATTCATGGGGCTGTTACTGCTGTCTGATGGCTAAAAGTAGCCTGGAGCAGTCTAATAAATTGGATTGAATTTTTCAAGGAGGTGACTAGATGTGTAGATGAGGGTAGAGCAGTTTATGTGGTCTACATGGACTTCAGTAAGGCTTTTGATAAAGTCCCGCATGGGAGATTGGTTAAGAAGGTAAGAGCCCATGGGATCCAGGGCAATTTAGCAAATTGGATCCAAAATTGGCTCAGTGGCAGGAGGCAGAAGGTGATTGTTGAGGGTTATTTTTGCGATTGGAAGCCTCTGACCAGTGGTGTACCGCAGGGATTGGTGCTGGGACCCTTACTGTTTGTAGTGTACATTAATGATTTAGACATGAATATAGGAGGTATGATCAGTAAGTTTTCAGATGACACAAAAATTGGTGTCATAAATAGTGAAGAGGAAAGCCTTAGATTACAGGACGATATAGATGGGCTGGTAAGGTGGGCAGAGCAGTGGCAGATGGATTTTTTTTTATTCATTCATGTGATGTGGCCATCGGTGGCTAGGCCAGCATTTATTGCCCATCCCTAATTGCCCATTCCAGAAGGAGGTGGGCGACAGCGTGTGGAGGCGATGAGACTCTGGGCATGCAAGAATGATCTGATAGGGAGGGCCCTTCTCACCACCAGCCAAGCTACGTCTTGGTGCTTGTTTGAAAGCTCTGGCGATGAGGCATTCTGCCAAATGAATTTTGACAGTCTGCTTGAATCCACCATCTCCTTTTCCCACAGGGCCTCAAGGACGTTACGTATTGTGACATCAAGGAGGGAGTAATGCACTATTAATTCAGTCCCACTACTCCACAGGTCATAGCATATCAAATAAAGTTTCTCACCTACCAAAGAATAGCCAAATTAAACACTTTATTTTTCCCCAGAATAAAGCACACCAAACCAGGTTTCTTTAAACAACAACATTAACTAGTTATTAGAAAAGAAACAATAGGTCTTAACTACTAAAGAGATAAATCTAAATATGAAAATCCCTTTATTTCCTTAACCCTGATGCGTACACATATACATTAAAAAATGGTTAACCAGGGAAGGAGGATTTTTGGTTTACAGCTGTTTCTTAGGGATAGAAGGAATAATAAAAACAATTGAGTTTATCACATTCTGATGGGATGTTTTTGGTATGGTGAGGTGTCCCAGAGTTGAATAGTCGGATGCCACATGAAGTCTCTCCAGGCGAGGTTAATGGGTAGGCTTTCAAGGCAATTTGTCAACAGCAGGCATCATACAGGTCTTTCAGCAGGGGTGCAGCAACCGGTCTGCTTGAGTTTTTTAAAACACCAGTCTAGCAGTAGAAGTTTTTTTGCAATTTCGGAATCTCCCAAAACACAGGAGGCAACAGGAACCACTCTGGATACATGAATTATTCAGAGACTGGAAGCGATACGAATTTGCCACCTTTCAAATGCAGGATTCCTTTTCAAGAGATGCAGGATTCCTTTACAGAGAGAGGTAACACTTTCCTGGGTCTTCCTCCCTTGCTCCAGGCAGGCCAAAGCAAGATTTCAAATGCCTGCTGTCATGCAGACCCTCGCCTGCCAAGGTTTAGATAGAGGATCTGGATCGGTGCAGGGTTGGAGGGCCGAAGGGCCTGTTCCTGTGCTGTAATTTTCTTTGTTCTTTGTTCTCTTTGTTAATAAGGCATATTAATTTCACCATATGAACATTGATTTTTAACTGTTGCTGGAATGAAGAAATGGCTTGTTAAAGAGATCACAGGACATTTGGACTGGAGGGACATACTAAGAGGCGCTGCTTGTGGAGACAAAGGACTCTTCCCTGATCCAACTAACCCAAATAGATTTTGATCACCAGACATTGAAGGTGCAATGAAGCACATTTCAGGGCCTGCTAAGAGAATACAATCCATAAACCTCACAGGAGAGACTGTTTCAAATAAGGAGCTAGTCACATGGCTAACCTGCTAGGCAACCTGGAGTTTTTTTGAATTGTGCCACATAGAAAAGAACAGAAGGCAGTTTTGCAACTGAAGCTAGAACAATCACGCCTCTCTCCTGGCTGTCTCCCTTTCACTTTCCTCCCCAAGCCGCCGGACCCAGGGAAGGCACGTAAACCTCAAAAGAGAAAAAACTCCTACATCGAAACAAGTTGAAGTGTGAACTGGGCCCCAGTGGACAGCAGGATTTACCGGCAACCAAAGACTCCACACTGAAGTCAAAGGACAGTAAATAACTAACAGCTATTGCTTCAAATTGTTCCCCTTTACTCTTTCTACTTTTTCTGTCTCTATCAGTGTGTGTGTTTATCGCATAGGCATGCTAGCGTGGTCATGTCGCAAATTCATAGTCGTTAACCAGATTAGAGTTT
The DNA here is from genome assembly GCF_036365525.1 of Heterodontus francisci. Lineage (NCBI taxonomy): Eukaryota > Metazoa > Chordata > Chondrichthyes > Heterodontiformes > Heterodontidae > Heterodontus > Heterodontus francisci. The sequence continues at coordinate 117,035,669 of NC_090373.1, forward strand.
AAGATTAATAAACTTCTACCTTTCTTGTTTAAATCTAAAGAAACCTGCCTGATTTATTTGCCTTACAATTGGAGTAATGAACAAGGATTCACTGAGGGGGAGCTAAAAACATTAAAATATAAAGTTAAACCTTGTTATGGTTAAACCAGGCAAAGGCTGAGAGGGAACCCCCAAACCCTTCTCACCTGGTCGTTACAGCTGTCCTTTATCCTATTCACAGGATTTTTAAAGGGTCCAAGGTGAGAAAAAAAACCTTCCTGAACATGGTCACATGCCCAGACACAGTGTCTCCCCCTGTCACTCAAAAGCTGCTCTGAAGAAAGGTCAAACCCCTGTGGTTTCGTTGAAATTTCTGGCTTTCCTGCCTTTGTACAAGTTCAACTTCCTTTCAAAGCATCCATAAAGTTAAATTTTTGTTAATGACTTCCTTTCAAAACGTTGCAGGAATTCCAACTATTTGCAGATTGGTGTCCACTGAGCAAAAAATAATCCTTTTCTCAGATTTTTAAACACACAGAATTCTAAGTTTTCTTTTTAAAAACAAAACACTTGTAACAATATGGAGCACTGCCTGATGGACTTGTGTTCAAAGATGTTTCTATTCAAACTTTTCCACGAGAGACATGTGGTATGGCACGGTCCAACTGAATGGAGTGTTCCGCAGCAAAGTGGCCAGACCCGTCCTTCGCAACACCGGGAACAGATCGAACCTCAGCATGTGGTGACATTTGGTGTTTGTGTACCCAGGGTCTATGCACAGCTTGATGCAGCCGCACGCAAAGGTGGCCATCAGAATGTGGGCAATGTTGGATACGTTTTTTCCACCTCTATCCAGAGGTTTTTAATATCGTGTTCCTGCGGACACGGTCCATTTTTGATCTCCAGATAAACTGGAAGGTGGCTCAGGTGACCGTCAGAGCACAGGAGTGGGGTATGGGCCAGACCTGTGTCATTGTACAGCAATACCGAGAGCACCTTGCACTCGATGACCAGGTTCTTACCCACAATGGAGAGAGAACGCTGCTCCCACATGCTCAGATTATGTTTTACCATGGCTATGCGCTCCTTCCAGTTTGTGATGCATGCCGCGGCCCCTCCAGGCCATATCCCCAGCACCTTCAGGTAGTCTGACCTGACAGCGAAGGGCACAAAGGATCGGTCGGCCCACTTCCCAAAGAACATGGCCTCACTCATGCCGCGATTTACTTTGACTCCCGAGGCCATTTCAGATTGGTCGCAGATGCTCATCAGCCTGTGAACAGTCAGCAGATCCAACAGAAGATGGCAATGTCATCCATATACAGGGAAGCTTTCACCTGTGTGCCTCTGCTGCCTGGGATTGTCACCCCTCTTATGCCCTCATCCTTCCTAATGGACTCAGCAAAAGGTTCGATACAGCAAACAAGCAAGAGGGAGAGAGTACAGCCCTGTCTGACTCCAGATTTGATTGGGAAACTTTCTGATTCCCACCCATTGATTGAGACTGCACTACTGACGTTTGTATAGAGCAGTTTTATCCAATTGCGGTTTCCCTTCCCAAACCCCATTTTGGAAAGCATGTCCATGTCTGTGTGCAATACCCTATTAAAAGCCTTTTCCTGTTCCAAGCTGATGAGGTAGGTGTCCACCCTCCTGTCCCATACATAGGCGATCGTATCTCTGAGTAGAGCGAGTTTATTGGAGATCTTCCTGCCGGGTACATTACAGGTCTGATCGGGGTGAATCACCAACTCCAGAGCAGACTTGACCTGACTGGAGGTGACTTTGGACAGAATTGTGTAGTCCACATTAAGCAGTGAGATGGGCCATCGATTTCTAATTTCCTCCCTTTCCCCCTTCCGTTTGTAGAAGAGGGTGATGATGCCTTTCTTCATTGTTTCTGGCTGGAAGCATGTCAGAATCCTACTGTCGTGCACTTCCAGCAGGTCTGGGCTGATCCAGTCCCACAGAGTTGGAAACAACTCAACAGGCAAGCCGTCGCTTCCGGGAGTTTTACTCGTCTCCAAGGACCTGACGTCCTGTGTCAGCTCGTCCAGAGTTAGCGGTTTGTCCAGGCTCTCCTACGTACAGTCATCTAAGACCTCTGTGATAGATGCAGGAAGGACTGGGAGGCTCTTCTGTCCGTGGGCTTCACACCGTACAGCCCAGCATAAAAGGATTTGCTGATCCTTAGTATGTCAAACAGCGATGACATTACCGAGCCATCCACTTCCGTCAGGCTGCTGATCACCGAGCTCTCTGTGTGTATCTTTTGGAAGTACAAATGCGAGCACGTCTCATCCTGCTCAACGGAGCGGACCCTGGACTGAACGATGATCTTGGAGGCCTCCGTGGCAAAGAACAGGGCCTGCTGACTCATCACCTCATGGAGGTCCTCCTTGACCTTGACCCCCATCAACTACAGCAGGAGCAGATTCTGCATTCTTTTCTGGAGTCGGGACATTCCCGTCTCTCTCTCTCTCTCTAGCCCTCTGAACACCTTTTGAGGATGAAGATCGCTTCCCACCAGTGAACTGGAGACTCAAAGAGGGGTTTCACGGTTCTCCAACCTTTGAGTTCCTCAGTGTTCCCTGGGGTTAGCAGTGTCGCATTGAGCTTCCATGTCCCCCCCCCCCCCCCCCGCCAACCCACTGGTCATCCTGTAAGTGACAGTCGGCCAGTCAGAGGCAGTGGTCAGAGAAGAACACCTGCTTGATGTTGGTAGATCTGGCGGCGAATGCACGGGACACAAACGGGAAGTCAATCCTGGAACAGCAGACCCGTCCAGTCTTGAGCAGGTGTATCTACACCTCGCTCCATCTTCAGGGTTGCTTAAGATGCCATGCAGCTTGGCATCTTTTACTGTTTCCATCAGGAGTCTGGACGTGACGTCCAGTTTGCTGGAGTCACTTCCAGATCGTGCAGCTGCATCGAAGATGCAGTTGAAGTCACCGCCTACAATGACTGGTCTGGATGTCGCCAGCAGCAGTGGAAGCTGCTGGAGGACGGTCAGCCGCTTGCTGTATTGGACCGGGGCATACATGTTGATTAACTGGAACAGAGCATTGTTGTGCAGTACGTCTGCTACGAGGAGGCAACCGCCCACCACCTCCTTAACTTCAGAGATGGTGAAATGATTCCCATTCCTCTGGCCAGGTATTTTGCTCTGACCAGATTGATGGGACCACCATCGCAAGCATTACCATAAGTGCTGAGGTAAGGTATTCCACACTCCTGCAGAAACAGTAGATCAGCTTTGACCTTGGCAAGGCAACCCAAGATCGAAACACATTGCGTAGTGGACTTAACGCTGCACACGTTAATGGAAGCAATCTTTAAACCCATTTAAAGCTGGATGTTGCTTACCACTCCAGGTGTCCTTACTAATCCCAGTCCTTGGATATTTTCCTGCATACCCAGAGGGTACACAAGCTGTTGGGCTCAGAAAACTCTCCTGGTCACTTAAGGTGGGTTTGTTCCACTGGGGTGACATTGGGGGGGCTCTTGTAGGCAGTGAGGTTTGGGCTGTCCTCTGCTTGGTGGAGTCTTTCCCCTCTGTTCCTCCTCGAGGACGTTGCTGCTCCCAGCATAATTATAGCATTGGAGACAATAATGGGTATCTTTACTGTATGATAATGGTTGCTGAAAAAGTTGGTGTGGGTATGAAGTGGTTTCACTTTATCCTTGCACTGACCTTTTTTGCTTAGAGTAGCAAATATAGAAAGAAAATAATTCTAGTGATTGAATGTTTTAATATGAAGGGACAGCAAGCTCAACTCTTTAAATATGAGGATAGTATCACTTGATGGCAGTCTTGCTTGAAATTGAAACAATACACAAACATTTGATAAACTGAAGTCGATATCAAATAGCTAACTTGTTGGATGTCTAATTTGTTTAAATCTATTCCTACTGTTCTGTGACTTAGATTTTATGTAAAAGTTTTACAGAAATGTTTTGATGAAGCAATTGTGGCCAGTTGATGATTTTTCTTGGTTTTCCTTTCTTCTCTCCCTTTCTTTGTGCATGATCATGGTGGGGTACAGTTCCAGGAGCACTAAGTTCTCTCCAGTTCTTTTTCCAAGCACTTCTTGTGTGACCGTAGATATAAGGAATAAATGTTAAGACTGAGCAGCCCTAACACATAGCTGTATGGGACGGGAATATACAATAGGAATTTGGATATACAGATTAAGCATACCTGACTCCTGATCACATTTCTGATAGATTGGTGAGCTACAAGTATGGGAATATGATGCAGTGGCAATAACGGAAACATGGCTGAAAAATGGTGAGGACTGTGTGCTTAATATGCAAGGATATAAAGCGTTCAGAAAAGATAGAGAAGGAAAAAAGGGAGGTGTGGTGGCAACCCTGATTAGGGAAGACATTGCAGTGCTGGAAATGGAGGATGTCCTTGAAGGAGCAAGGACAGAATCTATTTGGTTAGAGTTGAGGAGCAAAAAGGGTATCATCACACTACTAGGGGTGCTCTGTAGGCCTCCGAATAGTGTTACGACCGAGGTGGGAGCAATGCACCGTCAATTCAGTCCCATCACTCCGCAGGTCATCGTATATTATTAAAGTTTTCCCACCCAACTGGAAAACAGCCAAATTCAACACTCGTGTAACCCCAGAATGAAACAGACCAAACCAGGTCTCTTTAGACAACAACAAATTAACAATTTATGAAAATAACTGTCTTCTTTTATATTTCTTATAACTTCTTATTTTAACCTAATTCCCCCCCACACACACACATACTCAAAATCACATTTAACTGGTTTCTTTTTTTAAAAAAAGGTTTTAAAAATTAGCTGTTTCTTAAGAATAAATAAATCAGTAAGTCTTGTAGGTTGCATTCCTGATGGATGAGGTATTCTAATGTAAAAATAATCGAATGCGTCTTGAAGTCTCCATGCCAATTTGATGAAATAGTCTGTTCTTGATCGGCTTTCAAAACACTTCAGCTGCGGCAAGCATCAAACCGTTCTTGCAATGATGAGCACAGCATTAGGTCAACTTGAATTTTAAAACCGACAGTCTCTCAGTCGAAACTTTACTTCAGCAATACAAATGGTTTCTTCAAAAACCTTTTTTTCCTCAGGCAGTTAACTTGGCCTGTAGCTCCTTGTAGAATATTTCCTGAGAAAATTAGACAGCTCTTTTCAGTTGCACACTTCGCTGGAAAGTCTCTCAAAACTAGTTTCAGCTGCTTTTTACACCATTAAGTGGAAATATTGTACCATGTAACCTCTCTCGTTCCTGCTGTCACTTAGGTAACAAAATGCAGCTGGCACACTGTGCCTCCGAAATCCAAAAGCTTCTCTCCCTGCCTTAAAGGTACACTGTTTTTAACAGTGTCTTAAAGGCACACTGTTTTAATCTGAGGAGAAAATAAGTACTGTTCTGTGACACCTCCGCCCTTTGCAAAATGAAACACCATTCTAAAATGCATTTCATTACAAAGCAAAAAATAAACTGGGAAAACACTAAAAATTTCCACATTCATACCCATTCACTCTTTTACAGCATTTTTTCTGTCCCATCGCTATCCATATAACTTAGCGTGGCTAGGTTCATGACAAAGTGTTGGCGATAACATTGTTTTCCCTGAAATATGTACAATTTTCAATTGAGGCTGCAACAACGAACTCCCATCTAAATATTCTAGCATTTCAGTTTATAAATTTCTCCACAAACGTTAATGGGTTATGGTCAGTGTATATTAGTGTTTCTTTATAGTCTTGGCGGACATATATTTCGAAATGTTTGAGAGCCGGCAAAAGTCCGAATGTTTCTTTTTCCACAGTGGAAACTTTTTTTTGATGGCAATTTAGTTTTCTTCAAAAGTACGCTACTGGCTTCTCTATGCCCATTTTCGTCATCCTACAATAGGACTGACCAACCCCCAGGTTGCTAGCATCGATCGCTATTTTAATGGGTTTAGTAAAATTTGGAGTAGCCAACACTGGTTCATTAGTTAAGATTGCCTTTAGCTTTTCAAAAGCTGCCTGGCACGCATCTGACCATACCACTTTGTTTTTCTTTTTTTGTAGCGAATCGGTTAATGGAGCAGCCACAGCACTAAAATTCTGTACAAATTTACTGTAAAAACTGCACATCCCGAAAAACCTCATTACTTCCCATTTAAATTTAGGGATGGGAACTGTAGTAAAGCTTGTACCTTTGCCTTTTTTGGCAATACCTGTCCTTGCCCCACTATGTGTCCGAGGTAAGTTACTCTTGCTTTTCTGAATTCGCTTTTTTCCAGATTTATCACTAAGTTCATTGTTTTTTAAACAGAATTTTTAGCTGGTTTAAGTGTTCTTGCCAAGTGTTACTGTATATTAGTACATCATCGAGATACACTACACAGTTGGGAATACTGGCTACCACCTGATTCATTAATCTTTGAAAAGTGGCTGGGGCATTTTTTTGCCTGAATGGCATCACCCAGCACTGATAAAGACCATCAGGTGTTAAAAAAGCTGATATCTATTTGGCTTGAGGAGCCAAAGGAACTTGCCAGTATCCCTTTAACAAGTCGATCTTGGTATGAAACCCAGCACTGCCCACTCTGTCGATACAGTCTTCTAAACGCGGAATTGGGTAGGAGTCTGCCTTTGTTACCACATTGACTTTTCTGCAGTCTGTACAAAATCGAGTTGACCCATTAGGTTTAGGTGCTAGAACTATTGGTGAACTCCAGCTGTTTTGACTAGGTTCGATCAAATGGTTTTCCAGCATGTTATGGATCTCTGCTTTTACTTGGGCCTGTTTGTCTGGACCTAAGTGGTAAGGATGTTGTTTTAAAGGAACAGTTCCCCCTTTCTTCACATCATGTGTGACGAAGGTTGTACACACTGGCTTATCCCTACAGACTCTTAAATGTTTTGAAAAGCCTGATTAGTCCAATTTTCCTAGCTATTCTGTATTCACTAATCTGATAGTTGGAGGTTCAATCTGAGAATTGTCAAGGCCTCCTTCTGCCTCAAGCTCACTATCCTTTTCCTTCTCAACAGTCCCGATTACCTGACATACCTGTATGGGCTTATCCTGTTCCCTGCGGTAGTATTGCTTTAACGTATTGATATGATACAACCGGTGGTTCTTCCGGCGATCAGGAGTATCATTCAGGTAATCTAACTTACCCACTCTTTTGATCACTCTATATGGGCCACTGAACTGTGCTTTTAGTGAGTTCCCCCTGTAACGGTAACAACACCAATACTTCATTCCCTGGTTGAAAATTGTGGGCTTTTGCATTCTTGACTGCCCATTTTTACATATTGGCTTGGGATGCTTTAAGGTGTTCCTGAGCCACACCGCAAGCTTTCGTGAGCCTTCCCCAGAACACATTGTCTAGTATCGAAGATTCATTCTATTGTTCCAAGAATCAGTCTTTTATGAGTTTTAGAGGACCTGTTGCTTCATGTCCATAAACCAGTTTGAAAGAACTGAAGCCTGTAGACTCATTCAGTGAGTCTCTGGTGGGAAATAAAAGAAAGTCTAGTCCTTTATCCCAGTCATGCGGATATTCGTGACAGTATGTTTTCATCGTTGTTTTGAGAATTTGGTGGTACTTCCTAAAGCTCCCTGTGACTGTGGGTGATATGCTGACGATTTCAACTGTCTGATACCCAAATTGCCCATGACTTTATGAAATATCTTAGACATGAAATTAGACTTTTGATCCGATTGAACTTCAAGTGGTAACCCATACCTCATGAAGAATTGGGTTAACTTTTCTACTACTATTTTAGCAGTAATTGTCTTCAAAGGAATGGCCTCTGGAAATCAAGTAGCCATATCCATGATAGTAAGTATGTATTGATGTCCTGCTTTTGTTTTTGACGAGGGTCCTACATAGTCTACTAATACCCCGCTAAATGGTTCCCCAGTCACTGGTATGAGAACTAGTGGTGCCGGTTTTATGATAGGTTGTGGTTTTCCCACCATTTGGCATGTATGGCATGCCCTACAAAATTCTCACATCCTTTGTAAGACCTGGCCAGTAGTAATGTTGGCTTATGTGTGATTTGGTCTTCCGAGTTCCCCTATGTCCTGCAAAAGGAATGTCATGTGCTAACCTTAATAATCCCTGGCGATATTTAGGTGTACCACTATCTGTTCAACAACTGTCCAGTCTTTATCCGCAGGTCTATGAGGTGGTCTCCATTTCCTCCTCAAAACCCGTTTGCCATATAATAGCCTTCTGGAATTCTTTTCGCTTCAGCTTTTGTCAGAGCCATCTGTGCTATTCGCTATCACTCTGGATCAGCTTTCTGTGCTGCAATGATAGAAGATCTGTTAAACATTTCATTTGGATTATCTAAATGCCCAAATAAGGCTTCAGATACTTGGTTGTTTGTTTGTGGTGCAACTTTTATCTCCGACAATGGATCCTGTTTAGCTATTGCTCAGGTGACTACACACGCAGCAAATATTCTTGAAACTTGTTCCTGTAATTGCTCCGTTTCCCTAACTTCACTTGGTTCTTCTGCAATTATAGGAGAAACTGATACTTTTTGATCCGGCCAAATCATTTCCCAGGAGTAGATCAATTCCCTCTACTGGCCAACTGTGGACAATGCCTACAGTTATCATCCCAGATATTATGTCACTCTCTAGGCGTACTTTATATAAAGGTACGGGTATATACTCCCCACCAATTCCATTAATTAAAACTTTAGCATTCAAGGCGCTCTCTGGTGGAAACGTTATATCTTTCCCCAGCGAGAGTGTTTGGGTTGCTCTTGTATCCCTAGTATAATAGGTTTTCCTGCCTGGCTTAAATAATATAGTTACTTTCCCCTTTGACAAAAAATCATTATAACTTTCGGGTATCATTCTTAACCTGTACACTCACTTCAGTTTTTGTATCTGGTTTTACAGCTGCCGTTATAGCTATAGCCTGGTCTGCTATACTCTCAGTCAGAGTCTTATCCTCTGCATTAGCTTTGCGTACCCCAACAAGTCCTATGGGATTACCTCACAATTTCCAGCTTTTTGAACTAAGATGACCAGTTTTGTGGCAATGATAACACTTCGGCTCACTTCTACCCTCAACACCTTCCTTTCTGGTCAGAGGAGGTGATCCTGGGGCATTCCCAGCTGTTCCTTCTTGTCCCTGGCGACTTGATTTGCTTTCACTCTCCCACTTTCTATCCTTCTTGGGTTTTGGGGGGTGATGGACAAAAGGTTTTGGCTTATTCACAAGCTCAAAATCATCAGCAATTTTTGCTGCTTGCCTAGCTTTCAAAACTTTTGGGTTATCTACATGAGTTCTCAGTACTGAAGGAATAGAATTTTTAAACTCTTCAAAGAGAATTAATTCTCAAAGTTTCTCATATGTAGTTTACATCTTAATGTCTGTATCCAACAGTCAAAATTAATTTGCTTCACATTCTCAAATTCTACGTACGTCTGCCCAGCCAATCTTTGTAAGTTCCTAAACTTCTGACAGTAAGCTTCAGGGACTAACTTAAATAATCAAATGCCACTCGGTCTCCACGCGGATTTGATGAAATATTCTGTTCTTGATAGGCATTCAAAACCCTTCCACTGCAGCAGGTATCAAACAGTTCTTTCAACGATGAGCATAGCAATAGGTCAACTTGAATTTTAAAACCAACAGTCTCTCAGTTGAAACTATACTTCAGCAATACAGACGGTCTCTTCAGAAAAAAGGGTTTTTTTCCCTCTTTAGGCAATTAACTTGGCTTCTTGTAGAATTTTTGCTGAGAAAAATAGACAGCATGCTTCACTGGAGAGTCTCAAAACTGGTTTCAGCCGTTTTTTTACACAGAAGTGGAAATATTGTACCATGTAACCTCTCTCGTTCCTGCTGTCACTTAGGTAACAAAATGCAGCTGGCACACTGTGCCTCAGAAATCCAAAGGCTTCTCTCCCTGTCTTAAAGGTACATTGTCTTTAACAGAGTCTTAAAGGCACACTGTTTTAATCCGAGGAGAAAGTAAATACGGTTCTGTGACAATAGTGATATAGTAAGATAGAGGAACAAATCTGTGGGGAAATCACAGAGATAGGCAAGAACTCTAGAGTGGTGATATGGGGGGACGCTAATTACCCAAATATTAATTGAAATAATTTTATCCTGGACTTTATCCTCTCCCTCCTTACCCTCTAAAATTATCTCAATCATATTTAGGTAATTCAAGTCCCCCAATATTAACACTCTATAGGATTGGAGAGTGACAAATATGACACCCTTATTCAAGAAAGGGTGTAAGATCAGTCCTAGCAACTACAGGCCAGTTAGTTTAACGTCAGTGATGGGTAAGATTTTAGAAACAATAATCAGAGAAAATATCAATGGACACTTAGAGAGATTCAAGTTAATTAGCGATAGCCAGCATGGATTTGTAAAGGGCAGATCATGCTTGACTAATCTAATTGAATTTTTTGACGCAATAACAGAGAAGGTTGATGAAGGGAATGCAATGGATGTTGTTTATATGGAGTTTAAGCAAGCATTTGATAAGGTGCTACATAAAAGGCTGGTTAAGAAAATTGAAGCTCCTGGAATAGGAGTGTCAGTGTCCACTTGGATAAAAAATTGGCTTAAGGACATAGTCGCAGTAAATGGTTGTTTTTCAGACTGAAGGATGGTAGACAGTGGTGTTCCCCAAGGGTCAGTGCTGGGACCACTGCATTTTTTGCTATATAGAACCAAAGTCAACCCATATATAAATGACTTGGATCTTGGAATACAGAGTAGAATCTCAAAATTTGCTGATGACACCAAACCTGGAGGAGAGGCAAACAGTGAGGATGATAGGGCATTGATAGGCTAGCAGAATGGGCAGAGGGGTGACAGATGGAATTTAATACTGACAAGTGTGAGGTGATGCATTTTGGCAGATAGAATAGGGAGAGGCAATCTATACTTAATGGCACAGTTCTAAAGAGTGTGTAGAAATCATAGAACCATAGAAACGGAGGGACCTGGGGGTGCGTATGCGTAGATCTTTGAAGGTGGCAGGACACATTGCGAGAGTAGTTAATAGAGCATCTGGTATTTTGGGCTTCATACATAGAGGCTTTGTGTATAGTAGCAGGGAGATTATGCTGAACCTTTATAAAGCTCTGTTTAGGCCCCAACTGGAGTATTGCATCCAGTTCTGGTCACCACACTTGGGAGGGTCCTTGAGAGGGTGCAGAGGATATTTACCAGAATGGTTCCAGGGATGGAGGATTTTAGTTAAAAGGTGAGGGTGGAAAAGCTGAGTTTGTTCTCCTTGGAACAAAGAAGATTGAGGGGAAATTTAGTAGAAGTGTATAAGATTATGACAGTCTTGGTTAAGTTAGACAAGGAAGAACTGTTCCCATTAACAAATAGTACTCTGACTAGGGGACACAGATTGAACGTTTTGTGCAAAAGATGCAAGGGAAATATGAGGAAGTACTTTTTTACACAGCGGCTGGTAATGACCTGGAACATGCTGCCCACAAGAGTGGTGGAAGCGGAGACGATCAATGATTTCAAGAGGAAGTTGGATGGCCACCTGAGAGAAATAGACTTGCAGGGCTTCGGGGATCAAGCCGTGAAGTAAAGGCCTGTTCAGGTCTGTGAAAAGAAACCTGACCCAAGCCGGACAGAACCACATCCAACCCAAGCCCAACCCGGCCCGAGTCCTTCCATTTTTCCCCGCGCCCAACCCTACCCGACCATCAGTTAACTTACCTTCCATTTTGCACTTTGTTGCTGATCTGCACAAGCTTAAAATAACTATAACAAAACCACCTTTCTAGTCCAAAAATTAAATTAACATTGGAGCCACTTACCTGTGACAGAGCGTGTCCGACCCAAGCCCGAATGCCGGACCCGGAAGTGCAACCCGATCTGACCCGAACCGAACCCGACACATGTCGGGTCCGGGTTGGGTAGCAGGCCTTTACCGTGAAGTGGGACTGACTGCATAGCTCCGTGGCGAGCCAGCATGGACTCAATGGGCCAAATGGACTCCTTTTGTGCTGTAAGTGACTCTGACTCTGTGACTCTATGCAAAGCTAACTTGGAATACTTAACTCTAAGTGCCAGCAGGATATTCACCCATCAGGTTAAGTGCGCACTAAGTTTTGTCCAACATTTACAGCTGTAACTTGGTCAAAAACTCACTCGGAGTTGAGGGGCTGCATTTTATGTTGCAACAGCGGCCTTACAATATGGCGGTGTGCACGCAGGAAGTATATCAAAGCAGTGTGTTATTTAAATGGAGAGAGACTGCACCATTCTATGGTACAGGGGGATCTGGGGTTCCTGGTACATGAATCACATAAGGTCAGTATGCAGGTACAGAAAGTGATTAGGGAGGCAAATGGAATGTTGCCATTTATTGCAAGGGGAATTAATTATTAAAGTAGGGAAGTTTTACTGCAGCTGTTCAGACTGCATCTGGAGCTCAGTGCATAGTTTTGATCTCCTTATTTGAAAAAGGATGTAATTGCATTAGAGGCAGTTCAGAGAAGGTTCACTCGACTCATTCCTGAGATGAAGGAATATCTTATGAAGGTTGTAGGTTGAGCCTATACCAATTGGAGTTTAGACAAATGAGAGGTGATCTTATTGAAACATGTAAGATCCTGAGGGGACTTGATAGAGTGGATACTGGGGCTATGTTTCCTCTTGTGGAGGAGGATAGAACTAGGGGGCACAGTTTAAAAATAAGAGGTCTCCCTTTTAAGACTGGGATAAGAAGACATTTTTTCTCTGAGGGTTGTTGTTCTGTAAAATTCTCTTGCCCAGAAAACAGTGGAGGCAGGGTCATTGCATTTATTCAAGGCTGAGTTCGATAGATTTTTCATAGACAAGGGAGTCAAAGGTTATGGGGGGCAGACAGGAAAGTGGAGTTGAGACCACAATCAGATCAGCCATGATCTTATCGAATGCCGGAGCAGGCTCGAAGAGCCCAATGTCCTACTCCTGTTCCTATGTTCCCCAAAATTCCCACTGTGCTTGTGTTTGTTTGGATACTCATCCAATCCAAGAACTTCCGCCTCTACAAAACTTTAAGCACTTCCGATCTCTTCACCACCACACTTCCTGCTTTCAAGGTAGTTTCTGAAAACTCTCCTCTTTGGTTATGCCTACAGCCTCCTTTGTCTCTCAATGTTCCCTCTAATTTTTCTTTGTTGTGTGTGGCTTGTTTGCTGTGCTGCATGGTCCTTTTAAGATTGCTGTGTGGCCTTGCACAGGAAACATTGGTTTTGCGTGGCCTGTTGCACTGCGCTGTACATTCCAGATTGCTTCACTGCTCTGCACTCATGCAGCTTAGAGGAACAGTGCCTCCCCGCACCCACCCCCCCCCCCCCCCCAATTCTTGCCCAACCCTTTCCCTTTGCCACTATATCCATTCTCTGATTTTGTAAAATGTTGAGTCACTGTCCTGCACATGATGAATGCTATATAAATGCAAATTTTATTCTTACGAGCAGCCTTCACATATTGCTGTTAATAGAAGGAGGAACATGCTAAAGAAGTTCTATGTGTGCTTTGTTGACTGATTGAAAAAATAATATGGAGGAAAGAGTACGAGTAGGTTTGTATGAGCCCTGACCTAGTGGTATTCCTCCAACTTCCTTATCTCTGATACCATTTATAGTTTCCTTGCAAGTAGTGATTTCTCCATATTTGGGTTCAAAACATTTATGTTAGGGCAACCGTCTTCAGTTGGATTCTTTGGTTATCAGCTGTCTTCTGCAACCAGAGTACAATAAGGGAAATATCAAGTTGTTGTGCAGGCATTCAGTGATGTCATGAAACCATTGTGGATATGATGATATCTTCATTAGATAAGAGGATTCTTTTGAGTTGAATGCTTGCAAGCATATCAGTGGGCGGCACAGTGGTTAGCACTGCAGCCTCACAGCTCCAGCGACCCGGGTTCAGTTCTGGGTACTGCCTGTGCGGAGTTTGCAAGTTCTCCCTGTGACCGCGTGGGTTTCCGCTGGGTGCTCCGGTTTCCACCCACAGCCAAAGACTTGCATGTTGATAGGTAAATTGGCCATTGTAAATTGCCCCTAGTGTAGGTAGGTGGTGGGGATGTGGTAAGGAATATGGGATCAATGTAGGATTAGTATAAATGGGTGGTTGTTGGTTGGCACAGACTCGGTGGGCCAAAGGGCCTGTTTCAGTGCTGTATCTCTCTTTGACTCTATGACTCTATGATAGAGTCCCCAGATATAGCCGGGAAGGGTAGATTTTGACTTTTGGTTGTTGACAGGTGGAGCTGCCCATTCTAGTGGCAAAGGGGCTCTGTGATCTTAAGGCTCTGTGATCTTAAGGCTCTGGCCTTATTTAAATTTGGGCAGGTGACCTGCAGAGCACAAAACAGACATTTGGATGCAGCTCACTGGATCGACACCTGAAAATTGAGCCAGAGCTGCTGCCAGCAAAGTAAGTTACAAGGGGGTTCCCGGGCAGCTTAGCCCAAATTATTTTTATGGACCCCAAAGGAACAATGATTTGGGATTAATTTATATAATAATGCTCTGATTAAAATAAATATGTTTCACGGGGTTAACTCCCAGGAGCACTCAAGTTGCTCAAGATGTTCATTAGGTTTATGAACTTGGGTAGAAGATGGTGTAAGAAAGAAAGAACTTGAACTTGTAAAGCAGCTGTCATGATCTGAGGACATCCCAAAGTGTCCGTCAGCCAATAGTATTACAAAGTATTGAGAACACAGCAAGAGACCATTCAGCCAATGTTTATACTCCACATAAGACTCCTATTACTTATCTAACTTCATCAACACATTCTTCGATTCCTTTCACCCTCATGTGCTTATCTAGCTTCCCCTAAAGTACATCTATGCTATTCGCCTCAACTACTCTCTGTGATAGCCAGTTCCACATTCTGACCAATCACTGGATAAAGAAGTTTCTTCTGAATTCCCTGTTGGACTTATTTGTGACTATCTTATATTTTTGGCTTCTAGTTCTGTTCTTGTCTGCAAGTGGAAACATCTCTCTCTGTCAAACCCTTTGATAATCTTGAAGACTTCTTCTATTTTCTAGAGAAAAGGACCCCAACATATTCAATCTTTCAAATTCAATACTTTTGAAGGTTAGTTGCTTTTGTAATGTAGGAAACCTGGCAGCCAAATCAGCTTCTCTTGTTCGAATAATGACACGTGGGGCTGAATTTTACGAGTGCGCGGGGGGCTCATTTAAATAGAGGCGGCGGAGCAGCCGCCCCAATGACGTAAGTGGGTAGCTGACGCATCCCCAGCAACGGCGTCCGGCACCGTTGTGCCGGCGCCATTTTTAAAGGGCTTTAAGCCTTAACAGACGTTTACATTTTTAAAGATGGATTGCACTTAATATGTTTCTAGTAAATAACTAGGAGATGGAAGCCCTTCCCCGACCCCCACAATGGTCATTTCATTGCCCGAAATGACCATCCATTGATTTTACAAAGACCTAAACTCCCACCCCCAACCTTCAATCGTTTGCCCTTCAACCCCTTCCCACCATCCCCACATCCAATTAAAATTGATTTCCCGGCTCCTTCACCCCTCCCACCCTGAACATTCTATTGCTTCCCCCTTCCCACAAGGTTCTCGCCCGGAACTCTGTGTGGAGTTCCGAAGGCGCGCGGAGCACGAACGGCGGTCGTAATATCGGAGTGGGACGACCGCCATCTGCAGGTAATTTAATTTGAATGTCATTAGGGCTCGTTTCAATATGGAGATGAAGGGCGGGGGTGGGGGGGAAGGGGTGGTGGCTGCACCAAGGTCCCCCCACCGCTGGTAATATGCGGCGGGCCCTTCTCGACTCGCAGGTCAAGGCGGGCCTCTCCTCGCAGCATTTTACCGACCCCCATGCCGCGACCTGCGTCGTTGAGGGGCCGATAAAATTCAGCCCATGATCTTTTGTGTCCATGTATAGGGGTCTTGATTTGCATCTCATCAAAAGATGGCACATCAACAGGGCAGCAATCCCTCAGTACTGCAGTACTGCAATGGAGTGTTAACCTAGATTTTTTGAAGTAAGACTTGAAACCACAACCTTCTGACTTAGAGTGGGCAGCATTCCCACTTCTATTAGCACATTCTATCTGTAGACAGTCGCCATTGTCTTCGGTCATCACCACAAATTCTGTTTCCTAGCCATTGACTCAATCTGTCCCTTCCTTGCCCATGTCTGAGGTTGAACTGGACTTGCAACTTCAAGTGTCCTACTTGATCCTGAATTGCGCTTTGACTAAATATCCTCTCCATCACCAATACTGCTCACTTCAACTTCCATATTAATGCCCATCTCTGGTCCGCCTCAGTTCGTTTGCTGCAGAAATCCCCGTTCATGCCTTTGTTACCTCTAGACTTGACTATTTCAATGCTCTCCTGGCCAACCTTGGAGCTTTCATCCGAAACTCTGCTTCCCCTATCCTAACTCGCTCCAAGTCTCATTCACCCATTACCCTTGTGCTCCCTGATTACATTGGCTTCCATCTGGCAACCCCACAATTCTAAAATTCTCAACCCTTTGTTTCAAATTTCTCCAGTCCTCAGCCCCTCCCTAACTCTGTAACCACTTCCAGCTCTATAAATCCCCGAGATAGCTACACTCCTCCAAATCTGGCAATTTCCACATCTCTAAATATCATTGTTGCATCATTGGCAGCTGTGCCTTCAGCTGCCTAGGGTCTAAGCTCTGGAATTCCCTCCCTCAACCTCTCTACCTGTCCTGCTTTTAATTTCCTTTTACGAACTCTTTAATCAAGCTTTTAATCACCTGTCCTTATCACCTCTTATGCAATTCAGTGTCACATTGTGCTTGCTAATGTTTATGTGAAGTGTCTTGAATAATGTTTACTATGTCAGTGGTGCTGTTGAAATGCAAGCTGTTGCCTTCATATGGGCACAGTAGGCGGCCTAACTAAACAAGCAATGTAGTTTCCATGGCTCCCATACCAAGCTTAGGGGTGGGGTTGGGGGGGTGGGAGGCGTGGATGAAGTTCTTTAGTTATGGCAGCAGTTTTGATTGGAATCTCATTTATCAACAGAGGGAGCTGCAGGAGGGCCAGAGATTAAACTTTTGATTTGACTGAAAAATGTTCGTCAGATTTGGCCTGGAGTAATGACAGAGACAGAGAAGTCTCGCTTACTAAATTAGTGCCAGTAGGCTCAGCAACATAGACATGTAAAATTTTGGTATATATCAAGGACAAAATCTATAGAACTTGTTATTTGATGTTATAAATAAAATATTGTTTGTTTTTTGAGGTGAAGATGACCATGTCCATCATCTGGGGTGTTTGGTAGGGTTCTGGTGGGTATGTAGGTGACTGCTAAGGCCGATCTGTGCCCGGAAGGTTCTGCTGCAAATAGGGCAGGATACCTCAGGCGACTGAGTTTTGGATGAGCTGCTGGCTCCTTGTGTTTTCTCTCTGCTTGTGATATGTGCTTGCGTTGAAAGGAGGCTGCAGTCTTTTTTTATTTGGTTGCGTCAGGTGAAGCGATCCTGGGCGAGCTTCTCCTCGGACTTGGGGTCGATATCAAATCTCCTAAGCGAAGCTTTTCAGAGGGCCCTTGTAGTGCTTCCTTTGATTGCAATGAGACCACACCCTAGACTCAAACTGCAGATTCACTTTGGTAAATGAGTGTTAGGCATTCTGGCTCCATGACCAGCCCAACTCCGTTGTGACTGTCTCAATATGGTGTGGATGCTTGGCATGCCAGCTCAGGTGAGCACCTCAGTGTCTGGTATATTGTCCTGCCGTCAAATGAAATATTAAATATTTGCTGTAAAGCAATATTTTAATTCATGTATTTCATATAAGATAAATGTACGCTGACATTGCAAGGTATCAGTATCTAATGCGCACAATGAGGAGTATTATTGTTATGTACCCCTCCAACCCCAACACATTCCCACCTGTCTTCTATCCCCAGCCAGGTCATGTTATCAATGAACTAGATATTTGGCAATGAAGGTATCCTCCTTATCATGGAGGACGTGAGGTCAGCTTATGAATTTGACCAGTGATGCTAAACCTGTAAGAATATTCAGTGTAGACTTGAAATTTGTAACAATCACCATTTATTTAACTGCACAGTAACAAAAATGCACTTGTAATACTGCACAATTTGAGAAACCCACTCACAGATCAATTTCATGTAGAAATATTTTGTGATTTGCTACAATACAATTTATGTGTCTGCATTTTAGACGCATGTATATTTTTGGAGAATACATACATTATCAATGTCACTTAGATTCATCTAGCACTAATAATGTGCTTTTTACAGATTGAATAGCAAAATAAGTAATGTAATTTACTATTGAAATACAGAAAACAATGGTAATAGACAGTTCTTGACACAAAGGGAAATGATTAACCATTGAAGTACTTGAATTTCAAAAATACCATTGAAAATGATAGGATTTCTAGACTCAGTTTTACTGTATCAGATTGAGATGGTTCTTAGTGTTGAATACCTATGAAACAGTAAATGTCTAGTACCAAAATACATTTTTGCACCAATACTTTCTGCACACACAAAAATCCTGGTTTCATGCAGAGGGACAACCAAATTTTAATTTGACAGTGCACTGAGCTTTTTAAAATGAAAATCTCAGAGTAATGTATAAAAACTCAAATAATTGTTTCTGGAATTTTTTTTTTAACAGAAAACCAATTTAATCTCTGTCACCTGGGTGCATGTCATAAACCTGAAGGATTTTGTTTCAAGCAATGAGATTTAGTAGATGACTGCAACACAGCAACTTGCTGATCAGAACTGTTTGTTTCTTAATGCAACAATAGCTACTCTTTTATTAGACAGTTGTCCTGTATCTTTTTTTAAATTTGTTCTGTTAACTAAGTTGTGTTGCTTGTCACTCAATATACGACACAGATCATCAACTCAACTCCATATTTCAAACTGATGCATATCATGAATGGACAATTAGAAACCCTGAGAAGGATGAGTGCATGAGGTCAGAAGAATATAAACCATTAGACTCTTCTGTAGGTAACTGTACATAGATTTGGTCATTTTCATGTAGATATAATGTAACACTTCCTGAGACCTGATCAACATAACCTTCTGTATAGTCATCGTATGAGTACATCACAGACTCGTCATTTTTGTATAATCCAACCCAAACATTTGCTCCCTTGACTTGTATATGATAAGTAAATTGATAGATGCCAGATATTTCACATGTAAAAATCCCAGTAGATGGATCATAGTTGTTATTTGAATTGGTCAGTAATTTGTCAAATGCTATTGGTTGCCCAGCTGGGTAATATGAACTGGAAAGAATGGCTGTAAAAGCTGGATATGGACTGAGTAACCCAGCTGAGGGATCTCCTGACTTGATGTAGCCATTATAATCATATTTGCCAGGGGACATAATCACTTCTGCTGGTGGGCCTGGTGGTCCAGGAAGGCCTGGTTGGCCTGGAGGCCCTGGAGGGCCTTTTAGTCCAGGTGCACCAGGTGAGCCGCTTGCCATTTTGCCATAATAATTTCCAGTAGGACCTGGTGGACCAGGAGGCCCTGGATCTCCTTTTTCTCCAGGAAACCCTTGAGCGCCTTGAGAGCCAGGTGGACCTCTTGGACCAGGGGATCCTTGACTTCCTCTTGATCCTGCTTCACCAGGATATCCTGGTGGTCCATGACGACCTGGTGGACCAGGGCTACCTGATTTACCAGGCGAGCCAGAAGGTCCCATACTACCTTTGGCACCACTTAGTCCTCTTTGTCCTTCTCGGCCTGGTGTACCTGGCAGTCCTGGAGATCCTGATTTTCCTGGGGCCCCACTAAGTCCTGGTTGACCCTTTGGTCCTGGATATCCACTAGCACCAACAGGTCCTGTTTCACCTTTCTCTCCTGGTGCACCAGTTGCACCTGGCAAGCCTCTTGGACCTTGTGATCCAGGTGCACCTGCTGGTCCTACAAGTCCAGGAGCTCCATGTGCCCCAGTTAGTCCTGCCTCTCCTTTTTCCCCTGGGTAACCAGTGGGACCTATAGGACCAGGCTCACCTTTGATTCCTGGTAAACCTGGTTTTCCAAAACCAGGTATTCCAGGTGCACCTGGCAAACCTTGAGGACCAGCAGAGCCCTTACTTCCAGGAGCTCCTGGTGACCCTGGTTCACCTTGTACTCCAGGCTTTCCACGTCCTGGTAGACCAGGATTTCCTGGTGGTCCTTTTTGGCCTGGAGCACCTGAATATCCTGGTTGACCTGCTGGGCCCATTGCCCCTTTCTCACCTGATGGACCAGGACGACCTGGGGCGCCAGAACTTCCTAATCCTGCTGGTCCAGATGGTCCTGGTGGCCCTTGTGGCCCTGTTGCCCCTCTGTTACCAGGACGCCCTGGAATTCCCACTCCCTTTGCCCCCTTTGCTCCAGGAAGGCCCAAGTGTCCTGGCATTCCTTTTTCTCCAGGTTGACCAGGTGGTCCTGTAGGACCTGGTGGCCCTCGAGCACCTGGTTTACCAACAGCAGACAACCCTGCTGGCCCAGGGTATCCTGGGGCTCCTGAATTGCCTTTAGGTCCTGGCAATCCTTGAGCTCCTCTATCACCTTTTGATCCTGGAGCTCCTCTTTCACCCGACTTTCCTGGTGCTCCTGGCATGCCTGGTTTTCCCATAGCTGGCGATCCTGGTGGTCCTGGCATTCCAGGCTTTCCAGGGGCTCCTGGCATCCCAATGCCTGTTTTTCCGGGAGCTCCTGGTGGGCCTCGTGGTCCAGGTGGACCTGACGGTCCGTGCTCTCCTCCTAAATCTATAATTCAAAAATTAAGTGTAGGTTAGATTATAATTTTTTGACGTGTTCCATTCATAAAAACTGATAGTATCCACTTATTTTTGTTTTGGGTGTACGATACAGAGAAGTGCTATGGTATTATAAAATATTTTAACTGCAAAATAATCTTATTTAGCAATGGTAATGAAAATTAGGCTGTTTCTATAAATGGTGGTCAATCTGCAACTCCAGTTTTACCCCTTGGTGACAAGTTTGAAAATGTGCTCTGGTTAGGTAAAACTATCTTATTGAGAACCTTGAATTTAACCTTCACATTTGTCTTGTTACTCAAGAGGTTTCTGATGGCCAACTTCTTCATATAAAGAAAAAAAGGACTTGCATTTATATAGCACTTTTCATAACCACCGGACATCTTTACAGCCAACAAAGTACTATTTGAAGTGGAGACGCTGTTGTAATGTAGGAAACGTGACCATCAATTTGTGCACGACATACTCCCGCAAACAGCAATGTGATAATAACCAGATAATCTGTTTTTGTGATGTTGATTGAGGAATAAATATTGGCCAGGACACCAGGGATAACTCCCCTACTCTTCAAAATAGTGCCATGGGATCTTTTGCTTCCACCTGAGCAAGCAGATGGGGCCTCAGTTTAACATCAGCATGCTGCTCACCTCTGCTTTCATCATTGTCTTCATACCCATCTTCGTACCCGTCATCTTCAGAGTTCTGAGAATCATATCCCCTTATATTATAATCTGTTTTGGGAAGGAAAAGGACAATAAAATGGTAAAGTGCAATATTTTAAAAGACTTGATGACTTCTTGACTTCTATATACAAAGAAGGAAGTTGCATTTCTATAGCATCCTTCACATCCTAGGATATCCCTAAGTGTTTCACAGCCAATGAATTACTTTTAAAGTCTAGTTACTGTTGTGTTGTAGGAAAATGTGGCAGCTAATGAGCACATAGCAAAGTCCCACAAACAGCAGTGCAATACTGACCAGTTAACCTGTTGGTGGTGGTGGTGTTTGAGAATTAATGTTGGCCAAGGCATTGGGAAAACTCCCTGCTCATCTTCACAAAATGCTATGGGATCTTTTATGCCTGCCCAATTGGCACACAGGACCTCAGTTTAATGTCTCTTGAAAGCTGGCACCTCCGCAATGCAGCACTCCGTCAGTACTATTCTGAAATGTCAGCTTAGATTTGTACTCAAGTTCTGAGGTTAAACCCTCAACCTTCTGGGTGGAATATGTTCAAAATAACAAGTGGCAATCTCAACTCTGCTTTATTTGATGGAATAAGGTTTAGGTAAATTATATTCAGGTGAGACAAGAAGAGGCATCATCAGAATAATAACTCAACATTTTAACAAGGCTTCTCTGATAATTCAGTATTTGTATATTGAGTATGCTATACAAAGCATAAAGGTCCCACATTCAATTGCACTCTGTGCTGAGCTAGCTAATAATTTGGGCAGTGGTAGGTGCGTTGCAATTGACTCACAGTCCTCCGTTAAGGAGGAAACAAAATAACCTAGGGTTCCCAATACTAATCGCTCTTCATAGGAAAAACGGAAAAAAAGTTGAAGTAACATAGTTCAGGCGGCATCACCTCAGCACATTAGAATAGAATGTAGCATAAATGTTGTGATTTTTTGCACTCTGCAAAGAGCTTTTTTTGCTCCTGGAGCACTAATTGGAAATTCGGGTCTACAGATAGGAGTGACAATACGTAGCCTATGTTTTAATGGAGCACATTAACCTCTGCATCTGAATTCTAAATTTGTGCATCTTGCACACAAAAGCTGTATTTTGGAAGAATTGGCATATCATTTACTGTGAAATTTTTATCAGATGCAAACTTTTGGACAATTCACTAATTTATGTCCCCCCAAACCCGAGGTCAGTAACATGATGGCACATGCCACGTATCATTGGGCATGAAGGCATGACAGAAAGAACTTTGGTTTACTTAGCATCTTTCATGACCTCTGGATATCCTAAAGAGCTTCAAAACCAATTAGTTTTGAAGTGCAGTTGCTGCTGCAATGTAGGGAAATATATCAGCCAATTTGTGCACAATAAGGTTCCACACACAGATAAATGACCAATTAAACTGTTTTTGTTGGTGTTTGGTTGAAGAATAAATATTGGCCAGGATAGGAGAATTCCACTGCTCTTGTTTAAATATTGTTGTGGAGTTTTTAATGCCTACCTAAGAGGGCAGACCTTATCTGAAATACAGTACATCTGACAGTTCAGCATGCCCTCACTACTTAAGTGCCAGCCGAGGTAAGAGCCAAGATTTTGTGGTCAGCAGTGAAGCAGCAGCACTCGTCGCTGACCTCAAAGAATGTTGTCTGCAAAAATCGTGTGATCTGTGGCACAGACTTCCCCTTTCTCAAAACCAGTTTAAATCTAGCACCAAGCCAAGGGGATTTCCAGGCATGCAGCAACAGTGATGCCAGCCAACAGGGTAAACAGCCAATCACATTGAAGTAGTCTTATGGACAGCAAACCAAGAAGTTAAAAATACTGAATCTGTTTACTTTTATTTTAAAATTTCAGGTAGCAAAATAAATGATAATGATTGGAAGCTAAAATAAAGATAAACCAACTTTTTAAAAAATTACTGTTTCAAAATTACGTGGATGTTTTTTATCAGAATGGAGAAATTTAACACTCCACAAGTACAAAGTTTCGCAGTAATTATGAAGTTAGAATGCCACTAAAAACCTAGCTACGCCTCGTTCAACAAGCTGCAATTTTTTCAAGGGTTTCTAGAGTAATTAGAGTATTAGCGTAAGAGCGGAGGTTCTTGCCATTTCAAAGATTTCTCATTGATTACAGTCTGGGAGGGACCTCAACAGTGCGCCCACTGGAGGATCATAGAATCAATGACAGCAACTTTTAGATTTCCATGTCATTTTGCGCATATGCGAACTCCTGAAGTTGCTGTCAGTTTTCGTGGAGGAATGACAGCGAAAGCTGACAGTTTTGCCACCATTACCACTGCAGAATCTGAGCCAGTGTGCACAAGTGGTGTTTGAGCCCCTGGCCATCTGATTCGGAGGCGAGAGTGCTACCACTGTGTCAAATCTGACATCTAGAGGCCCATAATGCACTCAGGTTCAACTAGCCGCAGTGTTACTGAGCAGCAGGGAGTCTGTGTGCAAGCTTCAATCAAGCAATGTTGTGACTGAGCAGACGTTCCCAACAAGTGCTGAACTGTAGGTCAGTAAAAGAATAGCCGTTGCCTAGCTTGACTTTTGTTCTATGCTTAGGACTCTTAGTTGCAGAAAGTAGTGCCAGCAATAGCTGCTGATGTACAAAATTCTGGCCTCCAACTGTTGCTCAGCACCTTGTGTGCTTTTTGACAGAAATGCAAAACAAAAATTAAATCTGTTGATCTTGCATTGTCGTACAGGTTCAGTTCCTTTGGCTCAGGTGCATAGAGCATTTACAGTCCCTTTAGTGTTTTCAGTCAAGTTGGCTTATATTCAATAAAAACTTCCTATTTCAGTGCAAAAAGATTTAACCTAAAATGTATTACAAATGGAAGAACTTGGCAAGCTTAAATTTGCTACAAGTGTGGCAGTTGGTTATCAAGTTCTGTGGTGATGTTTTCGTCACAATTGTGCAAAAGTCATTTCAATGTTTTGGCTGTCGTTTAGTTATCATCAATGACAGAGTTTAAATACCATTCTTTTTGGCTGAGATTTTAGTCAAACTCCCTATTTTCTATTAAATGATCCTGGTTTAACCAAATACATGTTTACATCTTTAGTTTGGAAAGACCATTAACTGCCAAAGGAACAGGTAGCTATTATGTCTTTCTGCCTCGTGATAATCTTCAGATTGATTGCTTGTTTTGGTATTAGCTAATTCATTGCACAAACCTCAGTAAAAGTTGAGTGTTCACCTTTACATTTGCAGCATCAGAGAAGATGTTTGATCATGTAGAAACAAAAAGGATGATTTTGAACTTCCGTCCCAAAATGGGTGCGAATTCATGGCACCCACCTGATGAATTCAGCACAAGGCTCCAATCATTTTTAGATTTGGTTTTCAACAGGATAGAGTTAGCAAGCTGCCCGCGCTCAGTGAATGCTCGCAGACTGCTCGCTGAACCGGGGCATGGGAAATCCAGTGACTCCATGGATTGGTGAGCTGGATGTTGCAGTAAAGGGTGGTGGTAGAGGTGCCATAGTGCTTTTGGCGAATGGGACTGAAGGATGTAAACAGTTCTCCAAGGGGCTAATGTTGGCATTTAGATATCTATAAATGATCTGGATTTGGCTATAATGGGCTATCCATGGTTTGTAGTCAACACAGAAATAGTACGTGTAATTAACTGTGAAGAGGACTATAAATAAATTAAGGAGAACATAGTTTAGTAAATTTGATAGTTAAATGTTAGAGCAAAGAAATGTAAAGTGACACATTTTGAGAAGAACAGGGAATGCAGAAAATGTTGAAACTTTAAATGGAATATGAGAGCAGAGAAACCCAAAGGTGCAGATACACAAAAAGTAGGATGACAATTTGTAAAAGTTGGTTTAATTAAAGTATATGGGATCCTTTATTTTATAAAGGCACAAAATATATCAGCATAATGGTAATGCTAAAATGATACAATTCATTGGTTAGCCTGCAGTGAGAACATTGTGTCCAGTTTTGGGTGTCTTACTAAAGGAAGTATGCCAAAACCCACAGAGTGTGCAATAAAGATTGCTAAAATGATATCTGTGAAGCTATCAGGCTTAAGGAAACTGGGGCTCATTTCATTAGAACAGAAAAAGATTAAATGGAGATCAGAAAGAGTTGCTCAAAATTATGAAGGGTTTTGTCAAGGTAGATCCATTGACTGGTGAGTTGATCACTTGAGTCAAAAGAATGAAACGAGCGGTTCAGACACATAGAAAATAGGAGCAGGAGTAGGCCATTCGGCCCTTCGGGCCTGCTCCACCATTCAACAAAGATCATGGCTGATTGTCTAATTCAGTACCCTGTTCCCACTTTCTCCCCATATCCCTTGATCCCTTTGGCATTAAGAAATATATCTATCTCCGTCTTGAATATATTTAATGTCTTGGCCTCTGCGGTAGAGAATTCCACAGCTTCACCACTCTGAGTGAAGAAATTTCTCCTCATCTCGGTTCTAAATGGCATACCCTGTATCCTGAGACTGTGACCCCTGGTTCTGGACTCCCTAGCCATCGGGAACATCCTCCCTGCATCTAGCCTGTCTAGTCCTGTTGGAATTTTATAGGTTTCTATGAGATCCCCTCTCATTCTTCTAAACTCTAGTGAATATAGGCCTAGTCGACCCAATCTCTCCTCATACGTCAATCCTGCCATCCTAGGAATCAGCCTAGTAAATCTTCTTTGCACTCCCTCCATGGCAAGAACATCCTTCCTCAGATAAGGGGACCCAAACTGCACGCAATCTCGATACGGAAGGTTCTTTGGACCCGATCAGAAACATTGGTGGAAGCAGAATCTGGAATAGCCTTTAAAAGAGAAGTCTATAAATATGTAAAAAAGAAAATAATGAAAAGGATATTAGAAATTGAGTAAATAATTATTTGAGAGACATTACAGGTGTCATGGACTGAATGCCCTTTTATGCTGATATACTCTATGATTCTACTCTATAGCTAAATAGTAGAGCACAGGTTAAACTGCATAATGCTCTTGCCAGACCACACCCTGAGTACTGTGTTTAGTTGTGGTCACTGAGACACAGGGGACACATTCAAACCTGGAGGTGACACAAAAGAATCTTATTCACGTTTATGGACTAAAGTCTGAAGAAGTGGTTGATAAAGTTGACCTTTTCAGCCTTGAGAGCCGGTGACCACGAGATACAGAAGGTAATAAATGGTATTGCAAAGGTAAATCCAAAAAGAACCTCAAACTGAATCATTACAGTAGGACACGAGAACACGGCTTCAAACTACAAGTTCTTCATTCAAAGAGTGCTCTACATATGGAATTACTTCTGAGTAAATACTAGAGGCAAAAATCCTGGAATCTTTTAGGAAACAACTGAATGCTGTGGTGGGGCAATGTGGGACTTCCCAAATGAATGAGCGAAGATAGGACTTTTCATCTGGATTGATTTTGTCGGGAGGTCTGTTTTTAGTGTTGTTGCCTTATTGGTGGATGAGTTCTAAGTCAGAACATCATTAATTGTTAGTATTAGCAATTTCAGATGTTTACAAATTACTGCAAACACGCATTTAAGTTTTACCTGGTGGCTGCTTAATATTCCATGCTGCACGCCTACATAGTCTATGGAAAGAAAAGCCTTGGATATCCCTGATCTATAATGATCCAGAGACTGTTATTCATGCAATTATAAGATAGAGGTGCATAAAATGTATTTAAAGTGTTGAAAATTGCAGAGGACGCATTTTTCATATTTTAACAAATTATAGTACAGGATCTTTACTGTCATCTTACAATTGGCATGCACTTAAGTATAGTTGATTGGAGCATAATGAAGAAAATATAAGAATTTTATCCAAGAAAATGTGGTTTGTGACTTTTTTTTCATGGGAGGTGGATGTTATTGGCAAGGCCAGCATTTGTTGCCCATCCCTAATTGCCCTTGAGAAGATTGTGTTGAGCTGCCTTCTTGACCCAGTGCTGCCCATTGACTTTTCTGTAGCAGTTTGGTGCAGCTGAGTGGCTTGCTAGGCCATTTCAGAGTCAACCACATTGCTGTTGGTCTGGAGTCACATATAGACCAGACCAGGTAAGGACAGCAGATTTCCTTAGTGAACCAAATGGGTTTTTATGGCAATCGATGATAGTACCATGGAACCATTACTGAGGCTAGCTTTCAATTCCGGATTTTTATTAGTTAATTGAATGTAAGTTCCACCAGCTGCTGTGGTGGGATTTGAACCTGTGTCCCCAGGCATTAGCCAGGGCCTCTGGATTAGTCCAGTGACATTTCCATTACACCACCATCTCCCCATTCGGGTATATGTACCTTAAAGGTTATTGGGTTTCCTAAATCTGATACATTTATGAAAAATGCTTGAAAAGGTTGATGCTTTTTATAGATTTTATAATATGAGCATTTATTTCAACTATTCCTATCGGTAGCAATACTAAACAGGGATTGCAGAAAATTCTAGCACAGCAAGGAGCCATTTGGCCCATTGCATTTGTACCATCTCTTTGCCAGAGAGTAGTACATTTAGCAGCACCACCTAAATATAGGCAACTTTTTGCTCCAATTGTTAATAGTCCTATTCATATTAGATGATTCTAATCTGGACTAACTTGTGTCAGCCATTTGTTATAGTTACTCATGGTTAATTCCATTTAATTTAAGTCTCAACATTTAGTTGTAAATTCTTGTCACATTTAGGCAGAATGTACAGTTTATCTCAATTGCACATTACATGTTAGTTTGTCTCTGACATTATCTTGATAATCAATTCTTCAAATATCAGTCTGTGAACAAGAATACACTGAACTTTAAAATAGCAGAGAAGACAATGCCATAAAAACACATTAGAAAACATAGAACATTACAGCGCAGTACAGGCCCTTCAGCCCTCGATGTTGCGCCGACCTGTGAAACCATCTGACCTACACTATTCCATTTTCATCCATATGTCTATCCAATGACCACTTAAATGCCCTTAAAGTTGGCGAATCTACTACTGTTGCAGGCAGGGCGTTCCACGCCCCAACTACCTCTGATATCTGTCCTATATCTATCACCCCTCAACTTAAAGCTATGTCCCCTCGTGTTTGCCATCACCATCCGAGGAAAAAGGCTCTCAATATCCACCCTGTCCAACCCTCTGATTATCTTATATGTCTCTATTAAGTCACCTCTCCTCCTCCTTCTCTCTAACGAAAACAACCTCAAGTCCCTCAGCCTTTCCTCGTAAGACCTTCCCTCCATACCAGGCAACATCCTAGTAAATCTCCTCTGCACCTTTTCCAAAGCTTCCACATCCTTCCTCTAATGCGGTGACCAGAACTGCACGCAATACTCCAGGTGCGGCCGCACCAGAGTTCTGTACAGCTGCAGCATGACCTCGTGGCTCCTAAACTCGATCCCCCTACTAATAAAAGCTAACACACCATATGCCTTCTTAACAGCTCTATTAACCTGGGTGGCAACTTTCAGGGATTTATGTACCTGGACACCAAGATCTCTCTGCTCATCTACACTACCAAGAATCTTCCCATTAGCCCAGTATTCTGCAATCCTGTTACTCCTTCCGAAGTGAATCACCTCACACTTTTCCGCATTAAACTCCATTTGCCATCTCTCAGCCCAGCTCTGCAGCCTATCTATGTCCCTCTGTAACCTACAACATCCTTCGGCACTATCCACAACTCCACCGACCTTCATGTCATCCGCAAATTTACTAACCCACCCTTCTACACCCTCATCCAGGTCATTTATAAAAATGACAAACAGCTGTGGCCCCAAAACAGATCCTTGCGGTACACCACTACAAACTATACTCCAGGATGAACATTTACCATCAACCACCACCCTCTGTCTTCTTTCAGCTAGCCAATTTCTGATCCAAAGCACTAATTCACCTTCAATCCCATACTTCTGTATTTTCTGCAATAGCCTACCATGAGGAACTTTATCAAACGCCTTACTGAAATCCATATAGACCACATCCATGGCTTTACCCTCATCCACCTGTTTGGTCACCTTGTCAAAAAACTCAATAAGGTTTGTGAGGCACGACCTACCCTTCACAAAACCGTGCTGACTATCTCTAATGAACTTATTCTTTTCAAGATGATTATAAATCCTATCTCTTATAACCTTTTCCAACATTTTACCCACAACCGAAGTAAGGCTCACAGGTCTATAATTACCAGGGCTGTCTCTACTCCCCTTCTTGAACAAGGGGACAACACTTGCTATCCTCCAGTCTTCCGGCACTATTCCTGTCGACAATGACGACATAAAAATCAAGGACAAAGGCTCTGCAATCTCCTCCCTGGCTTCCCAGAGGATCCTAGGATAAATCCCATCTGGCCCAGGGGACTTATCTATTTTCACACTTTCCAAAATTGCTAACACCTCTTCCTTGTGAACCTCAATCCCATCTAGCCTAGTAGTCTGTATCTCAGTATTCTCCTCGACAACATGTTCTTTCTCCACTGTAAATACTGACGAAAAATATTCATTTAACACTTCCCCTATCTCCTCCGATTCCACACACAACTTCCCACTACTATCCTTGATTGGCCCTAACCTATCTCTAGTCATTCTTTTATTCCTGATATACCTATAGAAAGCCTTAGGGTTTTCCCTGATCCTATCCGCCAATTACTTCTCGTGTCCTCTCCTTGCTCTTCTTATCTCTCCCTTTAG
The DNA here is from genome assembly GCF_036365525.1 of Heterodontus francisci. NCBI lineage: Eukaryota > Metazoa > Chordata > Chondrichthyes > Heterodontiformes > Heterodontidae > Heterodontus > Heterodontus francisci. The sequence continues at coordinate 117,065,785 of NC_090373.1, forward strand.
ATCCTTCCTGGCTAGCTTGTAACTCTCAAACGCCCTAACTGAGCCTTCACGTCTCATCCTAACATAAGCCTTCTTCTTCCTCTTGACAAGCTCTTCAACTTCTTTAGTAAACCATGGCTCCCTCGCTCGACAACTTCCTCCCTGCCTGACAGGTACATACTTATCAAGGACACGCAGTAGCTGCTCCTTGAATAAGCTCCACATTTCGATTGTTCCGATCCCCTGCAGTTTCCTTCCCCATCCTACACATCCTAAATCTTGCCTAATCGCATCATAATTTCCTTTCCCCCAGCTATAATTCTTGCCCTGCTGTATATGCCTGTCCCTGCCCATCGCTAAGGTAAACCTAACCGAATTGTGATCACTATCACCAAAGTGCTCACCAACTTCTAAATCTAACACCTGGCCGGGTTCATTACCCAGTACCAAATCCAATGTGGCATCGCCCCTGGTTGGCCTGTCTACATACTGTGTCAGAAAACCCTCCTGCACACACTGGACAAAAACAGACCCATCTCAAGTACAAAATGAACTTGTATTTAATTAACACCTTTAATGACCTCAGGATATTCTTAAATGCTTCACAACCAATAAAGTACTTGTAATGTTAGAAAATACAGCAGCCAATTTTCACACAACAATAAGATAAATGGCCAGATAATCTATTTTAGTGGTGCTGGTTGAGAGATAACATTGTTCTAGAGAGCTGCATAACTAGGAAAGCAGAGAGGGTTTTAAGCTGTCCACTGGGGGCAAGGGATCAAATTTGGGAAGATATGGTAAATCAAGGAGTCGAGGCAAGTCAAGAAAGAAAGGTATTAATATGGGAAATTATAAACAGACTGTGGCAGGAAGGGACAGAGCGTACAAATCTAAGAGTAAATCAACAGATAAGGCTAGAGGTTACAAAAATAATAAAAGGACACAACTAAAGGCTCTGTATCTGAATGCACATAGCATTCGAAACAAAATAGATGAACTGAGAGCGCAAATAGAAATAAATAAATACAATGTGAAAGCCATTACAGAGACATGGCTGCAGGACGACATAGATTGGGACCTGAATATTGAAGGGTACATAGCATTTAGGAGGGACAGGAAGCTAGGAAAAGGTGGAGGGGTAGCTCTGTTAATTAATGATGTTGTTAGTGCAATATAGAGGGATGACCTAAGTTCAGGAGACCAGGATGTGGAAGCAGTTTGGGTAGAGATGAGAAATCATAAAGGCAAGAAGTCACTTGTGGGAATGGTGTACAGGCCACCTAACATTAACCACACTGTAGGATGGGGTATAAAGGAAGAAATAATGGCTGCTTGTCTGAAAGGTACAGCGATAATTATGGGGAATTTTAACCTACATATAGATTGGAAAAATCAGTTGGGTAGAGATAGCCTAGATGAGGAGTATATGGAATCTTTTGGGGATAATTTCCTGGAACAATACGTTCTGGTACCAACCAGAGAGCAGTCTATACTAGACCTGCTATTGTGCAACGAGATAGGATTAATTAATGACCTCTTAGTTAAGGAGTACCTAGGTAGCAGTGACCATAATATTGAATTTTACATTCAGTTTGAGGGAGAGAAGGGTGGGTCCAAGACTAGTATTTTAAACTTAAATAAGGGCAATTATGAGGGCATGAAAGCAGAGCTAGCTAAAGTGAACTGGCAAATCAGGTTAAGGTTAGGTCAATAGCGATGCAGTGGCAGACATTTCAGGGGATATTTCAGAATACACAGAATAGATACATTTCAACGAGAAGCAAAATTCCAAGGGTGGGGCCTGCCATCCGTGGTTAACTAAAACAGTTAAAGATAGTATCAAACTTAAAGAAAAAGCCTATAATTGCTCAAAGATGGGAGGTAGGACAGAAGATTGGACAGAATATAAAAAACAGCAAAGAATGACTAAAAGATTGATAAGGAAGGTAAAATCAGAGTATGAGAGAAAGCTAGCTAGAAATATAAAGACAGATAGTAAGAGATCCTATAGATATTTTAAAAAGAAAAGAGTTAGCAAAGTGAACGTTGGTCCTATAGAAAGTGATATTGGGGAATTAATAATGGATAATAAGGAGATGGCAGATGAAATGAACAGATATTTTGCATCGGTCTTCACTATTGAGGATATAAGTAATATCCCAGTATTAGCTGTAAGTCAGGAAATGGAAGGGAGGGAGGTACTCAAGAAAATTACAATCACCAGGGAAGTGGGCGGCACAGTGGTGCAGTGGTTAGCTCCAGCTAACCCAGCTCCAACGACCCAGGTTCAATTCTGGGTACTGCCTGTGCGGAGTTTGCAAGTTCTCCCTGTGACTGCGTGGGTTTCCGCCGGGTGCTCCGGTTTCCTCCCACAGCCCAAGACTTGCAGGTTGATAGGTAAATTGGCCATTGTAAATTGCCCCTAGTGTAGGTAGGTGATAGGAGAATGGTGGGGATGTAGTAGGGAATATGGGATTAATGCAGGATTAGTATAAATGGGTGGTCGATGGTCGGCACAGACTCGGTGGGCCAAAGGGCCTGTTTCAGTGCTGTATCTCTAAATAAATAAATAAAATAAATTAAAAAAACAAATTATTGGCGCTGCGGATGACAAATCCCCAGGTCCTGATGGTCTTCATCCTAGGGTGTTAAGAGAAGTGGCTGGTGAGATAGTTGATGCATTAGTTTTAATTTTCCAAAATTCTCTAGATTCGGGGAAGGTTCCATTCGATTGGAAAATAGCGAATGTAACTCCTTTATTCAAAAAGGGTGGGAGACAGAAAGCAGGAAACTACAGGCCATTTATCTTAACATCTGTCTTGGGGAAAATGCTAGAAGCTATTATTAAAGACATTATAGCAGGGCATTTAGAAAAATTCAAGGTAATCAGGCAGAGTCAACATGGCTTTGTGAAAGGGAAATCATGTTTAACCAATTTATTGGAGTTCTTTGAGGGAGTTACATGTACTTTGGATAAAGGGGAACCGGGGGATGTATTGTACTTCGATTTCCGGAAGGCATTTGATAAGGTGCCACATCAAAGGTTATTGCAGAAAATAAAAGCTCATGGTGTAGGGGGTAATATGTTGGCATGGATAAAAGATTGGCTAGCTAACAGGAAACAGAGAGTAGGCATAAATGGGTAATTTTCTGGTTGGCAAGATGCAACAAGTGGTGTGCCACAGGGATCTAAGCTGGGGCCTCAACTTTTTACAGTTTATATAAATGACTTGAAGGGACCAAAGGTGTGGTTGTTAAATTTGCTGATGACACAAAGATAGATGGGAAAGTAACTTGTGAAGAGGACATAAGGAGGCTACAAAGAGTTATAGATAGGTTAAGCGAGTGGGCAAAGACCTGGCAAATGGAGTATAATGTGGGAAAGTGGGAAATTGTCCACTTTGACAGGAAGAATAAAAAAGAAGCATATCATCTAAATTGTGAGCGATTGCAGATCTCTGAGATGCAGAGGGATCTGGGTGTCCTAGTACATGAATCACAAAAGGTCAGTATGCAGGTACAGCACGTAATTAGGAAAGCTAATAGAATGTTATTGTTTATCACGAGGGGAATTGAATACAGAAGTAGAGAGGTTATGCTTCAGCTATACATGGCCTTGGTGTGACCACATCTGGAGTATTGTGTACAGTACTGGTCTCCTTATTTAAGGAAGGATGTAAATGCATTAGAGGCAGCACAGAGAAGGTTTACTAGACTAATACCTGGAATGGGCGGGCTGTCTTATGAGGAAAGTTTGGACAGGCTAGGCTTGAATCCGCTGGAATTTAGAAGAGTCATTGGCAACCTGATTGAAACACATAAGATCCTGAGAGGTCCTCACAGGGTGGATGTGGAAAGGATGTTTCCCCTTGTGGGAGAATCTAGAACTAGGGGTCATTGTTTAAAAATAAGGGGTTGCTCATTTAAGACAGAGATGAGGAGAAAGTTTTTCTCTCAGAGGGACATGAGTCTTTGGAATTCTCTTCCTCAAAGGGCAGTGGAAGCAGAATCTTTGAATATTTTTAAGGCAGTGGTAGATAGCTTCTTGATAAGGAAGGGGGTGAAAGGTTATCGGGGCAGGTGGAAATGTGGAGTAATCAGTTCAGCCATGAACTTATTGAATGGCGGAGCAGGCTCGAAGGGCTGAGTGGTCTATTCCTGCTCCTAATTCGTATGTTCGTATGTAACATACTGGGAGAATCCCACTGCTCTTCTTCAAATAGTTCTAAGAAATTTTCCATTAACTTGAGAGGGCAAGCAGGCTAATACCTCATCGCTTCTTTAGACTGCATTAAAATGTATGCCTAGATTATGCACTCGAGCCATGTAGTGATGCCTGAACCCATGACCTTCTGACTTAGAGGTTAGATTGCTATCACTGAGCCAAAGTTGACCCTTAAATGTTTGTTTGGTAATATTTGACAATATAAACGTGAAGTCATTTGTCTTATATCACTGTGATATACTAAACTTATTTGAAATTCAGCAATGTCATATTTAATACATCTTTTAGCTGCTTCTGAAGTTGAATGCAATAGCCAGTAAACAGAATTGTGCTTGCTGTACAAAAGGAAACGTCGCTAAAAGTCCATAATTCTTTGTCTCATTTCAATACTTTCCAATTTTATGAATATCAGTGCATAAATGAGGACACTAAAGGATTGGAGAGAGATTTCACAAAGGTGAAAAGTGAGCATCTCCAGAAATATACTTTCCCAGGAAACATTGTAAAACTGCCCTTTAATAAGTGAATGCCTTTACTCATGCTTCCTATGGGATAATTCTGTCCTCTACATGTTCTACAAGATGTGCAGGTCCCTTATAGAGGTTTATGCACTGCTCAATTAGAATTCTATGTGTTATAAAGGTTGAGCCCTTATCTTTCATTAACCACTTTTTTATACCTTTCAATATTTTATTTAACCACCTTGGTAAACATTTTCTTTGTAAATTTTTAAATAGAGATACAAATTTAATCAGGAAATTCTCCAAATTAAATACTTGAGTTTCAAAGATGTTAAGATTCAAAATTATATTATTAACATAACTTACCTAAACACTTCATAGTGTCTTTGCATGCACACATTTGCTGCACTCACCGTGTACTACACCTTGCAATATAGTAGGAGTGTTTGAATACTTTATATTCTTCAAGAATATAGTAGGCACAGTCATTTGGTACGTAACACATTGATTTGTAAATACATATGACTGAGACATAGCTATAGTGCAGGAAGTACGTTCATGTGCTAGCACTCAGTACTACAAGCCAAGAGTGCAGGTTCCTATCTGATGCTGTATACTTTATTTCTTGATCTCATTGGAACTGGCGGACAATGACATGAGATGCATCTGAGAAAAACTGCAGGGACTGTCAACATAAACCCCCCAGAACCAACCAGTACAAAAGCTAAATTTGTTTGCTTCCCTCTTTGGCGGAGGAGCAGCATTGTAATTTAAAGGGCAAAAAGTAAAAACTGGTTGTGGGAAATCAATATTTTCAAAAGAACTCTTCAAGCTTTTCTTAGTTTCATATCATTTACTATAAGGTGCTGCAGAATTTCAGATGAAATCTTTAAACTTACCCCCTTGGCTTTTTATATTTTTTCGTATATAGGCATATCTATTAAATCCTGTTCCACAGACCAGAGTCACAGATAGTAACAGCAGAAGAGCACAGATTTGTTTTGAATCCATGTTTGGTGTTCAAATCTGTAAACCATCAATAGCAACTATCAGAAACATTAGCAGAAAAATGTTATTTTTAAGTCAATAGAATTGTTAGTAAACACCATCAAATTAAGATTATTTGCAAGGTTTAAGATTTTTTTACACTGCGTGGTAAAATTCTAAACAATGATTTTAATCATACCTGAGAAACTTTTACAATTAATTATTACTTAATTTTGACACAGTAGTACTGTGGCACACTGATTTATAAGGTTTGCAAACTACAACTAAAGCAGATGAAAACATTTAACAATAAAAGCGAACAGAATTGAGTATATCTAATACACTATGAGCAGAATGAATCCTCATTGCTCATGAATCTTGGTTGCATGTTGATTATAAATGGAAGCTCAAACATACCAGCATAATTTGCCTCCACAGTTAATGTAGTATCCCAAATGGATTATCCTCTGAAATTGTGGAGTGTCAACTGGAGCAATGCTTCCAAAACGATGCATGTTGCTCTATTTATATAGTAGACAGTTCTTGACATATCGCTAAATTTGACAACTCCTCCCTTTTAAAAGTGCAAGTGCTAATTATGGAATATTTTTTTAACATGGAAAAGTTAAATCAGGTTAGTGGATTTCTTGTGGTTTGAGCTGCTTTGCCTTCTTTGGCATTGGTCTCCACCTCATGCAGACAGTTGCAAAACCAAATGCAGAGCGGAGCTTCCAAAGCAAATTGTGATTGTTTTTTAAAAAATATCAGTGCTTTTTATTCAATGCTACCATAAACTAAAGTTGTAAAAAATATATTTTACTGAAATCACAGTGTGATAAATATATTCAGATTTTCAAATTGCATTTTTGCTTCTGATTTATATATGTAGGATCTAAAGATTCCTTGTTTCTTAGCAATTTAAAAAAATCTTATATTCAGATAAACTGCAGTATATTAGGAAATTAATTTCAATATAATTAAGTGAGAGGTGATGCATCTTGGAAGGAAGAATAGAGAAACCACATGCTTCTTGGAAAATAGGCATTGAAATGGGGTAGAGGAGCAAAGGGATCAAGGGGTACAAATTCTGCAAATCTGGAGTTCATTTCTGGAGGCATAGATTTGAAAAGCAAAGAAATTACGTTAAATGTATATAACAGATGCAATTGAAGTGCTGTACACCGTTCTGGCCCCACTCATTAAAAGGATATAGTGGCACTGGAGAAGGTGCCAAAAAAAATTTACAATGATGATGTCAAAATTGAGAAGTTGTACCTGTCAAAAAAGATTGAACAGGCTAGGGCTCTTTTCTCTAGATAGAGGTTTTTAAGATTATGAAAGTGTTTAATAGGGTAGCTGTAGAGATATTTCCACTTGTGGGAGAGGTAAAGACGGGGCCATAAATAAGTGGTAGTCACTACAAAATTCAACAGGAAATTAAGGAGAAACTTCTTTACCCAGAAAGTGGTTAGAATGTGGATCTCACTACCACAAAGTGTATTTGAGGTGAATTGCTTAGATATATTTAAGAGGAAACTAGATAAAAACATGAAGGAGAAAGGGATAGAAGAATATGTTGATGGGGTTAGATGAAGAGAGTTGGGAAAAGGCTCACTGAAGCATAAAAAGCACTGTTGGGCTGAATAGCTTACTTCTGTGCTGTAAATTCTATGCAATTCTGTGTAATTTAGTATAACATACAAGATGTGCATTCATATTGTTCCCTACACTGGAGGAACGCAAATGACGAATGAAGTATCCACCTGCACATTCTGAAAATCACTTTCCCCACAAATTTTGACCAATGATAAACAATGAAAAACATTTTTCCCCAATAATTTATTTCTCTATTCCCCTTTTCAAGTTGTTGATGACTAAATGGTGTGCTGCTTCACCAGTGCTGAATGCCTCTATAGCTTGCCCAAATGGCCTTGAAAAGTTAAAGGTTGAAATTCTTGTGTATGCTACTTCAACAAAGTATTAAAGTGCAAATAGCACCAGTGGAATATTGACCTCTGGATTTCAGCAAGCTATTTGACCGTGGGGTGCATGCTTTATATATAATTGCAGCCTAATCTCAGCCTCACTCCAACCAGATAACATAGATTGGAATCAGGAATAGGAACTCGAATGAATTTCTCCCTCCCTGTCTCGGGTCTGCAGAAACCAATTGCAGCACTCTACTATCCTGTGATCAATTTAACTGAGCTCGACTAACACAATGCAGTCTGGTAGAGATCTTCATGATTCCTATGGCATAGCTTCTGGCTGAGTATTGTCAGTTAATGTAGCTTTAAAAAGCTTTATGAAAACATCATTAATGAACTTAAGTTATGGAACCTATGAAGCAAAAGTTAACTTTTTTTCTGATGAGGAATACTAAACTCTATTCCAGAACTTTTGGTTAGTTTCTCTGGTGTAGATATGAAGTTACTGTAGCTGATAAATGTATGAAAAAACAACTTATTTAAACTGTAAATGTGTGAATGTTGCTGGCATTTGATGGGCTGGATTTTACATTCCCGCTGCTGGGAGTTGTGGCATGCAAGAAAATGCGGGCCGTGTGCCGTTATGCTGCAGCGATCTAGCGCACAGCGACTCATTGTAATACACGGTCGGGCTGCTTCCCCCCATCAGGTGACGGGGCTGGGCTCCAGCAACATCGTCAGCTGCCTCCGTGCAGGCGCTGGTGCCATTTTTAAAGGGCTACCAGACCTGCTGCAAAAATGTTATATTTAACCCCATAACCCCCCCCCCCCCAGTACACTGCAAATAAAATGTGGCCCCTCCCCCCCCCCCAAAACACTTAAATTGCTGATTTGACCTCCCTGCCCAAAAAAACTGTACAAAGTGCAGAGGTCACCCCCCCCCCCCCCCCCACCCGCACACATTTATTGCAGATTTCACACACCCCCCACTTCACTAAAATTCCTAACTCCGCCCCCCCGCACCTCCCTACCTTGGTGGTGCCAGCATTCCCTGGATGGGAAAGTGATGACGGGGGAGTGCCGGCTGCCGCATGGAAGATCCCTGGCAGCAGGTAAGATTGTGATCAATGCTAATTAAATGTATTCATCTCCTTTATTGAAATATTTAAAGTCGGGCCCTGCTGTCCAGCGGCACGGGGGCTGCCATGAAGCCTCACTACCACCGGGAAGATTGGGCCTGGCGCTCCCGGCATTAGGCTCTGTGATGGGCCACTGCCAGTACGATCATCTTCCCGCCCTTCCCACCCAGCCTTGGAGCTCGATGCCAGGAGCGCAACAAAATCCAGCTCGATGTTTCTGTTGGGTTAGATTTGCAAGAATGTCACCCATTGAAATAATGCCACTACCATTTTTTTCTACATTAATATATGTGTGTGTATATACACACAAATATATATACACACACGACCTTCATTTTGCCCCAAAATGAGAATAAATTTGAAAGAATGATGAACTATATAAATTAAATAAGATTAAACAGTGTATTTCTGGATGGGCTGAATGTGTATTACATGGTGGAAGCATAACGTTTGCAGAAACATTGAAAGTAAACAATCTTTTTTAATAGAATTATCAAAACCCCACAAATATATTGTTCAGAAAGTTAATTCCTGGGGGTCTCTCACTTATCATTCACAATATATTTTTACATTCAAATTGTATATTGCCTTTTCATTGCATTTAGTGTATTACTGAACAATATTGGTACACTATGTAAGGTATATGAAATGTTGCTACTGTGTTGTAGCATCCTTCATTCTATTTGTTTTTACAGGTTGCCTAACGTTGTATCTTATGAATACACCATGTTTCTGTCCCAGTATAAGGAGAAGGGTGAAATTATTTTTGTTGGAAGTACTTCAAGTAACAGCACCACATCTTAAGAAGAGAGAAGTACAAGAGAATAATGTGACACAGTGATGGGATTTTCAGTATTGATCTATGTGATAAAAGCAGTTTTTTTCTGGAAATTAGTGAAGCATTTATCAGAACAGAAATGTGATTTGAATTAGTGCTAAAATGCTACCTTGGGTAAGTTGAAGGCAATAAATATATGGAAATGTAGATAAAAGGAAGTGGTGGATGTGCTTGTCAACAAAAAAAATAGTGTTTGCAAAAATTATCCTATGTATCCCACTCAGAACTTAATTTCTTAACTCAGTCACAGTTTGCAGATATAATTTAGTGCAAAACCTCTGTTTATTATCGTGTGTATCTATATTATTGTCAAATTAAAAATGTAATTGGTGGCATTATTCTAGTTCATGTTTTAAATAAAGAACTATTTGTATTTTTTCTATTAATATTTTCTGGGTGTTTCTGTGGTCAGTTGATTTCATGACATCTGCTATCCAGAATGTTTCGACACCATGCAATTACAGTGTTTCAGACTTTATGACTGAACATAGAAAAAGGAGGGCTGCCGAATTTAGCTCCTGTAATGTAAGAAAGATAACACTTGGTGGTGCCCTTGTTTTAAAATAAACTGAAAATTGCATAAATTAACATTTTACTGCATATTATACTAAATTTACTCACAAAAAGTGCTTGTGGCTTTAAGAGCTTTGTTGCTTAGTAGATTACATTCAATCAGTTCAAGCATTTAATGAAGGGGCTATAGCTCAGTGGGAGAGTGTTTAACTGCAGATTACGAGATCTCTGGTTTAAATCCCCTTTTTGAGCACAATGTCATCATTATGAATGCAAATTGTATATAAAAGTTCTGGGTCTGCTCTGAGAGCTGCCTAGTATGGTGAGGCGTTTTAAGGGTTTAAAACCAGGGGACACAATTTCAAAATAAGGGGGAAGCCACTTAGGACCAAGATGAGGAGAAATTTCTTTACTCAGACGGTTGTGAATCTGGAATTCTCTACCCTAGAGGGCTGTGGAAGCTCAGTCAGTGAGTATGTTTAAAGCAGTAATTGACAGATTTCGAAATACAAATGCCGTTAAGGGATATGGGGATAGTGTGGGAAAAAGGCATTGAAGTGGATGATCAGTTATGATCGTATTGAACGGCAGGGCAGGCTGGATGAGCTGAATGGCCTATTCCTGCTCCTATGTTCCTAAGTTGAAGAAGTATTGATTCTAATCAAGACAAGAATGCTCTCATCCAGTTCTGTCAGAAAATTGCTGGCTCTTCACACAGTTTTCCCATTTTAGTCAAGAAAATGCACATCTTGCAGAAGAGAAAGGATTGATTGTAACATAGGAGCAGGAGTACGTCCATTCAGCCTCTGCCGTCTGTTTTACCATTCATTTACTTGCCTTTGATCCATATCCCTTTGTAACCTTGCACAACAAAAATATCTCAATCACAATCTTCAAAATTTCAAGTGACTCAGCATCCTCAGCCTTTTAGGGGAGAGAGTTTTAGATTTCCACAACTGTCTAACTGAAAAAGCAGTTTGTGTAGTAAATTTTACGGACTCTATTTCATCTTTGTCATAGGGGAAAGAGGACCTTAGGCTTAACTTACTGCCTTTGTTCTGTAACTGCCTCAATTTATGATCATAAGAACACTTTGGCCATAAATATTTAGCTCCCTAGCAGTCATATTTTCAGTGCCACCGATGCCTGTTCGGGTCCAAAATGGTATCCACGCTATGTGTACACGCATCTGAAGCTGGCCGCTATTTTAATAAGGGCTTTCATGTGGGTATGCAGAGTAGGCAAGTCCTGACATCTGCAGTGTGCAACGTTGATTTGACGCCAGTGGTGTCATTTTCAACCTGAATGCTCCAACCAGTGCACTCTCTCACCATGCACAGCTTAGCAAGTGTTAAGCAGCAGGAAGAACCCTCCCCAGCAGCACTATTTAAAGGTGTCATCAACTACTTTCTGGTTAGTTGTGGATTGATTTCTGCTGGCTGCTGTTGAGTTCATATAAGTGTTTTGTGGTTTATACTGCTGTTTATAGTTGCAGAGGTCTGCAGGACAAGGTGAAGGCCATGATTCTGGCTTCAAGGGTCCTGCTCAGACCACTTTCCCCCAGAAAGAAAGATTTTCCTCATAATGCCTTTGGTTCTTTTGCCATTCACCTTAAATCTGTGTCCTCTGGTTCTCAATCTTTTCGCTAATGGGAACAGTTTCTCTCTATCTACTGTGTCTAGACCCCTCATGATTTTGAACACTTCCATCAAATCTCCTCTCAACCTTTTCTAAGGAGGCTCCAACTTCTCCAGTCTATCCACATAAATAAAGTCCCTTATCCTTGGAACCAGTCTCGTAAATCTTCTCTGTATCCTCTCAAAGCCTTCACATCCTTCCTGAAGTGGACACAATATTCCAGTTGAGGGCCAACCAGTGTTTTATAAAGGTTCATCATAACGTCTTTGGTTTAGTATTCTGTGACTCTATTTATAAAGCCCAAGATCCCAAATGCCTTATTTCTGAACCTGCCCTGTTACTTTCAATGATTTATACACATATACTCCCAGGTCCCTCTGCTCCTGTACCCCTTTAGAATTATATCCTTTATTTTATATTGCCTCTCCTCACTCTTACTATCAAAATGTATCACGTCACAGTTCTCTACATTAAATTTCTATCCCCCTTGGCCTGCAGCATGACAGGCAGAATGAGCAGAGAGGACACAAGAGAGGACAAGCTGCTTGAAGAGGGGGGATGAGGGGTGGGAGAAGGGCTCGCTGCAGGTGACCATATCTGCCCAGGGTGTTCAGGGAGCAACTTTCCTATCTCAACCTAGGCAAGGAACAGTGTGTTAGATGCCTCTGCTTCACCAAGGAGGTGCGCAGTGAAATCGGCCACCTGATGCAACCTGTACTGCAGCCTTAAAGCAGGGTGAGGACAGCAATGCCAGTGTATGTGAAAGTGACTGTGGCCTTGAACTTTTATGAGTCAAGTTCCTTTCAGACTGAAGCAAGTGATATTTGGAGCATCTCTCATTTTTCTGCCTGTTGTTGTATAAGGGAGGTGACTGACACTTGGTATGCAAAGAGAGGTGACGACAGTTCATTCTTTCTTGCCAGAGATTAGCAGGCAGAACAAGCATATGGCTTTACTAGAATTACTGGGAGCCATTGTACATATGTTGCTTTGTGGTCCCCGCATGTAAATTCTGAGATGTATCACAACTGGAAAGGATTCCATTCCTTCACTAAAATAAAAGCAAAATACTGCAGATGCTGGAAATCTGAAATGAAAACAAGAAATGCTGGAAATACTCAGCTGGTCTGGCAGCATCTGTGGAGAGAGAAGCAGAGTTAACCTTTCAGGCCAGTGACCCTTCTTCAGAACTAGCAAATATTAGAAATGTAAAAGGTTATAAGCAAGTAAAGCGGGGGTGGGACAAGAGATAACAAAGAAGAAGGTGTAAATAGGACAAGGTCACAGAATAGCTGACCAGAAGGTCGTGGAGCAAAGGCAAACAATATGTTAATAGTGTGTTGAAAGACAAAGCATTAGTACAGATAGGGTGTTAATGGACTGAAAATTGAACAGCCGCAAGTACAAACATGAAAAAAAACAGGGGTAAGCAAACTGAACAAACTAAGATGAAATAAAATAAACACAGAAAAAAAAATATGAAAAAAAGGAAAAAGAAAAAAATAACTAAAAATAAAACTAAAATGGGGGGCACGTCATGCTCTGAAATTATTGAACTCAATGTTCAGTCCGGCAGGCTGTAGTGTGCCTAATCAGTAAATGAGATGCTGTTCCTCAAGCTTGTGTTGATGTTCACTGGAACAATGCAGCAATCCCAGGACAGAGATGTTGAGCTGGTATGTGGCTGTATTCTGTGCATCATGCAGGGGCCAGTGCCTGGTATCCTGTCAGCAGTCATGATGTTTTCATTCTGCAACCATGCATTGTACCATCAGCATTAGAGCCACCACAACAAACCAGAGGGTGCCTGCTGGGCGACAAGAGCTATCTGCTGACCACCTGGCTTATGACTCCGATGCGCAATCCATGCACATATGGCCAGCAGGCATATAATGAAAGTCATGCTGCCACACAAAAGGTCATCGAGCAGGCCATTGAGGTTCTTAAGCAATGCGTCTACTGCCTGGATAGCTCTGGAGGAGCCCTGCGACATATTTTACAATTCGTCATGGAAAATCTTGGAGCCTGCTCTCAGCCATCTTTTGCCATCATTGCATGCTCTAGCTCTCTTTCTCTTTTGCAACCAGTTCCAGCACCCACTCTAGCTGCCTTTAATGGTACTAGCACCTCACAATTGTGTGTCCTATCCTCAGACATGCAACCATGTAGCAATGGGATTAGCACTGAGCTGCACACAGAAATCATGCAAATAAGCAGGCAGCATGAAGTTTGCGTGCTGTCTGCATCAGAAGTAACGTGTGGGTTAATTGTGCATCGCGAAAGCTGTACCCATTTTCGGCCTTATCAAATTTCTCACCCTTTTGACTGCCTTCAGGGATGCTGTTTCATGCTGAATGGTTCTGCAGTAACTTTTCACATGCTTTCTGGCTTGCTGGTTACCGATAGTTTATCACTGTATAAGTTTATTCAATGAGTGATGACTATTGTAACAACTAAAGGTGAGTAATCATCAGCAGCATGAGTTTTTTTTGATTAAAATCAGTGAATTGTGCAGATGAGTAACATTAAATTTGAATTTTTTGACAGGTTAATGGTGTTATTTTGACATAAATCTATACCTGTTACCTATTTGCTTATGGATGCCTGATCGTTTACAAAAGATAACGTAAAATCAGTGAAGGAAAGAACAATAACAATAAAGAACACTAAGAACATTTGCAGTGTGCCCAAGATATGATTTTTGTGGCCATAAAGAAGATTATTCTGCAAAATTATCATTTTAAAAATAGAACTTGCATTTATCTCAGCCTGGAGTTTCTGCTGAGAGGGGGTTCTCCCATGAGAGATCAGCAGAACCTCCGGCAAAACAGAATAAACAGATTTATGCTGTTTTTTCTGGGGTTTCTGCTGACATTGTAGGAAGTCAGGGGAGTCCTGTGTAAATTCAGGGCAATAATCCCATAGCACAACCCAAAGTGCTTCACACCCAGTTGAGTCATTGTTGTTATGTGGATAATTATGCTTGCTAACTTGCGCATGGTGAAGGTCCACAAATTAACCTGTTTTTGCTGGTGTTGATTAAGAGACAAATGTTAGCCAGGAAACGGGGAGAACTTCCTGATTTTTCCTATAGTTCCGTGGTGAACGGGCAGATGGCATCTTTGTTTAACAGGCCATCCAAAAGACAGCACTTGCTCAATACTGTATTAATTATATTCTCAAGTCCTGACTGGGGCTTGAACCCACCACCACCTGACTCAAAGGGGAGAATGTGACCCACTGATCCAGTCTGATGCTTTACAGTCCAAATAACGACTGTTTGAGATCAGTGGAAATAAATGTGACATTCCACTTGTTTAAGATGTTAGATATTTGGCATGAAAACTATTACAGCTAAAGTGTCCTGGCAATTTAAGCATACAAAATGTTTTTTTTAAGTTTGCTCACTATGTGTTTAACTTTTTGCAGATGCCACCTATTTTTAAACCAAGTTGTTTGAATTGGTGGTTAGAACATAGGAAAGTTTAGGAACAAGAAAAATGCATTTGGCCTAAAATGCACCCCCCCCCCCCTTTTAGTTAATCTTGGCCCCATCTCTTTGCCCTCTATCCTTTCTTTCATCCTACCTTTCTCCACAACATATTTAGTTGTTTACTGAACCTAATTAAAGAGTTTTCTTCAATTACTTTTTCTTAGTAATGTACTCCAAATGCCTGTTACCTTGTGTTAAATAATTTTGCCTGAATTCTCTAGATTCTCTGCTTGTTTAAACCACATCGAGTTTTTAAACATTTCTTAGTGCAAAAATTTGTCTTGTTTCACTCCAGTCTCCATCCTTTGCTCTGAAAATGTCTTTAGGCCATCTGAAACAGTCTTTATAATTACAAAAACTGAGAGTTGATTTCCCTCTGGTTCCAGTGGATGATTGACAGTTGTAACATCCTGGAGTTATGCCAGGCCACAGTGGGGAAAAGTCCATCAGCTATACCTGGCTCAGCCTAGTTGTCTCATGGCACAAACCCCGGCAGTGTACTGGACGCATAGACCTGATGCACTGTTCCCCAGTTGTAAAAGAAAGGTTTACCCAATGGTATCATCCTGGTTGTCAAAGCTCACTGAAATATTTTCAGTTCAGGGCAATGATGTCCTTTGTTTGATGACCAGTACCGTACACAGTACTTCAGAGAGGGTATAACCAGTACTTTATCTGGTAGTGTCATCATTTCTTCTGATTTGTATTCTACTCTTTTGTCATACAAACCAACACTTGTTTTGCCATTTTACCACATTTCTGCTATATCATTTGTATTCCTGCACAACTTGAAAATTCACTAGATGTGACTACTCTATTTCATGTTTTTAAACCAATATTCATTTGATCACTAATTCCCTGATAGTTTACCATGGCCATTAATTTCTGATATAAGATGTTGCCCAAATCTATCTGAAAATCTAAGGGCTGAATTTTACGCCGCCCCAGCGGGTCGGATGGTGGCATGGGGGCAGCGTAAAATTGAGTGGGAGGCTCCGGGAGGCCTACCTGCCCTGCCTCCGGTCAACTTTACGGCAGTCGGGCGGGTGGGGGTGGGGCAACGGCCCCCGTGGCAAACGGGCGTGCTGGGGACGTGAAAGGCTGCCCAGCAATAGCTGGCGGGCTTTCCACACCCCTGGGGGGGGTGCCCAATTGAGGGGCGCCCCCACCTCCCAACCCACCCCCGGGACCCAAGATGCCCCCCTCCCACCAAACAACCACTCCAGCCTCACCACGAAAGGATCGATCCCACTGGTGAGGCAAGCCCAACTCACCTCACTCCTGGCTCCATGTCCTCGGCTGGACTGCAGTCCCAGCAGTGGCCAATGCTCCCAGTGCTTGGCCGGCAGCTCACTGAGGCGGGACCTCCTCCCTCAAGTGGGTGGACGTCCCACCTCGGGACAATTAAAGCCCGGGGACCTGTAAAATACGGGACGGATTCCTGGGTTATGCGCAAGCGGGTTCGCCACCGACTTTTACATTGGTGGCAAATTCCTGTCCGCCTAAGGTAAAATCCAGTCCTAAGTGTCTAAGGTCCACTACATTCTCCTTGCTCATATGGTAAAAACAGTCATCAAACTGGGTAATATGTTGTCTTCAGCTGTGTGACTTGATCCCTTTTAATTTCAATATCTCTGCCACTTTCTAATCTACAGCATGCCCTCCTGCATCTAGAAAAGTTCACAAATATTTGTTGATGTACATCTCCATTTTTGTCATTTGTGCAGTGTCTAGCTCTGATTACACAGGTTAGCATTCATAGAAACAATTTCTTGTTTATTACATGGTTACATTATGACTTGAGTGGTCTGGATAAACCACTAAAATCATTCACCTCATTTTATTTCACTGACAGTTGGAAGGACTTCTGATAAGGCATAGAGATGCCAGGACAAACTTAGAGGGTCAGTTCTTAAAAAGAGTACATGCTCACAATGTCATAGCCTCTCTTTTCTCTTTTTGACTAATCTGCTGTGTATTTCCAGCATTTTTAATCTTATTTTATACTTCTAATAATAATATATTAATAAAAAATGATCAATGTACTCTGTTTCGCTATTACCCATCTGATTGTAGTCAAAACATCTCTAGTATTGGCTTCTTTTTCTACCTCTGCACTGTCAGTTCCCAGAGTCCCCCAAGTATTCATCCTGATTCTCATCTACTGCTATTCTTTGGCAACATAACCCACAGATGGGGGACAGCCCACATATGTACACTGATGACACGCAGCAGAACTTCTCTACTGCCTCACCTGACTTCTTAGTTGTCTGACATGCAGTCTTGGATGTGCTGTTACTTTCTGCAGCCTTAAGATAAGCATTGGGAAAACTGGGGCAGTTACCCGCAGCCACCTCTGCATACTCTGTACCCTGGCCAGTGATTCCACCCCCTGACTGAGGCCAAACCAGTTTGTTATTTTGGTGTCCTGTTCACGCCTGAGCTGTGTTTGCAGTCTGTGTCCTCTCCTACTTCCATCTCTAATACCTGCTGTCTTCACCCCTGCATTAACCATACGCCTTTGTCACCTGCAGATTTGATTACTCCAGTGCTCTTGTGGCCCGTTCCCATCCACCATCATCCATACACTTCAGATTTCTAATTTTTATCTGCCTATATCCTGTAAAGCAGCAAGTTACACTTACCCATTACCCTGTCCTCACAGACCTGTATTGGTTCCCAGTCTCCAAAGGCTCAAATTTAAAATCCTCATTTTTGTGTGGAAATTGCTGTATAGCTTACCCCTTTATAGACTACTCAGCCCCCTCCCCAACCGCTGCCCCCATAACCAAACTCTCCTTCCTCCCACTCTGGTGTTTTTATCATCTCCTGTAGTGTCCTCTCATTATTGGTGATCGTAGCTCAGTCTCCAAGCTCTGGAATTCCCTCTCTGAACTCCTGTGCCATTTTGTCTCTCTCCTTTAAGAGCCCCCATAAATCCCATCTTTTTGACCATGCTTTTAGCCACCATATGTGTCCTCTGGGTTGGTGCCTACTTTTCTTCATGCTCGTATGAAGCATTTTTTTTATTCGTTTGTGGGATGTGGGCATCGCAGTCTAGGTCAGCATTTATTGCCCATCCCTAATTGCACTTGATAAGGTGCTAGTGAGCTGCCTTCTTGAACTGTTGCAGTCCTTGGGGTGCAGGTACACCGACAGTGCTGTTAGGAAGGGAATTCCAGGATATTGACGCAGCGACAGAGAAGGAACGGCGATATAGTTCCAAGTCAGGATGGTGTGTGGCTTGGAGGGGAACTTGAAGGTGGTTGTGTTCCCATGTGTCTGCCGCCCTTATCCTTCTAAGTGGTAGAGGACACGGGTTCGGAAGGTGCTGTCGAAGGAGCCTTGGTGAGCTACTGCAATGCATCTTGTAGATTGTACATACCGCTGTCACTGTGCGTCGGTGGTGGAGGGAGTGAATGTTGAAGGTGGTGGATGGAGTACCAATCAAGCAGGCTGCTTTGTCGTGGATGGTAAATGGTTCTTCTTGAGTGTTGTTGGAGCTGCACTTGTCCAGGCAAGTGGAGAGTATTCCCTCGCATTCCTGACTTGTGCCTTGTAGATGGTGGATAGGCTTTGCGGAGTCAGGAGGTGAGTTACTCGCCCCAGAATTCCCTGCTTCTGACCTACTCTCGTAGCCGTAGCATTTATGTGGCTGGTCCAGTTCAGTTTCTGGTCAATGGCGACCCCCCCAGGATGTTGATAGCTTGAAGCTTGGGAAAACCATCTATGCTAAAAATGCTGTATAAATGCAAAGTGTTGTTGAAATAGATGGCAATAAATGTTACTTTGCATTATATATATATTCCCCAAGTGTGATCAGATTTAATTAAATTAGCTCAATCAGAAAGGTTTATTACTTGTGTGGCATGTCCAGTTGAACTCATTTGTTTAAATACATCAGGTAGGTGGTGTTCTGTTTATAAAGTGACAAGTCATTTTAATTTTAAGCAAAAACAGAAAATGTTGGAAATACTCAGCAGGTCAGGCAGCATCTGTGGAGAGAAAAGCAATTAATGTTTCAGATCTGTGTGACCTTTCATCAGAACTAGCAAAAGGTTAATAAAAGGTTATGTAATAGGTTTTGAGCAAGTGAAAGGGGAAGGAGGAAAGAACAAAAAGGAAGGTGTGTGATAGGGTGGAGGGCAGGACAGATTAAATGACAAAAGATTTCATGGTACAAACCAAAGCAGGTAGTCATGGGACAAGTAAAGAAACAAAAGATGTGTCTGGATGGGGTAAAAATGACAGGATAATAGCTGTCCGAACACAAAGTCAAGGGATTAAGAAACAAACACGGGGTGAGGGGGGAAGCACAAACCAACAAAATAAACACTAAAAAAGAAAGAAAATGGGGGCAGAGGTTATGATCTAAAATTATTGAACTCAATGTTGAGTCCCGAAGGCTGTAAAGTGCCCAGTTGAAAAATGAGGTGCTGTTCCTCGAGCTTGCATTGAGCTTTGTTGAGCTTTGCAGCAGGCCAAGCACAGAAAGATCAGAGTGGGAGCAGGGTGTAGTATTGAAATGACACGCGACTGGAAGCTCGGGATCGCACTTGAGGACCGAATGATGGTGTTCTGTAAAGCGGTCACCCAGTCTGCGTTTTGTCTCCCTAATGTTAAAGAGACCACATTGTCGGCAGTGAACACAGTATACTAAACTGAAAGAAGTGCAAGTAAATCACTGTTTCGCGTGGAAGGAGTGTTTACAGCCCTGGATGGTAAGAAGGGAGGAGGTAAAAGGGCAGGTATTGCATTTCCTGCACTTGGATGGAAAGGTGCCGTGGGAAAGGGACAGGGTGATTGAGAAGTGGACGAGGATGTCGCGGAGGGAATGGTCCCTTCGGAATGCTGAAAGAGAAGGAGAAGATAAGTTTGGTAGTGACATCATGCTAGAGGTGGCGGAAATGGTGGAGGATGATCCGTTGAATACGGAGGCTGGTGGGGTGGAAGGTGAGGACAAGGGAAACCCATCATGTTTCTGGGAGAGATGGGAAGGGGTGAGAGCAGAAGTGCATGAAATAGATCGGACACGGTTGAGGGCCCTGTCAGTCATTGTGAGTGGGAATCCTCGGTTGAGGAAAAAGGAAGACGTATCAGAAGGGCTAGCATGGAAACTTGCATCATCCAAACAGATGTGATGGAGGCAGCAAAACTGGGAGAATAGAATGGAGTCCTTCTAGGATGAGGGGCGTGAGGCAGTGTAGTCCAGGTAGCTGTGGGACCCCGTGGCTTTATCATAAATATTGGTGGATAGCTTGTCTTCAGAAAGTGTTTCAAATTGCCAGCATTCGTAAAATTTTGCTTTTGTATTATTGTCATTTTAATTTGTTTAAAAAAAATGGAATATGTGCCTTACAAAATGTACATAATCATAGAAAAAGGTTATGTGTAATGCTTTTTTTGTTATAGTTGGATTGGATGTGATTCTTGTGCTATATGGCAGTGATGCCCAAGTTTGGCCTGCGGGCTAGATGGAGCCAACTAGCTGAAAAGCTTGAACATCTTTACTTCGAGGAACGTTATGGATTATGAACCTAAAATCCACAGTTGGTCATGAATCGTTCTGTTTTGTTGAGGGCAGTCATTTGCAAAGTTGGGAAGGATAAAGGTATTGGATTCCAGTACCAGAGTACTGAAACAGCCAGGTGATGATGTAAAAACATAGCAGCAAAGAATTAACTTTTGTCATTGAGGAAGTGTATTTTTTACTCTTCTGCTGTGGGAGTTAAATCTGCTGGGGTCATAAACAGACATCTGCCCAATTAGCCATTCTACATAAGCCTAGACATTGAGTGTTGGTAGTCTGTTTGTCTCTGGGGCATTATTGCTGAACACAGGTTCACATTTGATATCTATTACCTAAGTCAAGTATAGTTCCACTTTGTGAACATATTTCCATCAAATGTAGGCCCTGAAATTCTGCTGTGGTTCCACTAGAGTTCCACAGAGTGATAACAGGAAATGGGTAGAACCTCTGTGGAATTTCAGGAACGTAATCTTAAACTAAACACATTTCAGTTGCAGTTCGCACAGATGGAAGTCTTCATTCGTAGGCTCATAATTTGCCAGTTTTATTGCAAAAGAAAATTTGGATGTTTGTGTCGAATAAGTAAACCTGTTTGATTCCAGTTTCAAAAATTTATTTAACACATATTAAAAGTTTCTTTAAGAAATAGTAATACAATATGATTTGATATGTTACAGTTCACTTTATGTAAAAGTTGTAGTAGTCGTAACCTCAAACTTGACTGGTGCAAGTTTTCCATTCCCACTTTTCTCTTCCCTTCTGAAATTGTTGACTCATTAGAGATACAGTTCCATGGATGCCAGCAGCCCTTTGATATATCAATCAAAGTGGACATTCTTCATCTGCGCTTCCAGAGAGTAAAATTTAGCTATTTGAGTGTGCTGACATTGCAGCCAAGCCTACTCCTGTTGCCGGGTGATATGTGCATATTCCAGCAGTGGTCACAGGAATACTGTTCCAGATTCGGAAACCTGCTACATTTAAATCACACCCAACACCATGCCCCCGACTCCCCCACTCCCATCCCCAACCCTGCCCAATGCCTCCAGCTCCCACCATCTTACTGCTGTGTAGCCTAGAAACTCTGAGACCAATTGTGGTGTCTTCACTGCCAAGCTGACTGACTGATAATTGCACAGACCAGGGAACAAACCTTGGACATTCCTGGTCTGTCTGATCCAACAACATACATTACAAAAAGAACATTTCTATACATTGAAAAAATGTTACTCATTAGAAAAATTATTTACATTTTGTTTTGAACAAATACATTGAAAATATTTTTAATCTGAACAAGCAGCTATTGAATATAAACTGCATAAGTAAAATTTATGAACTCTGAAGTGGTATACATTAATGAAAAAAATGGAGAAAAGAGTGGTGCTAATCTAAAATTTAGAAACAGACTACAACAGAATCACTGTAATTTCAAGCACAGGTTTGAAAATGGGGAAGATTGCGGTCTCTTTTTAGGTAAGAAACAATGGAGAGGGTTAAAGACTGATTCCATATTACCAAAATATATTTCTTGCTTTGACATATTTTGTACAAAGGTGCTGATGAAGAAAATAACTAACCATGTCACACAGACTGAGCAGCTATTTGCTAATGGACAGTGGAGAACACAAGTTTTTTCTTCAAGAAGTACAGCTACAAAAATACATAGAATTATTTCTGGAACAATATGTTATCACACCAGTGTCTTGCTGTATACGCCATATTTATAATGGGAAACCTAGATAATTCAGGGATATATGTTTAGTATCGGATGATAAACATTAGTCGCACAGATATACTTATGAACTTGACTATTATTTTAGGTAATCATGCTTTTTTTTTAGTTCCAAATGACTTCTTAATGAAATCGCATTGTTTATCAATTAAGATACATCCTCAGCAAATTTGGCCTGATTCATAACACAGAGCTGCTTTTCTTCAATCAGTGTAAGTTATGAGGGGCTGATTAAAAACCCTGAGAAGGATGACTGTTTCTCATCAGATGAATATAAACCGTTAGCTTCCTCTGAAGGTAGCAGCATATAGACTTGGTCATTTTCATGTAGGTGTACTATAGCACTTCCTGAGGCCTGATCAACATATCCTTTTGTGTAATCATCATATGTTTGGAGGATGGATTTTCCATTTTTATATAATGATACCCAAACATTTGCCCCCTTGATTTGTATATGGTAACTAAATTGGTAAAGGCCTGATATTTCACATGTAAAAATACCAGATGATGGATTATAGTTATTATTTGAATTGGTCAATAGTATGTCAAATATTATTGGTTGCCCTACTGGCGGATATGGCCGAGAAAGAATAGCTGTAAAAGCTGGAATAGGGCTCAATAATCCAGGTGGTGGCTGTATAGATTTTTCTGGTTGTACAAAAATTTCACCAGGTAAACCTGGTGGACCAGGGAGACCTGGTGGACCTGGAGCACCTTCTGCTCCCGTTCGTCCAGGTGCACCTGGTGGCCCCTTAGTTACTTCTCTGCTAATGATACCTGGAGGACCTGGTCTTCCTGATTTTCCTGGAACACCATTATCTCCAGGAGGCCCTTGAATACCTGGCAACCCAGGCAAACCTTTATGACCAGGTACTCCAGCAGGTCCTCGCAATCCTACTGCACCTGGAAAACCTAATGGACCTTGAGGACCAGGAGGACCAGGCCTGCTGGGCTTACCAGCTGGGCCAGTAAGACCAATATCCCCTTTTTGGCCAACTGGCCCAATTGGGCCTGGGAAGCCTGGTGGACCTGATTTTCCTGGAAACCCTGATATTCCTGGAGCACCAGATGGCCCTCGCTCACCCTTTGATCCTGAATACCCTTGTATGCCCATGTGCCCAGGTGCACCTTTTACTCCTGGTGCACCAGGGATCCCCTGTAAACCTCTTTGGCCTTGTGATCCTGGTACACCAGCTGGTCCCACCAATCCAGGAGCACCTGGCTTGCCATTAGGTCCCACCTCTCCTTTCTTTCCAGGATATCCAGTGTAGCCTACAGGACCGTGCTCTCCTTTGGGCCCTGGTATACCTGGTTTTCCAATACCTGGCAATCCTGGTGCCCCTGGCAAACCTTGTACACCAGGGTGACCTTTAAACCCAGGGGGCCCTGGCAATCCTGGTACACCAACAGCTCCAGGCTTTCCAATTCCACTTTCTCCAGGTGGTCCTGGTGGTCCTTTTTGGCCTGGTGCACCTGTAAAACCAGTTGGGCCTGGTGGTCCCATTGCACCCTTTTTACCTGGTTCACCAGGAAAGCCAGGGGCTCCTGATTTACTTAATCCTGCTGGTCCAGGGGTTCCTTGTGGCCCTGGTAGTCCTGGTGGCCCTTTTCCACCAGAAATCCCTGGAATTCCAATTCCTTTTTCCCCCTTTTGCCCAGGGACACCAGGATAACCTGGGTGTCCTTTTGCTCCAGGTAGCCCTGGTGTTCCTGGAGAACCTGCTGGCCCCTGGGGACCTGGTTTACCAACAACAGACAATCCAGCTGGTCCAGGATTTCCTGGAGGTCCTGGACTACCTCTTTGCCCTTGTATCCCTTGAATTCCTTTATCACCTTTTGGTCCAGGATATCCTACTCTGCCTGATGGTCCTGGTGCTCCTGGAATGCCTGGAGTCCCCTTTAAAGACAGTCCTTGTGATCCTGGCTGTCCCGGATTGCCAGGCAGTCCTATCAGCCCAACACCTGGCTTTCCTGGATATCCTGCTTGTCCTGGGGGTCCCGGAGGTCCAGGTGGTCCAGGCAGTCCTGGATCTCCTCTTACTGTGAAAGTAGAAATATATACCTTAGATTGCAGTATTATGCTAAATGCAGTGTGATTTTTATGACGACGTTTATGATTAATCTCACCTTTTAATACACTGAAATATGAAGATTATGAAGGCAAGTCTTATTTTATATTTATACAAATAAGACACTTTAGGCCATTGTAAGTAAATTTTAAAAAACACTTAACTTACACTGGCTTAAGAAGTGAAAAATAAGGTGTTAATATTACCATTTTAAATGGTGTAGAAATGAGGGGCAGGAGCTTCTACTATGTTGCGCTGATTTTTTCCAATGCAGTTTGCCTAAAATCAGCCAAACAACAACAGCTTCTAGTTGTGAAGTGCCTGTAACATAATAAAACATTGCAAGGCTTTTCACATAGACATTATTAAACAAAATGTGACACTGAGCCATATAGGGAGATATTAGAACAGATGGCCAAAAACTGTGTCAAAGATATAGGTTTTAAGGAGTGTCTTACAGGAGGAAAGCAAGGTAGAGAGGTTTAGGGAGGGTATTCAAGAATTGGGACCTAGGCAGTTGAAAGCACGGCCACCAGTAATGGACCAATTAAAATTGAGGAAGCTCAAGAGGCCAGAATTAGAGGAGCGCAGATATCTCAGAGGGTTGTAGGGCTGGAGGAGATGACAGAGATAGGGAGGGGCAAGGCCATGGAGGGTTTTGAAAACAGGGACGAGAATTTTAAAAACAAGGCTTTGTTTAACCATGAGCCAGTCTCGGTCAGCAAGCACAGGGGTAATAGGTGAATGGCAGTTGGTGCAAGTTAGGACATGGGCAGCAGAGTTTTAGATGACCTCAAATTTATGGAGAGTAGAATGTGGGTGACCAGCCAGGCGAGTGTTAAAATAGTCAAATCTAGAGGTAACAAATGCATGGACGATGGTTTCAGCAGCAGAAGAGCTGAGATGGGTGATATTACAGAGGTGGAATTAGTGACAGCGCAGGTATGTGGTTGAAAGCTCATCTCTGGATCAAATATGACACCGAGGTTGTGAATAGTCTGGTTCAGCCTCAGACGGTTGCCAAGGAGAGGAATGGAATTGGTGGTGAGGGAGTGGAGTTTATGGAGGGGACTGAAGCCAATGACTTTAGTCTTCCCAATATTTAATTGGAGGAAATATTTGCTCATCCAGTACTGGATGTCGGATAAGCAGTCTGACAATTTAGAGACAGTGGAGGAGTTGAGGAGAGGTGGTGGTGAGGTAGAGCTGAGTGTCGTCAGAGTGGAAGAGTGGAAGCTGATGTTTTTGGATGATGTCGCCAAGGGTAGCATATAGGTGGGAAATAGAAGGGGCCAAGGATAGATTCTTGTGGGACATCAGAAGTAATTGTGCGGAAATGGCAAGAGAAGCCATTGATGGTAATTCTCTGGCTACGATTAGATAGATAAGAAAAGAACCAGGCGAAACCAGTCCAAAGATCAAGCAATTTCAATTGCAAGCTATGTTCTGCGCAAATCAAGTTTCCGTGATTTTTTTTTGTGCCAGCTCTTTTAAAAATCGCACTAGTAGCCGGCCCTGTCCATAAAACTGGCCATGTCACCCAATTAAATTAATCATCATTGCAAGTGGCCTTTTGTGGGCCTTCAAGGAGGCTCTTAAGATTAAGCTTTTTTAAAGGTACAAGAACACCAATAGGCATGTTTTGAAAGCTTTTACATTTTTCTTTAAATTTACTAAGAAAACTGACTCCTGTAGGCCGAAGTAGTTAGTAAATAGTTCTGTATAGTTTTTTAAAGCTATTTTCAATTAATAAACATTCGACTACTCAGGGGTGGTGAAAGACTGATTTAAAATGCTTTGTTTGTGACAAAGCCTTTATCAGCTATATTAAAAACTGTATCAAGTTACCGCTCTTAAATATGTAAAGGAGTGTTTTTTATGCAAATTTTTAAAACAAAACTACATGCTAAAATGCTGCTCAATTTTGCTGGTTCTTGATATGTAAATAAGTTTGAGCAGAACCATGAGCAAATAATTTCACTTTTCAAAACCAGTGCAATGTGCTCCCATATTGCTGTTTGTGCCTAAAGCAGAAACACTTGGCCGAGTACATCTAACGTGCTTAATCAGTTTAGGCTTTAATTGAAGATTGTCATGAAAAATCAGTCTTTTAAAAATGTCTTAATCAATGTTTAAATAGAAAAATGTATAAAGGATAGATGGTACTCTGAAGTTAAGAAAGTGGACTTGAATCCTGAAAACTGTATTTGTAAAAGAGCAAAACATTTTTTTTACATTCTTACTAGATTGATATTTGTAGAATAATTTGTTAATATGACAGTAACTGTTTGTATATTGTGATAGTTCTGGTCCTGATCAGTTATACTTTTATAATGCATGCTGCCATTCACATATAACAAGATTGCAGATGTTAGTATTTTCTATTAGAAATGCAGGGTATATGAATCATAATACAATTAGTCGCATGTGGAAAAATCAAAAATATTGGCCACAATACTGCTGGAGAAATATCAATTTTGAGTTTTGATTCCTCGGTAATGAACCATTTAGTTAAAGGATCCAGATGATTGTGTTACATTGACTCTGACTTGGGGAAAGTATAGAACTAGAGGTATAATAGCAGTTACCGTTTAGGTTTAACATGATCATATTGTCTAAAAAAGATGCATGTTGAATTTAGGAATTATTTGTGAGAGGATCAGAAAAGCCATTATTAATCTATTTTTGTGGAATTCTATTGTAATTTCTCTATTATAACTCGCAAATTTAATCGAAAGTGAGACAATGTGGGACAACTATCCTTCTCACCCACTGTGCACTGATACAGCGTGTGGTTCCAGGGTTCGCGTCATTGCATTGTGGAAGCAAACTTCTAGAGTGAAAAATGCTTGCAATTTGGAGCTTGTCCTCTTGCAGCTTTGTGGTTTGGAAGGCAGCACCATTGTTTGGAAACATCTACTGGCACTTCAAGAGGACATAGAACACCCTGTTTCTTCAGTTTGTCCTTAGGAATTTTGATGGATGAAGTGAGACACTGGAGGGTTCTATTTGGGATAGTTTGTTTAGGTCCCATAGGCAAGCTGCCTAACAGGAGTAACAAGAGCTGCCAACTAATGTGAATGTCATAGCAACATACCACATACCTGGAGGCAATGTAGGAACACGTTTGGTGACTTTATAAGGTCAGCCAAAGGAAAGGAACACACTTCCATTCAGTGTACAAAGCATCTGTGACAATTGCAATTACCTCCTCCTGACACTGTTTTAAATTAAAATTAATCTGTGCTGTGGATATCCATTTAGTACAGGGTGAACTTAGCACCAGCAATTTTCTCTTCAAAGTTTTTCTTTACTTGCATCCTTGAATGCATTCAGGCCAAAGCAATCCTCCCATCTAAGGCAACTCCATGACCTCATCCTTATTTTTTCTTGAGATATGATTGACACTAACAAGGCTGGATTGAAGATTGTACATACTGTAGCCATAGTGTACCTGCAGTGGATATCGCAGTGTCAGGCACCAATCAAAATGAACAGGCCTGCTGTGAATAGTGTTGAGTTTCCTGAGTATTCCATCACACTCCTGACTTGTGTCTTGTAGATGGTGGAGAGACTTTGAGGGGCCAGGAAGCAAGCCACTCATTACAGAGTATCCTGCCTCTGCCCTGCTCTTGTAGTCAACATGTTGATGCAGCTGATCCAGTTAAACTTCTGGTTAGTGGTTTTGATTGCAAAAGATGGCACAATGGTCAAGTCAGGGGACATAATTGGGCTTTTCTTGGATCCTGTTCTGTTCTGACGAAAGGTCACAGACCTGAAATGTTAACTCTGTTTCTCTCTGCACTGATGCTTGTTAATTGTGTGTCAGTTGTTTAATTATATGCGAGTGGAGGGTATTGATTGGGGTCTTAATTGAGTACTTATAAGGAGACACTTACTGAGACTGGTGGAGGGTTTTGAGTGAGGAGATACATGTTTGTCATCCTTTTACTCTGTACAATACAATAGGGCGGCACAGTGGTTAGCACCGCAGCCTCACAGCTCCAGCGACCCGGGTTCAATTCCGGGTACTGCCTGTGTGGAGTTTGCAAGTTCTCCCTGTGTCTGCGTGGGTTTTCTCCGGGTGCTCCGGTTTCCTCCCACAAGCCAAAAGACTTGCAGGTTGGTAGGTAAATTGGCCATTATAAATTGTCACTAGTATAGGTAGGTGGTAGGGAAATATAGAGACAGGTGGGGATGTTTGGTAGGAATATGGGATTAGTGTAGGATTAGTATAAATGGGTGGTTGATGGTCGACACAGACTCGGTGGGCCGAAGGGCCTGTTTCAGTGCTGTATCTCTAATCTAATCTAATCATAAATCTGAAACTGAGTAAAGATAGGTTCCAGCATCATCCTTTCACAACAAACCTTCTGGAATTTAACATGCTGTCAGATCTGTTGAGTATTTCCAGCACTTTCTGTTTTTATTTCAGATTTCCGACATCCACAGTATTTTGCTTTTGATCGAAGTGACATGAATGTTACCTGCTACTGTCAGTCCAAGTTTGGATGTTGTCCAAGTCCTGCTGTTGGCTAGCATGGGCTGCTTCATTATTGGAGGAGCTGTGATGGAGCTGAACACTTTGGAATTGTCAGCGAATAACCGCACTCCTGACTATGGCAGACGTAAGGTCATTGATGAAGTAACTGAAGATGGTTGGCTAAGGATGCTGCCCTGAAAAACTCCAGCAATGTTATCCTGGAGCTGTTATAATTAGCCTCTGACAACACAACATTTCTTTCTGTCATGCAAGATTCTAGCCACTGTCAGATTTTCGCATTAACCCCCATTTGCATCAGTTTTCATCGGGCACGTTGGTGCTATACATGGCCAAATGCTTCCTTGATGTTGGGGACAGCTACTCTCGTGTCAGACATTCAGCTCTTGTGTCCATATCTGGATCAAGGCTGTGATGAGGTCTGGAGCCGAGCTGTTTTGGCAGAACCTGAACTGAGCGTCAGTAAGCAAATTACTGGTGAGTCAGCTAGCCATAAGTACACAGCCTTGCAGGATGTTTATTCAACATTGCAGTACACCATGAAGTGTGTGGATTCACCAATGCCAGAGGTTTGAAGGTCAGTCTATGATTCTCTCACAAGTGTTTAAACTTCACCGCCCTCGCCCCCGCCCACCCCCCGAATCTAGAGGTAGCATTTAGAAGGGTTTCAGTAACATTAGAGGAGGTAAGGTGCAGGGCAAAGTGATGTTACAGAGGTGGAAGTAAGCGGTCTTGGTGATGGATTATGGTGTGGAGCTTGAAACTCAGCTGTGGGTCAAACAGGATGCTAATATTATAAAGTTGTCTGGTTCAGCCTGAGAGTCTGGCCAGCGAGGGCTATGGAATCTGTAGCAACAGAGAGGAGTTTATAGCAGTGGTTGAATATATGATGCCTTCAGTAGTTCCAGTGTTCAGTTAGTGGAGATTTTGACTTTTCCACAATTTGATGTCAAACAAGCAGTCTAAACAGCATAATGATGATGTGGTTCAGACAAATGGTGGGCAGGTAGATATATTTGTTGTCAGAGTACACACGCTAGCTGATGACATCCATTCCTGTGGATAATGTCCCCGAGGTGCACATAAATGGGTGGGAAGGAAGCCAAGGTGACATCCTTGGGAGAATCCAGAGGTGGGTATGGTATTAATGGTATTAGCAGAGAAGTTTCTGAAAATGATCTGGATGCATTTGGGACAGATGGAAATGAACCAGTGCGAGGGAAAGC
The DNA here is from genome assembly GCF_036365525.1 of Heterodontus francisci. Taxonomy (NCBI): domain Eukaryota; kingdom Metazoa; phylum Chordata; class Chondrichthyes; order Heterodontiformes; family Heterodontidae; genus Heterodontus; species Heterodontus francisci. The sequence continues at coordinate 117,096,047 of NC_090373.1, forward strand.
ACATGAGATTGGAAACGGAGGAGGAGCAATAGAGAAGGATGGCATGTTTGACTATCTCAAAGGTCAAACATCAAGGAAGAATAATGCACCACATAGGGGAGGTGGTGGCGTAGTGGTATTGTCACTGGACTAGTAACCCAGACACCCAGTGTATTGCTCTGGGGATATGAGTTCGGATCCCACCACAGCAGAAGGTGGAATTTGATATTCAATTAATAAATCTGGAATTAAAAGCTAGTCTAATGATGGCCATGAAACCATTGCCGATTGTTGTAAAAACCCATCTGGTTCACTAATGTCCTTTAGGGAAGGAAATCTGCTGTCCTTACCTGGTCTGGCCTACATGTGACTCCAGACCCACAGCAATGTGGTTGACTCTTACATGCCCTCTGAAATGGCCCGGCAAGCCACTCAGTTGTATCTAACCGCTATGAAGTCAATTAAAAAGAATGAAACCAGACAGACCACACGTCATCGACTGAGACACCGGAAACGACAACGGCAAACGCAGCCCTGTCGACCCTGCAAAGTCTTCCTCAATAACATCTGGGGGCTTGTGCCAAAGTTGGGAGAGCTGTCCCACAACCTGACGCTGTCATACTCATGAAATCATACCTGACAGACAATGTCCCAGACACTGCCATCACCATCCCTGGGTATGTCCTATCCCACCGGCCGGATAGACCCAGAACAGGTGGCGGCACAGTGGTATACAGTAGGGAGGGAGTTGCCCTGGGAGTCCTCAACATTCACTCTGGACCCCATGAAGTCTCATGGCATCAGGTCAAACATGGACTAGGAAACCTCCTGCTGATTACCACCTACCGCCCTCCCTCAGCTGATGACTCAGTACTCCTCCATGTTGAACACCACTTGGAGGAAGCACTGAGGGTGGCAAGGGCACAGAATGTACTCTGGGTGGGGGATTTCAATGTCCATCACCAAGAGTGGCTCGGTAGCACCACTACTGACCGAGCTGGCCGAGTCCGAAAGGACATAGCTGCTGGACTGGGTCTGCGGCAGGTGGTGGGGGAACCAACACGAGGGAAAAACATACTTGACCTCATCCTCACCAATCTGCCTGCTGCAGATGCATCAGTCCATGACAGTATTTGTAGGAGTGATCACCGCACAGTCCTTGCAGAGACGAAGTCCTGCCTTCACATTGAGGATACCGTCCATCGTGTTGTGTGGCACTATCACCGTGCTAAATGGGATAGATTTCGAACAGATCTAGCAATGCAAAACTGGGCATCCATGAGGCGCTGTGGGCCATCAGCAGCAGCAGAATTGTACTTAACCACAATCTGTAACCTCATGGCCCGGCATATCCCCCACTCTACCATTACCAGCAAGTCAGGAGACCAACCCTGGTTCAATGAAGAGTGCAGGATGGCATGCCAGGAGCAGCACCAGGCATACCTCAAAATGAGGTGTCAACCTGGTAAAGGTACAACATAGGACGATCTGCGTGCCAAACTGCATAAGCAGCATGCGATAGAGCTAAGCGATCCCATAAACAACGGATCAGATCTAAGCTCTGCAGTCCTTCCACATCCAGCCGTGAATGGTGGTGGACAATTAAACAACTAACTGAAGGAGGTGGCTCCACAAATATCCCCATCCTCAATGATGGGGGAGCCCAGCACATCAGTGCGAAAGATAAGGCTGAAGCATTTGCAGCAATCTTCAGCCAGAAGTGCCGAGTTGATGATCCATCTCGGCCTCCTCCTGAAGTCCCCAGCATCACAGATACCAGACTTCAGCCAATTCGATTCACTCTGCGTGATATCAAGAAACGACTGAAGGCACTGGATACTGCAAAGGCTATTGGCCCTGACAATATTCCGGCAATAGCACTGAAGCCCTGTGCTCCAGAACTTGCCGCACCTCTCGCTAAGCTGCTCCAGTACAGGTACAACACAGGCATCTACTCTGCAATGTGGAAAATTGCCCATGTACACAAAACGCAGGACAAGTCCAACACGGCCAGTTACCAACCCATCAACCTACTCTCAATCATCAGTAAAGTGATTGAAGGTGTCATCAACAGTGCCATCAAGCGGCACTTGCTTAGCAATAACCTGCTCAGTGACGCTCAGTTTGGGTTCTGCCAGGGCCATTCAGCTCCTGACCTCATTACAGCCTTGGTTCCAACATGGACAAAAGAGCTGAACTCCAAAGGTGAGGTGAGAGTGACTGCCCTTGACATCAGGACAGCATTTGACTAAGTAGGGCATCAAGGAGCCCTAGCAAAACTGAAGTCAGTTGGAATCAGGGGAAACTTTCCGCTGGTTGAAGTCATACCTAGCACAAAGGAATATGGTTGTGGCTGTTGGAGGTCAATCATCTGAGCTCCAGGACATCACTGCAGGAGTTCCTCAAGGTGGTGTCCTAGGCCCAACCATTTTCAGCTGCTTCATCAATGACCTTCCTTTAATCATAAGGTCAGAAGTGGGGATGTTCGCTGATGATTCAGATACTGAAGCAGTCCGTCTAGAAATGCAGCAAGACCTGGACGATATCCAGTCTTGGGCTGATAAGTGGCAAGTAACACTCGCGCCACACAAGTGCCAAGCAATGACCATCTCTAACAAGAGAGAATCTAACCATTTCCCTTTGATATTTAATGGCATTTCCTTCGCTGAATCCCCCACCATCAACATCCTAGGGGCTACCATTGACCAGAAACTGAATTGGAGTAGCCCTGTACATACAGTGGCTACAAGAGCAGGTCAGAGGCTAGGAATCCTGCGGCGAGTAACTCACCTCCTGACTCCCCAAAGCCTGTCCACCATCTACAAGGCACAAGTCAGGAGTGTGATGGAATACTCTCCAATTACCTGGATGGGTGCAGCTCCAACAACACTCAAGAAGCTCACCACGATGCAGGACAAAGCAGCCCACTTGATTGGCACCCCATCCACAAACTTTCACTCCCTCCACCACCGACGCACAATGGCAGCAGTGTGTACCATCTACAAGATGCACTGCAGCAATGCACCAAGGCTCCTTAGACAGCACCTTCCAAACCCGTGACCTCTACCAACTAGAAGGACAAGGGCAGCAAATGGATGGGAACACCACCACGTGCAAGTTCCCCTCCAAGTCACACACCATCCTAACTTGGAACTATATTGCCATTCCTTCACTGTCGCTGGGTCAAAATCCTGGAACTCCCTTCCTATCAGCGCTGTGGGTGTATCTACCCCACATGGACTTCAGCGGTTCAAGAAGGCAGTTCACCACCACCCCCTTCTTGAGGGAAATTAGGGATGGGCAATAAATGCTGGCCTGGCCAGCGACGCCCACATCCCATGAATGAATAAAAAAGCAGGTCACGATGGATGTCGCTTATGATTTTGGCAAGAGCACATTTAATTTTCAGTTGGTATCCTTGGATGCCACGGAGGTGTCATTAATCACGGTTCCAGAGGATGGCTTTGTTTGCCCAAAAGCCAGCTTGATATTTGTCTTTGTAGGTCAACTATTGGTGGTACCTTGGAATGCCTTAAAATAAAGGTATTATGATAGCTGTCTGTGAAATGAAAACTGACTTTCATCAGACTTTAACAAACAAGCTGAACATTTAGAGAGACAATCCGTTCTTATTCACGTAGATAATGAAGCACCTAAGACCACATGGTTGCAATCCATAGCCATAATCTTTGGGCCTTCAGGAATCCTGTCATTGGGTAAAATTGCACAGCCCTATGATGCTGCAGGTTGTCTAGCGTCAAGTTGAATTTGGCCCTTGAATAAACAGGGCATCGGCTACATGATATATATATATATATATATATATATATTATATGTCCTGATATGAACTGAGGATTGGCTATTGCGATTGATGTTGCCAGTGGCAACTTTGCAAGATTTGGAGATGACGTGCTTGTGGATGAGTTTGGCTACAAATCACTCTTGCAGCATTTGACATAACTCAGCCTAAGCCTTTCTGTGAATGATAGCATTGCACATGACAGTTTTAGATAGATGCATCTCAGTCTGTAAATATATGTGTGAGGGTTGGTGCAGACCATCTCTGGTCCATTCCAACCCTCCTTGGATCACTTTGCTGGTTGTTCTCTTCATCTTTTAAAAAACACAGAAAGAGGGGGATTCCCAAACATTGTAATACTATTACAGTCGCTCAGCAAAAGTTGACTTTCCACACCAATTGCCACAAACACCTAAGAGTCAGCCACAAAACAGTTTAAAGAATTGACAAATTTACTTAAATTGTGGAAGGAATCTTCTTACAGCAGTTACGATCAGTTGAGAAAGGTGTCTAGGGGTCCCTCTCAGCCATCACCTGGTCTTAGTGTAACAGGGTTTAATTTTAAACACACCGTATTTTTAGCTCCCCCTTGGTGAATCCTTGTTCACCGCTTTTCAATTATAAGGCAAAGAAACCAGAACAAACAGGTTTTCTTAGGTTTAAAGAAGAAAAGTTGATATTTATTAAACTTGAACTTAAACTCTAATTCGTTTGACGCCAACAGATACACGAAGCGCCCACGCTGGCATGAATACACGATACACACATGCAAATCGAGACAGAAAAGAGCAGAAGAAATAAAGTAGAAAAGTTTGAGGCAATATCTGAAGAGTTTTTGTTACTGTTCTTCAAGCTCACTGTCGAGTCCTTGATTGTAGGTTGATCTTGCTTTTCGTTGGGACCCAATATTCTTCTTAAACCTTGTTTGATTTAGGACACTTTTCTCTCTTGGAGCTCACATGTCTTCAGTGGATTCAGAGGCTTGTGTGAAAGGGATGGGAGCAGACAGGAGAGATCTTCTCAGTCCAGGAACAAACAGTCTTTCTGAGTTCAAATGCTCTGTGGCCAGTTCAAAAGAAAACCCTGGAACAGCCAGTTAGTCATGTGACCAGCTGGTCTAACCAGTCCTGGCCCTTGTGGATTGGATCCTCCTTAGCAGGCCCTGGAATGCGCTTCTTCACCTTCGATGTCTGTTAGTATGTAATTTTATTTTTACAGCCACGCCTGATCTGTTTAACGAGTCATTTCCTCACTCCAACAACAGTTAAAAATCAATGTTCATGACAAAATTGATGTGACTCACTCTCGGCAGGTGGGGGCCTAGCATGGCACCTCCACACCCAACAGAACGAAATGCTATTTGAGAAAAGCACATTTCATTAAAAGGATTGAAAGAAAATATAAGATACAGGGGGAAAAAAAACATGCATTTCTCTCATTCATTCTCAAATCCTAAAACTTATTAAAATCACCCCTTTTTTGGAATCCCAATAACCATGTGGTTCTTTTTTGGGTAGGTTTCTCTTCTGTTTGCCCATATCCCTGGCTGCCTCGGGTCTTTGTTCCTGTTGAGGTCTGAAATTGGTTGGGGGGGACGGAGTTAGATTTAATTAGCCCTAAGCTGGATTTACATTTCCTCAGGAGAGTCAGTAGTGGGTGGGTCTATACTGAACTCTCTTTCAGTGCTTTGTTGAGTCATGCAAAGGTTTTTGACTTCAGGGGATCGGTGGTTCTCTTTTTTTCTGACTATGGGGGAGGATTTTTTGCTAATTTTCTCTTTGTACCAGAGGACACTCTGCCTGCAAGTATTTGTGCAGACTCTACTGCACTCCCCTGTGGCACTTCGACTAGGTGAGGCATCGCCCTCTCGGTTTCTCTGCCCCCTAAAGGGCTTTCTTTGTCTCTGCAGTTTCCTGTAAATGCTACTAGCAACTCTGGTGGGGTGCCTCTAGTGTCTGCATTTTCATAGGAGGATGTGGGGTCTAACTTTTCACATTTTTCTGGGTTGGCTTATCGGACAGTAGAGGTTTTCATCTAGGATTCCTCCCGGACTTTCTTTAACCTGCCCTCTTGGTCACCTTTTCCCCTTCTCTGTCAAACCTTTTGCCAGCTCTGTGCCTGCCAAACAGCTTTTTCATGACAAAATTGATGTGCCTCATTCTTAGCAGGTGGGGGCCTAGCATGACACAGCATTCTTTACATGACCGTCCATGCATATATTTGGTCCTTAGCAAACTTGAATGTTCATTTTAAATGGGTGGGTAGACACATCGGTGCTGGACCAAAGCGCATGTTGGCCCCAATATCATCAGTGAGAATGGTAATTAAAAAATTTCTGGCTACCCATAGTGCAATTTCAAAAAGTGAAAAGAACATCTTAAAACCTTGTACAACGTCTTGAATGTTGTTATTTCAGTCCAGTTTCCAATCCATAAATCCACAAGAAATTTTATGAGGTGAGGCGAGAGTGATTTCCCTTGATATTGAGGCAGCATTTGACTGAGTATGGCATCAGCGAGCCCTAGCCAAATTGAAGTCAATGGGAATCAGGGGGAAAACGATCCGCTAGTTGGAGTCATACGTGTCGCAAAGGAAGATGGTTCTGGTTGTTGGAAGCCAGTCAGTCAGTCCCAGGACATCACTGCAGGAGTTCCTCAGGGTCGTGTGCTAGGCCCAACCATCTTCAACTACTTCATCAATGACCTTCAATCATAAGGTCAGAAGTGAGAATGTTCACTGATGATTGTATGATGTTCGCAACTCCTCAGCTACTGAAGCAGCCCTTGTCCAGATGCAGTAAGACGTGGATGGATGCCATTCAGACTTGGGCTGATAAGTGGCAAGTAACATTTGTTCCACACAAATGCGAAGCAATAATGATCTCCAACAAGAAAGAATTTAACCATCATTGCTGAATCCCCCACTATCTACATCCTGGGGGTTACCATTGACCAGAAACTGAACTGGACCAGCCAGACAAATACTATGGCTACAAGAGCAGGTCAGAGGTTGGGAATTCTGTAGCAAGTAACTCGCCTTCTGACTCCCCAATGCCTGCCCACATCCCACGAAATGAATAAAAAAAAACGACAGTACAATATTAATATTAAAACTCAGCAAGTGTGCCCATCAAATTTCCTACTGGAATTACATGTGATAATTCTAAGTGGGCAGAGATCTGATGTTACAGAGCTCCATTTTTTTTCTAATCCATTATCTCTGATGTATGCCTTGAATTTGGTGATGGAAAAAACTTGAAATGAGCATTTATTTCTTTTTCAGTTTTGATGTCAAATAGGACTAACAATTAACTTAATTAACTCACATTATGACCTCTCTAATAGCCAATGTTATTACATGGAAGATGACTCAACAATATTTCTACAGGTACACATGAGTAGTTAAAAGGAAAGGTTTATTTTAATGCCCCAATAAACATTGCCGTTTTTTTTTACCTGTGATACCCTTCGCATTGTCTTCAAGACTCTGGTAATGTAGCCCTTTTAACTCATAACCTGTTTTGGTAAAACAAATTGTACGTTACATGAAAAATAACATAAAATTACATTTATTGGCAACTATTACATTTTCGTTCTATATTCACTAAGAAATTTGGATTTTTTTCCAAATAGATTGCACACGTTTCAGCATATGAATGTTACATTTGATTTTTACACAGATATATTCAAATTAATATGAAACAATTTTTTAAAAATGCACCAACAGCAGTGCTGAGTTAAAATAATGTGTTTTATTTATTTTTTCATTTAAACTGATTTCATTACGTTAGGATTTTGGAACCATAGTACATTTTGCTTTTTGTTTGATTTCTGAACAAAATGCTCTCTTGCATCTTTTTTATTTATTCCTGGGATGTGAGCATCGCTGGCAAGGTGGTGATGGGGCACCTTCTTGAACCACTGCAGTCTGTGTGGTGTAGGTACATCCACAGTGCTGTTAGGAAGGGAGTTCCCTGTTTTTGACCGAGCAATAGTGAAGGAATGGCGATATAGTTCCAAGTTGGGATGGTGTGTAGCTTGGAAGGGGTCTTGCAGGTGGTGGTTTTTCAATGTGTCTGCTGCTCTTGTTCTTCTAGGTGGAAGAGGTCATGGGTTTAGAAGGTCCTGTCGGAGGAGGTTTGGTGAGTTGCTGCAGTGCATCTTGTAGATGGTACACATTGTTGCTACTGTGCACCGATGGTGGAGGAAGTGAAGGTTGAAGGTGATGAATGGGGTGCTGATCATGTGAGCTGCTTTGTGTTGGATGGTGTTGAACTTCCTGAGTGTTGTTGGAGTTGTACTCATCCAAGCAGGTGAAGAGTATTGCATCACGCTCCTGACTTGTGCCTTATAGCTGGTGGACAGGTTTTGGAGAGTCAGAGATGAGTTACTCACATCAGAATTCCCAGCCTCTGACTTGCTCTTGAAGCCATATTATTTATATGGCTGGTCCAGTTAAATTTCTGATCAATAGTAACCCCAGGATGTTGCTGGTGTGTGATTCAGTGATGATAATGTGATTGAACATCAAGGGGAGATGGTTAGATTCTCTCTTGTTGGAGATGGTCTATGCCTGGCACTTGTGTGTTATTTGCCTCTTATCAGCCCAAGTCTGAATATTGTCCAGGTCTTGCTGCAAGCATCACAGACTGCTCCAGTATTTGAATGGTATTGAACACTGTGCAATCATCAGTGAACATCCCACTGTGATGGATGGGCGGCCATTGGTGAAGCCGCCGAAGATGGTTGGGCCTAGGGCACTACCGTGAGGAACTCCTGCACTGATGTCCTAGGACTTAGATGATTGGCCTCCAACAATCACAGCCATCATCCTTTGTGTTCGGTGTGACACCAGCCAGTCAAGAGTTTTCCCTGATTCCCATTGGCTTCAATTTTGCTAAGGTTCCTTGATACCACACTTGGTCAAATATTGCCTTGATGTCAGAGGCAATCACTCTCACCTACGCTCTGGAGATCGGCTCTTTTGTCCATGTTTTGACCAAGGCTGTAATGAGATCTGGAGCCAAGTGGCTCTGGCGGAACCCAAACTGAGCATCAGTGAGCAGGTTGTTGCTGAGCAAGTGCTGCTTGTTAGCGCTGTCGATGGCACCTTCTGTCACTTTGCTGATGATCAAGAGTAGACTGATAGGACGGTAATTGGCTGCATTGGATTTTCCCTGCTTTTTGGGGACAGCACATACCTAGGCAATTTTCAATATTGGTGGGTAGATGCCAGTGTTGTAGCTATACTGGAACAGCTTATCTAGGGGAGTAGAAAGTTCTGGAGCAGAAGTCTTCAGTACTACAGCTGAGATGATGTCATAGGCTTTGCTTTATCTGGTGCCTTCAGCCATTTCTTGATGCCACAGGGAGTAAATTCATTTGGCTGAAGACTGGCATCTGTGATTTTTTTTATTCGTACGTGGGATGTGGGCATCGCTGGCTAGGCCAGCATTTATTGCCCATCCCTAATTGCCCTTGAACTAAGTGGTTTTCTAGGCCATTTCAGAGAGCATTTAAAAGTCAACCGCATTGCTATGGGTCTGGAGGACAGCACATTTCCTTCCCTAAAGGACATTAGTGAACCAGATGGGTTTTTACAACAATCAACAATGGTTTCATGGTCACCATTAGACTAGCTTTTTAATTCCAGATTTATTAATTGAATTCAAATTTCACCAGCTGCTGTGGTGGGATTCGAACCCATGTCCCCAGAGCACTAGCCTGGGCCTCTGGATTACTAGCCCAGTGACATTACCACTATGCCACTGCCTCCCCATAATGGTAGGTATCTCAGGAGGAAGGATCATCCACTTGGCACTTCTGGCTGAAGATGGTTGCAAATGTTTCAGCCTTGTCTTTTGTACTGACATGCTGGGCTCCCTCATCATTGAGGATGGGGATGTTTGTAGAGCCTTCTCCTCCTGTTAGTTGTTTAACTGTCCATCATCATTCACAACTGAATATGGCAGGACTGCAGAGATTTATTCTGATCTTTTGGTTGTGGGACTGCTTTGCTGTGTTTGTGCATGCTACCTCTGCTGTTTAGCATGCATGTAGTCCTGTGTTTTAGCCTCACCAGGCTGGCACCTCATTTTTAGGTGTATCTGGTGCTGCTCCTGACATGCTGTCCTGCACTCCTCATTGAACCACGGACCATGAGGTTACAGATTGTGTTCAAATTCAAATCTGTGTCTGCTGATGGCCACAGCGCTTCATGAATACCCAGTTTTGAGCTGTTGGATCTCTTCTGAATCTACCCAATTTAGCATGGTGGTAGTATCACACAGCATGATAGAGGGTATTCTCAATATAAAACGGGACTTTGTCTCCACATTCAAGGACTGTGTAGTGGTCACTGCTACCAATACTGTCATGATCAGATGCATCAGCGACAGGTAGATTGATGAGGATGAGATCAAGTAGGGTTTTCCCTCTATTTGGTTCTCTCACCACCTGTCACAGGTCTAAGTCAGGCAGTTATACGCTTCAGGTCAGTAGTGGTACTTTTGAGCCACTCTTAGTGATGAATATTGAAGTCCCCACCCAGAGTACATTCGGTGCCTTTGCTACCCTCAGTGCTTCTTCCAAGTGGGGGTGAATGTGGAGGAGTACTGATTCATCAGCTGAGGGAAGGTGGTAGGTGGTAATCAGCAGGAGGTTTCCTTTCCCAGGTTTGACCTGATGCTTTGAGACTTCATGGAGTCTGGAGTCAATGTTGAGGATTCCCAGGGCAACTCTTTCCTGACTGTATACCACTGTGCTGCCACCTCTGGTGGATCTATGGGACTTAACATATTCCAGTTAACACTCCATACAAGCTAGAATCTCATGTATGCTTGCCTGTGTTAATCTTGAGCTGGTTTCCAGGAAATGTGTAAGGGTATTTCTGTGAGACTACTAAAGGATAAGCAGAGTGCGGATTTGATCAGAGGCACCAGCAGCGGCGGCAGAGGTTGAGAGAGAGAGAGAATGGAAACAGCATGGCTCTGATAGGAGGCACCAGCAGCAGTGGCAGAGGATAAAAGAAAGATAGAGAGAACACAGAGAAACAGCGTGGACCTGATTGGTGTATTTCCAAAAAAGTAAGGAGTGACATCAGAGGACAGCAGGTAGGTGATTGGTTGATGAGTATTATGTATTTTTTACAATTAGAGAAGTGGTTTAAACTAGGACTGGGAAAGTTTGAAGTACTGAATTAATTTTATAGCTTAACTAGATAAACAAATTAATAACATTTCAACTGGGGTAAGTATAATAGTAAGGGAATTAGTACTAAGAGTATTAGCACAGTGAAGGTCCAGAGCAGAGTTGTCCAACATATGGCCTGTCAAAGGGTTCCATCCAGCCTGTGGATGTATTTCAGAGATGAGAAATTTTCCATTGTCATCTTCTTTCAGACTGGCATTTAAAAAAAATCGCAAGTCAGTTTCACAGCTGACAGGTACTGATATTGAGAACAGCAGTTTCCCAACTTCGGACAGCTTCAGGGTTTTCTTGAGGGCTTTTAAAAAAAAGTCAGAACTTGCCGGAAAACCTCGAATCTGTCCGAAGTTCAGAAACTACCCGATGGCAGCGCCTGTCAGCTGTGAAACTGACCGTGATTTTTTTCAAAAAAACTGACCAACTGCAAAGCTGCTGAGCTGAGCGCTCCTGCTCCCTGCAACTGTCAGGGAGAGAGAGAGGATGGGAGTTGAGGCGGGGGGGGGGTGGGGTGAGACAAAAGAGAGCGGCGGCAGGGGGAGAGAGAGTGAATGATCAAGATCACTCCTGGCAGAATGACATCTATCCGGAATACTCTGCATTGCTACAACAAGTGTGCAGGCAAACATTGACTACTTGTGCAAGCAGAACAAAATGCCAGGTATCTTACTAAATCAGTGTCCAACATAGTGATGAGAAAGTAAGTCGATAAATTAATCTTCTCATTTAAAGCTTCTTCGCAAAAATGCACATTTGTTGTGTTTTCATCAATAGTAAGATAAATTTTTAATGTCTTCATCTTTCCAAAATTGCACACCGGCCCCTGACGTAAGACAAAAATTATAATGTGGCCTCCCCACGTGAAAAGGTTGGACAACCCTGGTCTCGAGGCATTAGTTAAAATTAATAATTTATACATTGAATTAATTTAATTCTGAAAGAGGGAATGGAGATTTTTTTTAGATAATGAATGGGCAACTGAGACCTGTTACGTGCAATTCCTACGCCATGTGGGAACTTCAGGACACTTCATGTGTCTTGGGGGAGCCACACGTTTAGGAAATGTCTTCAGCTTCTGGAGCTCAAGTTCAGGATTTCTGAGCTTGAGGGGCAGCTGGAGTCACTGTAGAACACCAGGGAAGAGGAGAGTTTCCTGAATCTTATGTTCCAGGAGAAGGTCACCTCATGGGCAGTGAGAGTTCAGGGTAGTAGGTGGGTGGCCATCCAGAAGAGTAGGAAAAGACAGGAGGTGCAGGAGTCTTCGGGGTGTGTGCCACTCTCAAACCGGCACTCAGCTTTGGAGATTTCTGGGAATGATGACAACTTAAAAGAGTGCAGTCCACACCATGGCCCCTTTGGGCAAAGGATTGCACAGGAGGGAACAGCAAAGAGCAGAAATGCAGTCGTTATAGGAGATTCTGTAGGTAGGGGGGCAGACAGGCATTTCCGTAACCATCATCTTGAGTCCCACATGGTGTGTTGCTTCTTTGATACCTGGATAAAAGACATTACGGAGAAGGCACAGAATATTCTTCAGGGGAAAGAGAGTGTGCCAGAAGTTGTGGTACACGTTGGTGCCAACTACGTAGATAGAGCAGGTATTGAGGTCCTACATTCAGATTTTCAGGAGCTAGGGAGGAAATTGAAAGGTAGAACCTCGAAGGTAGTAATCTCTGGATTACTCCCAGTGCCAAATGCTGGCAAGAGTAGACATAGGAAGATAGTGAGGATCAATGTGTAGCTTGAGGCATGGTACAGGAGAGAGGGCTTCAGATTCTTGGGGCATTGGGACCAGTTCTGGGGCAGGAGGCACCTATTCAGTTGGATGGATTGCACCTCAACAGGACTAGGACCAATCTGCTCACAGGGAGCTTCACTCATGTGGTTGGGGAGAGTTTAAACTAAATTGGCAGGAGAATGGGCATTAGCATGTAGAAGTTGAAAAGAGGAATAAGATGCATAAAAGAGTGAGTGTGTTGGATAGTACTATAGGAGGGAGTAGCACCATATTAGATAGGGGCTGACTAAGAATAACAATGAGGGGTATACAGGCAGGTTTAGAATGCATGTATGTAAACGCACGAAGTGTGATGAATAAGATTGGTGAGCTAAAAGCACCAATAGCCCACGGGAATATGATGTAGTGGCAATAATGGAAACGGACACTTAATATTCAAGGAAACAAAGTATGCAGAAAAAATAGGGGAGGGAAAAAAGGAGGTAGGGTGGCAGTACTGATTGTGACGACATTGTGATGTTGGAAAGCAAGGATGGCCTTGAGGAGGCAAAGACAGAATCTATTTGGTTAGAGTTGAAAAGCAAAAAGGGCATTATCATGATACTGGTGGTATTCTATACGCCTCCAAATAGTGCGAGGGAGATAGAGGATCAAATCTGCAGGGAAATCAGAGTTGTGCAAGAACAATAGAGTGGTGATATTGGCAGATTTCAATTACCCAAATATCGATAGGGATAATGTTAGAGTAAAGGGCAAGGAGGGAGAGGAATTTCTGAAATATGTTCAGGACCTTGACCAGTATGTTTTCAGTCTAACTAGAAAGGAGGCTGGATCTGGTGCTGGGGAGTGAGGTGGGTCAAGCAGACCAAGTGACTGTAGGGGAGCACTTGGGTAAGAGTGATCATCGTATCGTAAGATTTAGATTAGTAATGGAGATGAGTAAGGAACAGTCTAAAGTAGAATTTCTAAATTGAAAGAGGGCTAACTTTAATGGGATGAGTGTGGATCTAGTAAAATGGAACCAAATATTGGCAGGAAAAACTGTAACGGAACAATGGGTGATCTTTAAGGAGGAGATGTTTCAGGATCAGGCTATGTACATTTCAACAAAGGCAAAAGGTAAGGGAACCAAAGCCAGGACTCCTTGGATGATGAAGGAGATGGAGAGTATGTTGAAACAAAAAAAGAGGGCATATGATGTATGTCAGGTAAATTCTTGAAGTGCGAACCAGGCCAAATACAATAAGTTGAGAGGGCAAGTGAAGAGGAAAATAAGACTGGCAAAGAGAGAATATGAGAATAAAATGACAGTTAACATAAAAGGGAGCCTAAAATTCATCTAACATATAAATAGTAAGAGTTGGGATGGTGTCTATTAGCGACAAAGAGGATGATGTATGCTTTGAGGTGCAGGGCAAGGCTAGAGTACTTTATGCAGGGACAGAGGGACCTGGGGGCCAATAGGCATAGATATTTGAATTTGGCAGGAATTATTGCCAAATAGTTAGCAAAGCGAATGGGACTTGGCCCTCATAAATAGAGGCATTGTGTACAAAAGCAGGGAGGTTATGCTGAACCTTTATAAAGCTCTGGTTCGGCCGCAACTAGAGCATTGCATCCAGTTCTAGTCACCACTCTTTAGGAACGGTCTGAGGGTCCTTGAAAGGTTGCAGAGGAGGTTAACCAGAAAAGCTCCAAGGATGAGGGATTTAGCTATAAGGTTAGGTTGGAGAAGCTGGGGTAGTTCTCCTTGGAACAAAGGAGGTTGAGGGGAAATTGAATAGAGGTATACAAGATTCTGACAGGTTTAGATAAGGCACAATAAGTTCCCACTAGCTGATTGTACAAGGACTCGGGACACAGATTTAAGGTTTAGGGCAAGAGATGCAGGGGGATGTGAGGAAGAATTTCTTTATGCAGTGAGCAGTAATGACCTGGAACTTGCAGCCTAGGAGGATGGTGGAAGCAGAGACAATGAATGATTTCAAAAGGAAATTGGATGGCACGCGAGGTAAATAAGCTTGCAGGGCTACAGGAATAGAGCTGGGAAATGAGACAGATTGGATTGCTCTATAAAGAGGCAGCATGACCCGATGGGCCAAATGGCCTCCTTCTATGCTGTAATGACTCTATCATTTTATGACTCTGACATCTGAGGACTGAAAAACTGGGTTGGGGGAAGGGGTACATCCCAGTCTGTCACATGTAAGGCATTGTTTGCTGTTGTTTTATCATGCTATTCTTTTGGCTAAAAGTCAATACTGAGGGAGATGCACTGATTAAACTGAATATCATTCTTTTAATGCCAGCATCATAGAAGGTGTTCTAAAAAAAATTGACATTGCTATCTATGTTTTGAATATATTTCTAGACATCTTAAGTATATGAAATGTGTGATGACTCTTGTTGAGAGCAAGTGTATCATTCTCCTGTTGATTTGACTTGAGATCAGCTAATTCAGCAAAGACCTGCAACCTGCCTGGATCAGCTACTCCCTGGGTAAAGTCCCTGAAGTATTGAACAATCATTTTTGTGGGAATTCAATTATACCCTTGTAGTCTGAAGCAAAATTAATAACAATGTGGTGCCATAAACTCCTGAAGGATTTCTGTTTGTATAACCATAATAGGTTATTTTCCTAGTGCAAATGAAATATATTTTGTTCAGGGAAAGCCTTCACGTTTTGTAAGGAAGACCTGAAAAGACTGGAGGCTTAAACAAGGCTTCATAGCCTTGTTTGTGTTCGGCTCGGGTCATTTTATCTCTTGGGCCTCATTAAGATTTGAAGGACAGGCTGCCCTTCAATCACCTGCAGAATCAGGCAGTCCACCCACATGGTGAGTTTCCTGATTGCACTTAAAGCAAGATTGCATTCTCTGTTTTCTCTTTCTGCTCGGGCCTTGCCAGCACAAGAGACTTCTACTTAATGGCAGACCTTAGAGAAGGACAATCTCTCTGAGATGCACAGTCAGGTTTCCCTCTCGTCCAGGCACCAGATCAGGCTCTGTCACTGAGCTTGGTGGTGAGCTAGAAAGTTCTGCATGTGATGAAACACCCAGCACTAGCAGCCAGCAGCAGCTACAGGTGGCAGAGACTGCACAGAAGGGACCTCATCAGTGGGTGAAGTTCTCTCCCAGCTCTGCTGAGGAGGACAGAGATGAGGACTTTTAAGTCACAGCCATGAGAAGAAAACTGCTGACCTCAGACAAATAGCTGTGAAAGGTATTGGAAGACATGCTATGGAATTTTACCACCATGGCTGAGTGTGCAGGAGTCCACCTCCAACTTCTGTGGTATTGTTTCCATGTCTCAGGTTTATTGTAGGTACATGAAGTGTCTGAAGCAATGTAAACAAGAACGTTGGTTTTTCAAACTGACCATTTGGATCCAGCGATACCGCAGGAAATGATGAGCAATGTCGGTGAGGACAGATTGGCGGTTAGGAGAGAGATAGAGAACGTGGATGATTGCTTGTATCATTGCTCTGGTCCACCCAGGCTAGTGTGGTCACCTACAGAGATGCTGCAGCTGGGCTTTCGCAGCATGAATCATGCTTTGCAGCTTTGCTGGAAGCTCAGATGGCTGCCATGCATTCACTGGGCTTCACAATGGATAAATTGGCAAATCAAATGGATAGGGGGCTTGAAGGGGTCGATCACCTTTTATAATCTGCTGTCCTGCAGATCACTGGAAGTGATGAGCCCTATCATCAACGGAATGGCCGTACCTGCTGACATTTCTCAGGTTGTCAGCACATCTGCACTTTCACCCTCCCTTTCTCTCAACCAATATCTGCCATAGCACCAGCAAGTTAATTGGCCCAGACTGTCCCAGTAGCTGACTTACAGCATTTGCGGCCAGGCTCTCTCAGGCTTTGGGCACCCAGAAGTTACAGCCATGAGCATCTTAAAGGTCTCGCATGAAGAGCAGCGATGTTTTGCCACCTCTGGTCAGGCCAGTAGAGAAGCACCTGCTAGAATTAGGAAACTTCCAGTAGATAAAAAGCACTGTGGGTTGATCACATGGCTGAGAAATGAATAGAAATCATTTATTATGTTTGACATTAAATACATCACCTTTATCCCAAGGACAAAATCACAAAAGAAGTAATTGGTTGGCTGTAAAGCTCTTTGGGACATTCTGAGGTTGTGAAAGACACTATATAAATTCAAGTCTTTTTTAGGAAGCCAGAGGATGTTTTTCCTGAGAATGGGAAAATTATAAGTTGAATGAACTGATATTGCATTTTTGCACACCCCACCATATGGCTTATTTGAGCATGGGCAGAGTTCAGAGCCATTTTCACTAATTTGGGGCATCTATAAGATTAAAAATATAAGAGAAACATTACTCAGACTAAATGTAAACCAGTAACTTCAGCCTGCACTATACTACAGAGCAGTTGCCCAACTTTGTTCATGTAATTAGTGCAAACCACAGCAATCTCAAATAATTGTTTCCAAATGAGATGAAAACTTACCCTGGCTTTTTGTATTATAGGGTGATTGGTTGTATCCTTTATATCCTATTCCATACACGAAGGTAACAGACATGAACGCCATAAGTGCACCAATTTCCTTTGAAATCATATTTGCAGATAGAATCTGTAAGAGTATTAAAAGACGTTTATTTATAATCCTTAACAGAGGGAATAATATAGACTACTACCTTGACAAATATTCAAGAGAATAATAATATTCAGTGTTGAATTGCATGTCTGAGATTAGCAAGAAATTGAAAACGGTTCTTTTGGAACACAACCAATGAGATTGTGATCTTGAAAATAACTGATAAGTCTTGAGTAGGCCACAT
This sequence comes from Heterodontus francisci, assembly GCF_036365525.1. NCBI lineage: Eukaryota > Metazoa > Chordata > Chondrichthyes > Heterodontiformes > Heterodontidae > Heterodontus > Heterodontus francisci. Next base: position 117,113,577 of record NC_090373.1, read on the forward strand.
TTAAGACACATCTCTGGACAATTCCGCGGATTTGTCTTTCTTAAGTCCATGTTTCAGACCATGATCTTAAATAAACACACAGAGAACTGCATAAGGAGAATGATACAGAATATAATAAACTAATGCAGACAAAACTAGTAGAAATCTGCCACCTGACTTTCTTGTCCCTTTGCATGTTGATATGAGTAAAAATTGAAGTGCAACATACCAGCATATTTTGCCTCCCGAAGCGTATTTCAGTTTAGCATCCCCAATAGATTATCCCCTGAAATCGTGGAACATCTGATGCAGAAGTGCTTTCCAAAGGATAAATGCTTGTATTTATATATATGAGAGACTCCTACATAGACAGCTGTAAATCTTAAAACTCCGCCCTTTAAATGGAAGTAATAACTATGCTGATTTCTTTTAACTTTTAAAAATGTATCAGGTTGTGGTTTCATTGTGGTTAGTTGTCTCCTTTCAGATTGGTGTTCAACATGACCATGCAGACAGTTTTCAAAACCAAATGTGCGATAAATCTTCTAAAGGAAATTCAGATCATATTTAGGGAACTTTTTAAGAGCATTTTCATTTTGTTCAAATTCAGAACACTGAAGGACTATAAAGCAGCAATTAAATGTTTTGGCTTAATAACAATGCTGAAGACATTCTGAATTTTTGATTAATCTTTTTCTTATCCACTCTGGCTGTTACGCACTCTGGCTGATCAGAATACTTGAAACTGAACTAACTTCATTCAGATTTTTAGTGGCACATTTATTTGGTACTTTTATTTTAATTACTTGAGATTACCTAAAATTATGTAAATTAATGATTTAAACAAATAGTAGTAATAAAGGCATGATGTATCGAAAGTTTCAACAGTGTTCCTTAAAGGGAGTATGAGGGATAAAAGTGCTACTGCTATTATCTGGCATAATTAGACAATCAAAAATGCCTACATTTTGCACCTGCATGTATGGTAAAGCATTGACCTAGATACAGAATGAAGACAAGTACAAAATAAATAACAAATTTAATTTAGTCTTTTTAGGTTGGCGAAGTTGTATTACCTCTAACAGAAGGAGACTCATGCTAGTCAGCCGAGCAATGAGGTGACATGTTTTGCAAGGCTTTGTCTCACTAGATTTCTGGCTGATGAATAGGATGACCGATAGTATAGACCAGTCCAACATGTCATGCAGGATCTATTTGGATCAAACAATGGTAGGGAATGCATTACTGTGAGTGCCCTCAAGCAGTTTCCACAGTTGTCAAACTCATGATTGTGTTCACCTTCAAATACTCCAATTATCTGTCATGTTATATAACAAATTTTATATAAAGAATAATAATGGGTGGGAGTCTGTTACAGCCACCAGCAGTGAATATCACTAGAATTTTTGTTTTTTCCCCAAATATATTTGGTATAGATTACCTGATGGCAAAACCGTGGTACTCATTTTAAATGGGTTACTGTTGATTTACCCCAAATTTTTCAATTGTAGCAGTGCCCACTTTACTGTTTCATAGCTTTCATATTGAAGTAATAACCTTGGATATTTTGTATTCCATTGCTGCAGCAAACCACCATAATTATAGTTACTGTATCTTTCTATGCAACATTGCATCCTGGCCAGGAAAAGGTCTCTTGTAAGATTAAATTCTGGACTAAGGGTCTAATACAGCAAGATTATAGAACAGGAATGTAAAGTTTTGTTTTACAGAGTTTTAAGGCCAAAAATATGTGATATGGGCATTGAGAATGATTGCTTCAAGTAAGTGTAATAGAACTGTGAGATTTCACCATCAATGCATCATTCTCCGTGTGACTGCTGCTCTCACTCGCTGACAGTTTAATTAATGAATGCATTATTTATTGTTTGCACGTGCTTTTAACCCACAGTTACATAGTTTTGTTCCTGCATTTTAATTGTTTTATTAAGGAGCCAAGAATGTTATCAGGATTTAAAAAAGTAGAGAAAACAAAGTAAACCAGGAAGTATTGAGTTGTAATGCTAAGTTTGGAATTTAAAAGCGTGAAAATTGTAGGAAGTAGGAAAGACTGAAAGAGGAACAATCTCAAAGTCCTGAGAAAAATTGAGATAAAGTGATGTTGTGATACATCTTGATTTCAATGGTGTCATAATGCAAGATAAATGTGTAGGGAGGAGGCAGAGCAGTTAGAAATATTTTTAAGTTTGGGGTAAACAAGAAAGTAAAGCTCAGACGAACACTGACCGTGTTGGTTTAATGATCTTTACAGAAGTAAATTTGAATACCGTTATAAGAATGAGGCTTACACATTCTTAAGTGCTTTCAACTCAAATGCTGTATCCATGCAAATATAAGGAAGAAATAGCCCTGTAAAGATTTGTTCAGTTTTCTACATGCAGTGTTAAGTTTATTTCAAAAATATAAGCTGATAGTTGTATATGTCTTATCCAAGCAAAATTAATTCCCATTGTGAGTGAACACATACTTTTATGTGAACTGAAAACTATTTTCAATAACAATTTCCACATGTTGACCAGTTTTATGGGGAGAATTTGGTGCAGTGAGATTAGATAAAAACCTTACATACCTGGGATCTGGGACTAAATCCACACAATTCACTGTTGTATGTCAGCTGTGGCTCAGTTGATAGGACCCTTGCCTCTGAGTCAGAAGGTTGTGGATTCAAGTCCAACTCCAGAGACTTGAGCACAAGAATCTAAGCTGACACTGCAGTGTAGTTCTGAAGGAGTGCTGCACTGTTAGAGGTGACGTCTTTCAGTTGTGTCATTAAACCAAGGCCTTGACTGCCCTCTCAGGTAGACATGAAAGATCACTTGGGGCTATTTCGAGGAAGAGCATGGGAATTATCCCTCGTGTTCTGGCCAATATATATCCCTCAATCAACATCACTGCAACGGTTTATCTTGTCATTATTACATTGCTGTTTGTGGGAGCTTGCTGTGTGCAAATTGGCTGCTGCATTTCCTACATTACAACTGTTGCAACATTTCAAAAGTACTTAATTGGCTGGAAAACACTTTGGGATGTCCTGTGGTTGTGAAGGGCACTATAGAAATGCAAGTCTTTTTCTTTTCATCCAGTTGGATTAAAATATCTTCTCTTTAATAATGCAGAAGTTCAAAGTAAAATGGGTTTTGGTTGCTTTCAACCAGTTTTCTGTGCATGAGTAGATGCCAAATTACTGATAATTTGGTCCTGAATTAGCAGTATCACTCAGAGACACCACAAATATGTCTAGTGTGGCAAATGGAATTACCACATCGATACAGTGGGTGGTGCAGTTTTGAAGTTGGCGTAATGGATGTTGTTATTTCACTGTGGAGGGAACTTTCCTTTGCACCAAACTTTACTTGCTTGTGTGGAATCATGTGTATAATATGACTCTTCCTCTTACTTTCCATCGTTAAAAAAAATCTATCACTCACATAAAGGTGCCATATCAGTCACCATAAATTGGAAAATTTGATTTTAGTGCTAATTGTTCTGTCATCTGGGGACCAGGAGCTAGGGAGAGGTAGTAGGAAGGGTGAGTTGTTGAGTGGCACTAGAAGAGTCCAGAATCGAGGAGAGTGCGAGGCTAGGCCAGCAGCAAGTGAGTCCACTCCCCACACAGGACTGCAATACCTTCTAAAACGTGCTTTCCATATAAGGCAATCATTTTGCTCCTACAGCACCAATAACTTGTGATTATGTAGCACCTTTCATGAGTTTATTAATGTCTTCTTATAATTTGTGTAGTCCTCCTCAGTATTGCCTATTATCCACTACCTCTTCCCCTCAATTTTGTGTCATTCACAAATTTTATTTATTTATTTAGAGATACAGCACTGAAACTGGCCCTTCGGCCCACCGAGTCCGTGCTGACCATCAACCACCCATTTATACTAATCCTACACTAATCACATATTCCTACCACATCCCCACCTTCCCTATATTCCCCTACCACCTACCTATACTAGGGGCAATTTATAATGGCCAATTTACGTATCAACCTGCAAGTCTTTGGCTGTGGGAGGAAACTGGAGCACCCGACGAAAACCCACGCGGTCACAGCGAGAACTTGCAAGCTCTGCACAGGCATTACCCAGAATTGAACCCGGGTCGCTGGAGCTGTGAGGCTGCGGTGCTAACCACTGCGCCACTGTGCCGCCCTACAGGGTATTTTTGATTCCAAAGTCTAAATTGCTCATATAAATTGTGAACAATGGTAATCTCAGTCGTGATCCTTATGGGACCCAACTTCCTGCCTTCTGCTGCTCTGAATAGCTACCCCTTATCCCTACTCCCTGCTTTCTGTCTATCAGCCAGCTAGCTATCCATTCTGCTACTTATCCCCTGACTCTGCATGCTCTGATCTTATTCATTAGTCTATTATTAAAGGCTTTTTAGGAAATCTAGATATGTTGCATCTACTACATTACCATGTCTACTCTGTTAACTCCTCAAATAATACAATTAGATTAGGTGAAGCAAGACTTTCTGAAATTCATGTTGACTATTTATTATTAAAATTTTGGTTTCTAGTTGTTTTTCTATTTTCTTCTTTAGTAGGGATTCCATTAGTTTTCCTTTTGCTGACATTAAGCTGACTGGTCTCTATTCCCTGGATATGCACTACCTCCCTTCTTAAATATAGGCATATTGTTGGCTATCTGCTAGTCCTCTGGTGCTACACCTTTTTCTAATGAATTAGTAAAGATGTGTAATAGTTGTCTCTGCTATCTCATACCTAGGTTCTTTCAGAATGCTTGGATGCAACCTGTCCAGACCAGGAGCTTTATTCTCTTTGATTTTGATTAGTTTATTTAATATTTCTCTCTTTATTTTAACTATGTTCTGTTATTTCCAATTTCTTCTAATGTCATGCCAACTTGATCCATCTCCAAGATAAATACAGAAGTAAAATAATTATTTAATATTTCTACCATTTTGCTATTGTTGCCTATAATTCTATTCTGACTGTCCCTTAATGACCTTATCCTGACTTTCCTTTTTTCATTTATGTACCTGTAGAATATTTTGCTATTTTGTTTTATGTTCCTTGTACTTAGTTTTTCCCTTTCCTTACCCTCATTTATTTCCCTTATGCTTTTATTCATCAGTTGTGTTGCATTAGTGTTTAGTTTGTTCTTGTTTTTTAGTGGGGTTTATTTTCCTGGGGTCTTGTTGAACACCATTTTAAATGTTTCCCATTCCTGTTCTATATCATTGTTTGACAATATTGTTGTCCATTTTATTTTCCTAGTTCTATTTCCAACCCTTCCAAATCAGCCTTCTTTCAATATTACCCTGTTTCTTTTCATGCTTATGCCTTTCTCAGTTACTCTCCTAAACTGTGTGATGTTATGGTCACTATTGCTTTGATGGTCTGCTTTTATTCCTCCTATCTGCTCTGCTTCATTCCACATTACGAAATCCAGCAGTGAATCCTCATTGTTGGGCCTCTTGCGTACTGGGTTAGAAAGGAATCCTAAGCACGTTGTAGGAACTCCATTCTCTGATCTCTGTTACCTATCTTCTGACCAATTAATTTTGGGGCAGTTGAAATTCCCCATGATTATTATTCTATGTTTGAAGTGATAAAGGAATTTGCTAAGTTAGATACAGAGAAATTATTTGCACTGGGATTGGTGTGAGGGGAAATCCAGACCAAAATGGCATAATCTTTAAATTAGAGCTAGGCTATTTCGGAAGAAAATCTGGAAACCTTCCACACAGAGTCATAAAAATCTGCAGTTTTCTCCCCCAAAAGGCTGTGGATTCTAGGTCAATTCATACTTTCTAAAGTGAAATCACTAGATTTTTGTGAAGTAAGGTTATCAAGGGATATGGAACAAAAGTGAGTATATAGAGTTAAATGCAGATCGACCATGATCTAACTAAATTGCAGAACAGACTTGAGGGGCTGAATGGCCTACTCATGCTCCTATGTTCCTATAAGTGAGGAATGTATCTAATTCTGAAATATATAGAATTTCCCATTATTGCCTTTTATGTGGGCTTTTTTATTCATGTGGTGAGTCTATTCACTTAGTAATCACCAGGTATCTATAATGCATTTAAGTTCCTGCTTACTAACTTTTTCTAGTGTACTGAATACAGCACATTGTTTATTGATAGTGAAACTGTCACACATGCTTATTGTGTGGCTTCCAATTGGTACGTACCAGCAGGAATCTTCTTCTGACTTACAGCGCAAGAAAAGATATAATATACATACACTATATATATACATCTAATGTATAATGTACAAACTAATGTATCAAATATTTTATATTATCTAATGGTAAATTATAAAGGAAAATAATGTTGGCTTCTTTCCGTATAAAATGAATCTACAAGTAGGTTAAAGATCATACATAATCTTGGTAATTAATCGGTTATAGCATTTCTACCACATGATTTTTTTCTATGAATTTAACAGAAGTGTTAACCTATTCATTTTAAATGGATTATTCCCTTCATTAAAATAGCAAAAAAGTTTCAAATGAAAGTATTTACAACAAAAATCACCTATGTAGCACGTTTAATGCAGAAAAGGTGTTTTAGAGCAGGGGTGTCCAACCATTTTGTATGAGGGGCCACATTGTAATTTTTGTTCTGCATGGGAGGCTGGTGAGCAAATTTCAGAAAGATTAAGGCATTAGAAATTTATTTTACTATTAATCAAAACAATATAAAATGTGCATTTTTGTGAACAAGCTTTAAATGAGAAGATTAATTTATTAACTTACTTCCTCATCACTATGTTGAACACTGACTTAGTGAGGTAACTGGCATTGTTTTTGCTTGCAGCTGTGGACACTGGCTGCCCGCACACTTCTTGTAGCGATGCAAAGTATTCCAGATGGATGTTCACATGTCAGGAGTGACCTTGATCGCTGTCTGTCCCCTCTCTCTGCCTCTCTCTCTGTCTTTCTCTCTCTCTATGTCTCTCATTCTCTCTGTGCCTCTGTCTCTCCCTCTCTCTTTCTGTCTCTATCTCTGTCTGTCTGTCTACATTTGTCTGTGTGTGTGTGTCTCTGTCACTGTCTCTCTGTCTGTGTGAGTGACCCAAGAATGATTCTGGTACTCAAAACTGTAAATTGTATGATTAGGATGATAGAATTGAACACGTATTAATTGAAGAAAAGTTGTAAGCATCAGTCCAAATTGGAAATAAGCATTATTTGACTTAAACTAAATACAATACTAGAAAATAGAAACTTGGCAAGTCACAATCGAGACTACAGGTTCTAAGACACTTTTGCCCAGATTTCAACATCATAAAAGCACGCAATAGGTAAGGCTATTCAGCTAATCAACCAAATTCATTCCACTAATATTGCACTATCTGCTCACTTGTAGACTGCAGTTAAGCTTTTCACAGATTTCTGAAAATAAATGGTGAAGATCTGTTTCAGCTTCACATCCTGTGTTAATCACCTTGGCCCAGTTTGCTGTCCTTGACATTTCTTGTTCCCATCATTGCTATGGCGCATGAAGTCTTCAATCACTTTATCTGTACTTGCAGAAAAATAGAAAATGTTGGACTAGGGAAAAAACATTCAACCCAATTGGCCACCCGATCTTAGAGTCATAGAGTTATACAGGACAGACACAGGCCCTTCAGCCTATCGTGTCTGTGCTGGCCATCAAGCACCTATCTATTCGAACCCCATTTTCCAGTACTTGACCCATAGCCTTGTATGCTATGGCGTTTCAAGTGGTCATCTTCTTAAATGTTGTGAGGATTCCTGCCTCTACCACCTCTTCAGGCAGTGCGTTCCAGATTCCAACCACCCTCTGGATGAAAAATGTTTTCCTCAAATCCCCTTCTAAACCTCCTACCCCTTACTTTAAATCTATGCCCCCTGGTTATTGATCCCCCCTCCACTAAGAGAAAAAGTTCTTCCTATGTATCCTATCAATGCCCCTCATAATTTTGTATTCCTCAATCAGGTCCCCTCTCAGCCTTCTCTGTTGTAAGGAAAACAACCCTAGCCTATTCAGTCTATGTTCATAGCTGAAATGCTCCTGTCCAGGCCACACCTTGGTGAATCTCCTCTGCACCCTCTCCAGTGCAATTACATCCTTCCTATAGTGCGGTGACCAGAACTGTACACAGTACTCCAGCTGTGGCCTAACTAGTGTTTTATATAGCTCCATCATAACCTCCCTGCTCTTATATTCTATGGCTTGGCTAATAAAGGCAAATATCCCATATGCCTTCCTAACCACCTTATCTACTGTGCTGCTGCCGTCAGTGATCTATGGACAAGTACACCAAGGTCCCTTTGATCCTCTGTACTTCCTAGGGTCTTACCTTCCATTGTATATTCCCTTGCCTTGTTAGTCCTCCCAAAATGCATCACCTCACACTTCTCAGGATGAAATTCCATTTGCCACTGCTCTGTCCATCTTACCAGCCCATCTATATCGTCCTGTAATCTAAGGCTTTCCTCCTCATTGATCTGCTTTTTTCTCCCTTTTTTTGATGTTTGTATACATCAAGGTGAGGAATATTAGTGCTGTGAAGTGAAACTCTTCCCATTTTCAGCAGGTCATCCACCAGATGCAGAGTAAAGCTCCTTCTACTTTGTCCCAACATTGTGTTCTGTCCCTGTCACAGAAGATCACCTCCTACTTCATCGGTGTGACATTGTTTCCATTTTCCACACCAGGCAACCTGTGGCTTTTCTGGCTGTGATTGCCAAATAGTTCAGAATCAGAGGCAGTTTGGTGTAGGAGCTGGATTGAGGTGGCTGAAGCTCATTTCACAAAGGGCCGTTAGAGTGAGCAGACAGAGGGAACTTTCATGCAATCAGTCTGGCCAGTATTTAACCTACACCTCAAAAATTGCTTCAACATTAAGCAGGCTGAGAGGCAAAACACAAGTTAAAATATATTGCTGACTAGAATTAAAATGTAAGAGAAAAACTGAGCTTGCACACATACTGTCCCCTGTAACTGCTCATGATTTTCTTCCACACAAAATGACTTTTTTCAATTATAGTAGCCTTGCAAGCTCCCCATCTCAAATCAGCAGAGTTTTTCAACAGGAATGGCTTCCATTCGCTCAGTTTGCAACTTGCTTGTAACCACAAGTAGCGAGTCATGCAGGTCTCTGCCTGATTTCCTGGCATTAGTCATGGCACTTTCATAGTGCGCCAATCCTCAATGCCCCCACTGTTCCACCGAGGCCATCGGGTGACAGTCCAGCTTCTGGGGTTTATCTAGTTTTATTTCAATATATGCAATGGTATCTTTTTCAGCCACTCTCTGTGGAAAAACACTCCATGATCTGACAACCCTTTACGTAAAGACTTTTCTCTTAATCTTTGTCCTGATACTTTTAGTGGCAGTTTTACCTTGTCACTGACTGTCCAATCAAAGGAAATAGTCTTTCCCTAATCACTATCCGAACCCTTCATAATTTTTTAAAACTTCTGTTAAATCTTCTTTGTGCCTTCTCTTCTTCAGTGAAAATAGTCATTGTATCTGCAGTCTGAATCTACACTGTGTATAATTTGAATGTTCTTTCTATACTGGGGAGCCCAAAATTGCACATAGTGCACTACTTGGAGTGAATCAATGTTTTGTTCAAACTTTTCATTATTATTACCCCTATTTATAAAATGCATAATACTTTTCACCATTTTATGGAATTTACCTACTTGCTCTCACTTTTAGGAATTATATGTTTGAAGCATTAGGTCTTGCTGTTAATCTACATCCTTTAGCATCTTTCCATTGCACGTATACTCCCAGTCCTGGTTTATTCCCAAAATGTATTATTTTCCACCTATTCACATTAAAATGCAGATTTCTCCTGTTATCTTATTCCGCTAAACTGACTGTGCTTTTACTAAAGTATTTTATAGTCTTCCTCACTATTTGCAAAACCTTGTGCTTATGGGGTGTCATCAGCTTTCAACATTGTTCTCCCCTTTCCAAAATTCAAGTCATCTGTATGTACCAAAAGAAAAGATCTATCTCTGAACCATCACTTCCAAGCCTTCTCCAACCAACTTTCCATACAGACTGGTGCATTTCACCTTATATGCCTGGTTGAGACCAGCCATCCCACTGATACTTTTGCTTTCTTCCTTTTCCTCTTGCCCACCATGCCAAACCTATCCCAGGGTTCCCCTTCTTGCAGACTTGAAGAGATAGGGGTGCAAAGAAAGTAATAAGAGGTGGATAAAAAGGAGAGTGAATAAAGCTTGCAAGAGCCGTCAAAGCTAGCATTAAATGTTTTTATACATATGTTAAGAGAATGAGAGTATTAAGCGGAATGTGGGTGCATAAAATAAAGAAAAATGCAAGGAATATTTTATTGGAGAATAAGGGAATGGCAGAATTGTTAAATGAATATGTTCACAAAAGAGGAAGAGGAGAAAAAGTGGTACGAGAGAACCTAAAAGTAAGTCAAGGGGCAGAACTTATTGGATTTAATATAAGTAAAAGAAAAGGAATAGTAATGGGAGAAACTAATGGGACTTAAGATGGACAAATATCCAGGATCTGATGGTTTCCACCCTAGGGTATTAAAAAAACTGTTATGTTAGTCGTAATTTTCTAGAATTTTCTAGATTTGGAAATAGTGTATATTTGAACATCTATGTGCTGATCAGCATTGGATTTGTGAAGGGTAGGACATATTGGGCTAATCTAGTAGAATTTTTGAAGAGGTCTGTAGCATGATGGACTGGGGAGTGTATGGGCTTGGACAATGTGGACATTTTATAAGGTACTGTATGAGAGATAGTTGGCAAAAATAAAAGTACATGGAATTGGAGGTAACTTTGAGATGTGGGTTACAATTTCCCTAGCTAAATATTGTCTTTGACCCCCATCACAAACTCCATTTGTTGTAACAGATTCTATCCCTCTCCTTGCCATTGTCTTAGGCTGAATGAGACTTCACAACCTCAGTGTCCTATTCAATCTTGAGCTGAGTTTCCAACCTCAAATCCTGTTAACCTCTTAACTGCCTACTTCTGCCCGCAACATCGCCCAATTCAATCATCTGCTGCTGTAACTCTCACCCATGCCTTTGTCACCCTCTGACTCGACTCTTTCAGTGCTTTGCTGCTGGTCTGCCATCCTCAGCCTTCTGTACACTTCAGTTCATCTGATCCAAATCTCTGTAGCCTGTATTCTGTCCTAAACTATTTCTTGCTCATTCATCACCCCTGTTCTTGCTAGCCTACATGGACTCTCAGTCCCCAAATACTTCCAGTTTAAAATTATCATTCTATGTTTAAATCCTTTCATGGCAGATTTTAGGGAGTTAGGAAGGAAATTAAAAAGCAGGACCTCCAAAGCAGTAATCGCAGGATTACTCCTAGTGCCATGTGCTAGCGAGCATAGGAATAGGAGGATTGATCAATTGAACACGTGGCTGGAGAATTGGTGTAGGAGGGAGGGTATCAGATTTCTGAGGCATTGAGACCAGTTCTGGGGCAGATGGGACCTGAACAAGGTGGCCAGGCTACACCTTAACAGGACCGGAACTAATATCCTCGCAGGGAGATTTGCAAGTGCTGTTGGAGAGGGTTTAAACTATCTTGTCAGGGGGATGAGAACCTGAGGGGTAGTTCAAATTGGAAGGAAGTAAAGCTGGTAACAGGAGGTAGAAAAGTAGTAAGCGACATAAAAAGGCAGGCAAAACAAAGGCGAGCATCAACTAGGCTTTGAATGCAGGATAATGTTAAGACGACAAGGTTAAGGGCACTCTACCTAAATGTATGCAGCATTCACAACAAGGTAGATGATTTAAAGGCACAAATAGAGGTAAATGGGTATGATCTAATTGCCGTTATGGAAACAAGGCTACAGGGTGACCAAGACTGGGAGCTGAATATTCCTATATTCCTCTATATCTTTCTAACTTCCTTCAGTCCTACAGCCTCTCCAGCCCGAACACTGTGATTCCTGAACATCTCCCTGTCTCATCGTTCTGCGGTTGGTTTGCAAACCTTCAGCTGCCTATGTCCACACACTATAATATCCTCACCAACTCCCTCTTCTCCTTTAAGATTCTACTTAAAATGCACCTCTTTGACCAAGTCAACTGCATTTTCTTTTTCTATTCCCTTTCTTTGAATTCTGTAAAGTTGGTCAAGTACAAATATGCCTTTTAGAAATCCATTCTGACTGGCCCTGATTAGCTCCAATTTATTCAAGTGCGTCATAATTTCATCTCATATCGTAGATTATTAAGGTCCTGAATTTTAAGGGTCTTTATTGCTGAGCATAATTCCTGGCCAGTTGTAGCAAGTGATATTAACCTTGTCCCAAATTTTGGGAATGGAGTTATGTAAATAGTTGAGGTGGGCAACTTACAACTATAGAACCATTGTACTGTGCCCACCCTAAATAAGTGCCTGGATATCAGAGTGGTACAGAAGCCCTTAGCAGGTGAATAGGAATATTTCTTTAAAAAGGTTGGCCAAAACAGAACCAATCTGGCTTTTACTAAGTAATTGATCTCCCTATTTTGGCCGCTTTGAAGTCTAATAGACACGCAATGCTTGGTGCCCACAGGTGTGAGTTCCCCTAGGCCTATTAGGTATGAGCCATGGCTCAGAGATCACACTCTGTCCTCTGAGTCAGATGGTACTGAGTTCAAGTCTGTATCCAGAGATTTGGTTATGTATATTTTTTGTATGCCCTGATTTTAATCCCTGGTGAGTGTGAGCTGCTTAAGTGTTAAGCTGGGGCCGTGCCATTTTAACTGTCTGGCTTTATTTAAATAGACTGGGCCCGCTCTTGTTCACACATGGTGTCAATGACATGAGGCCAATGACAGGATTCAGGTATTCGTGGCAAGAGGTCGCAGCTGGTAACCTGAGGGAACAGTACCTGGCAAGGTAAGGGAAATCCAGAACAGGGGAGCCCTAAAAATTCTTGTGGGGCTCAGAGGAGCATTTCAATCCTCCTGGCCCCCAAGTAAACTTTAAATACAATAAAATAACTAACCTTTTTGACCCTCTTCAGATCTTGGTGATCCTTGGCACTGGGTTTCCCTGGCAATGTCAGCACCAGGCACTGACCTTGCTACTGCCTATTAAAATGTGGTCAGGGTTTGAATGGCAGCATCAAACCCCAGTTTTTGAATCTCAATAAGACTTTTTCCTGCCTGTGCCTTACATACTGCCTGAAACACATCTGTTAAAATGGTACAGCGTATATGCAGTGTGGTTTTAGTGAACACTGTACTGCTGATATTTTAAACCTCCATACATCTTGTTCTTTTTTTAAAAATTAGTTTCATGGGATGTGGGCGTCACTTGCAAGGCCAGCATTTATTGCCCATCCCTAATTGCCCTTGAGAAGGTGGTGGTGAGCTGCCTTCTTGAACTGCTACAGTCCATGTGGTGTAGGTACACCCACAGTGCTGTTAGGAAGGGAGTTGCAGGATTTTGACCCAGCCACAGTGAAGGAACGGTGATATACTTCCAAGTCAGGATGGTGTGTGGTTTGGAGGGGAACTTGCAGGTGGTGGTGTTCCCATGTGTCTGCTGCCTTTGGCCTTCTATGTGGTGGAGGTCGTGGGTTTAGAAAGTGCTGTCGAAGGAGCCTTGGTGCATTGCGGCAGTGCATCTTGTATATGGTACATACTGCTGTCACTGTGCGTCAGTGGTGGGGGAAGTAAATGTTGAAGGTGGTGAATGGGGTGCCAGTCAAGCGGGCTGCTTTGTCCTGGATGGTGTCGAGCTTCTTGAGTGCTGTTAGAACTCCAGGCAAGTGGAGAGTATTTTATCACAATCCTGACTTGTGTCTTAAGGTGGACAGACTTTGGGGATTCAGGAGGTGGGTTATCCATTGCAGAATTCCCAGCCTCAGACCTGCTCTTGTAGCCATTGTGTGACTGGTCAATGGTAACCCCCAGGATGTTGATAGTGGGAGATTCAGTGATGGTAATGCCATTGAATGTCATGGGGAGATAGTTAAATTCTCTCTTGCTGATACATGTGTGGCACAAATGTTATTTGCCACACTTATCAGCACAAGCCTGAATGTTGTCTGGGTCTTGCTGCATATGGACACGGACTGCTTCAGTATCTGAGGAGTTGCGAATGGTACTGAACATCGTACAAACATCAGCAAACATCCCCACTTTTGACCTTATGATCGAGTGAAGGTGTTTGATGAAGCAGTTGAAGATGGTTGGGCCGAGGACATTTAGTACATTTATAGATGTGGTCATCCCGCATTGCATCGGCAATGGATAGTCTTTAAAGTATTATTACATAGTTTCCAGCAGCTATACATTCCTTCAAGGCACAGAAACCCAAAAGGAAAAGTCAGTCAATTGTGACTAACAAAGGAAATCAAGGATTGTCTAAGATTAAAAGAAATTGTGATATTGTGAGCCTAGTCAAAAAGAAAAAGGAAGCATTTGTAAGGGCTGGAAGGCTAGGAACAGATGAAGCACTTGAGGAATATAAAGACAGTTGGAAGGAACTTAAGCAAGGAGTTAGGAGGGCTAAAAGGGGTCATGAAAAGTCATTGGCAAACAGGATTAAGGAAAATCCCAAGGCTTTTTATACAAATATAAAGAGCAAGAGGGTAACCAGGGAAAGGGTTGGCCCACTCAAGGACAGAGATGGGAATCTATGTGTGGAGCCAGAGGAAATGGGCGAGGTGCTAAATGAGTACTTTGCATCAGTATTCACCAAGGAGAAGGACTTGGTGGATGATGAGCCTAGGGAAGGGAGTGCAGATAGTCTCAGTCATCTCATTATCAAAAAGGAGGTGGTGTTGGGTGTCCTGCAAAGCATTAAGGTAGATAAGTCCCCAGGGCCTGATGGGATCTACCCCAGAATACTGAGGGAGGCAAGGGAAGAAATTGCTGGGGCCTTGACAGAAATCTTTGTATCCTCATTGGCTACAGGTGAGGTCCCAGAGGACTAGAGAATAGCCAATGTTGTTCCTTTGTTTAAGAAGGGTAGCAAGGATAATCCAGGAAATTATAGGCCGGTGAGCCTTACGTCAGTGGTGGGGAAAGTATTAGAGAGGATTATTCGGGACAGGATTTACTCCCACTTGGAAACAAACGAATTTATTAGCGAGAGACAGCATGGTTTTGTGAAGGGGAGGTCGTGTCTTACTAATTTGATTGAGTTTTTTGAGGAAGTGATGAAGATGATTGATGAAGGAAGGGCAGTGGATGTTATCTATATGGACTTTAGTGAAGCCTTTGACAAGGTCCCACGTGGCAGACTGGTACAAAAGGTGAAGTCACACTGGATCAGAGGTGAGCTGGCAAGATGGATACAGAACTGGCTCGGTCATAGAAGACAGAGGGTATCAGTGGATGGGTGTTTTTCTGAATGGAGGGATGTGACTAGTGGTGTTCTGCAGGGATCAGTGCTGGGACCTTTGCTGTTTGTAGTATATATAAATGATTTGGAGGAAAATGTAGCTGGTCTGATTAGTAAGTTTGCGGACGACACAAAGGTTGGTGGAGTTGCGGATAATGATGAGGATTGTCAGAGGATACAGCAGGATATAGATCGGTTGGAGACTTGGGCGGAGAAATGGCAGATGGAGTTTAATCCGGACAAATGTGAGGTAATGCATTTTGGAAGGTCTAATGCAGGTGGAAGATATACAGTAAATGGCAGAACCCTTAGGAGTATTGACAGGCAGAGAGATCTAGACGTACAGGTCCACAGGTCACTAAGTGGCAACGCAGGTGGATAACGTAGTCAAGAAGGCATACGGCAAGCTTGCCTTCATCGGTCGGGGCATAGAGTATAAAAATAGGCAAGTCATGTTGCAGCTGTACAGAACCTTAGTTAGGATACAATTAGAATATTGCGTGCAATTCTAGTCGCCACACTACCAGAAGGACGTGGAGGCTTTGGAGAGGGTACAGAGGAGGTTTACCAGGATGTTGCCTGGTCTGGAGGGCATTAGCTATGAGGAGAGGTTGGAAAAAATCGGATTGTTTTCACTGGAACGACGGAGGTGGAGGGGTGACATGATAGAGGTTTACAAAGTTATGAGCGGCATGGACAGAGTGGACAGTCAGAAGCTTTTTCCCCAGGGTGGAAGAGTCAGTTACTTGGGGACGTAGGTTTAAGGTGCGAGGGGCAAAGTGTAGAGGGGATGTGCGAGGCAAGTTTTTTACACAGAGGGTGGTGAGAACTTGCTGCCAGGGGAGGTGGTGGAAGCAGATATGATCGCGACGTTTAAGAGGCATCTTGACAAATACATGAATAGGAAGGGAATAGAGGGATATGGGCCCCAGAAGTGCAGAAGGTGTTAGTTTAGGCAGGCATCAAGATTGGCGCAGGCTTGGAGGGCCGAATGGCCTGTTCCTGTGCTGTACTGTTCTTTGTTCTTTGAAAAGGCTTATAAAGTTGACAGAAATAGTAGTAAACCTGAGGATTGGGAGGATTTTAGAATACAGCAAAGGAGGACCAAAAGAGTGACAAATAAGGAGAGAATAGAATATAGTCATAGAGATACAGCACTGAAACAGGCCCTTCAGCCAACTGAGTCTGTGCTGACCATCAACCACCCATTTATACTAATCCTACATTAATACCATATTCCCTACCACATCCCCACCTTCCATTAATTCTCCTACCACCTACCTGCAGAAGGGCCAATTTACCTATCAACCTGCAAGTCTTTGACTGTGGGAAGAAACTGGAGCACCCGGCGGAAACCCATGCGGTCACAGGGAGAACTTGCAAACTCCACACAGGCAGCACCCAGAACAGAACCCGGGTCGCTGGAGCTGTGGTGCTAACCACTGCGCCACTGTGTAAACTAGCAAAAAACAGAAAAACAGACTGTAAAAGCTTCTATTGGTATGTAAAAAGGAAATGTTTGGCGAAGACAAATGTAGGCCCATTACAGGCAGAGTCAGGAGAATTTACAATGGGGAATAGAGAAATGGCAGAGAAGCTAAATGATTATTTTGTGTCTGTCTTCACTGAGGAAGATACAAGAAATCGCCCAGAATTAGAGATCCAAGGGACTAGGGAGAATGAGGAATTGAAGGAAATTAGTATTAGTAAGAAGGTTGTATTGGAGAAATTAGTGAGGCTGAAGTTTGATAAGACCCCGCAACCTGATATTCTGCATCCAGAGTGTTGAAAGAGGTTGCTATGGAGATAGTGGATGCATTGGTGATAATCTTCCAAAATTCTATGGATTCTGGAATGGTTCCTGCAGATTGGAAGGTAGCAAATGTCACCCCATTATTTAAGAAGGGAAGGAGAGAAAAAACAGGGAACTACAGACCTGTTAGCCTTACATCAGTAAATGCTAGAATTTGTTCTAAAGGATGTGATATATGGACACTTGGATAATAATGATCTGATTGGGCATAGTCAACATGAATTTATGAATGGGAAATCATGTTTGACAAACTTGTTGGAGTTTTTTGAGGATGTTACTAACAGAATTGGTAAAGGGGACTCAGTGGATGTATTATACCTGGATTTTCAGAAGGCTTTTGATACAGTCCCCCAAAGGAGGTTGGTTAGCAAAATGAAAGCACATGGGATAGGAATTAATATACTGGCATGGATTAAGGATTCTTTAACAAGTAGAAAACAGAGAGTAGGAATAAACGGGTCATTCTTGTGTTGGTGGGCTGTGACTAGTGAGGTGCCGCAGGAATCAGTACTCGGGCCCCAGCTGTTCACAGTATTAGCTGCATTTTATCAGCGTGCCGCACTCTGCGGTGACGTGCTGTGAAGTTGGCAGCCTTCCAACACAGATATTACGTGGGGGGCTCAATTAACTGGAGGGTTGGAGCAGCCGGTGCCATTTTTAAAGGGCTTCAAGCCCTTCAGGAAAGATTTGGGCAGATTGAAGGAAAATCCCAAGGCGTTTTATAAGTATATTAAGGGCAAGAGGATAACCAGGGAAAAAGTAGGGCCCATTAAGGACGCAAGTGGCAATCCTTGTGTGGAGCCGGTGGACGTAGGTGAGGTTTTAAATGATTACTTTTTATCTGTGTTCACAATGGAGAAGGACGATGTAGGTGTAGAGATCAGGGAGGGGGATTGTGATGTACTTGAACAAATTAGCATTGAAAGGGAGGAAGTAGCAGCGGTTTCCACGGGCTTAAAAATGGATAAATCCCCAGGCCCAGATGAGATGTATCCCAGGCTGCTATGTGAGGCAAGGGAGGAGTTTGCAAGGGCTCTGACACAAATTTTCAAATCCTCTCTGGCCACAGGAGATGTGCCAGAGGACTGGAGGACAGCGGATGTGGTACTATTATTCAAGAAGGGTAGCAGGGATAAACCAGGTAATGACAGGCCGGTGAGTCTAATATCAGTGGTAGGAAAACTATTGGAAAACATTCTGAGGGACAGGATTGATCTCCACTTGGAGAGGCAGGGATTAATCAAGTATAGTCAGCATAGCTTTGTCAGGGGGACCAGTGGTGTACTGCAGGGATTGGTGCTGGGACCCTTGCTGTTTGTAGTGTACATTAATGATTTAGATGTGAATACAGGAGGTATGATCAGTAAGTTCACAGATGACATGAAAATTAGTGGTGTCGTAAATAGCGAGGAGGAAAGCCTTAGATTACAGGACGATATAGATGGGCAGAGCAGTGGCAAATGGAATTTAATCCTGAGAAGTGTGAGGTGATGCATTTTGGGAGGACTAACAAGGCAAGGGAATATACAATGGATGGTCGAACCATACAAAGTACAGAGGGTCAGAGGGACCTTGGTGTACTTGTCCATAGATCACTGAAGGCAACAGCACAGGTAGTTAAGGTGGTTAGGAAGGCATATGGGGTACTTGCCTTTATTAGCCGAGGCATTGAGCAGGGAGGTTATGTTGGAGCTTTATAAAACGCTAATTAGGCCACAGCTGGAGTACTGTGTACCGTTCTGGTCGCCACACTGTAGGAAGGATGTGATTGCACTGGAGAGGGTGCAGGGGAGATTCACCAGGATGTTGCCTGGGCTGGAGCATTTCAGCTATGAAGAGAGACTGGATAGGCTAGGGTTGTTTTCCTTAGAGCAGAGAAGGCTGAAGGGGGGACATGATTGAGGTATACAAAATTATGAGGGGCAGAGATAGGGTAGGTAGGAAGAAACATTTTCCCTTAGCGGAGGTGTCAATAACCAGGGGGCATAGATTTCAGTTAAGGGGCACGAGGTTTAGAATGGGATTTGAGGAAAAATGTTTTCACCCAGTGGGTGGTTGGTATCTGGAACACACTGCCTGAAGGGGTGGTAGAGGCAGAAACCCTCACAACATTTAAGAAGTATTTAGATGAGCACTTGAAACGCTATAGCATACAAGGCTATGGGCCAAGTGCTGGAAATGGGATTAGAATAATTAGGTGCTTGATGGCCGGCACGGACACGGTGGGCCAAAGGGCCCGTTTCTGTGCTGTGTAGCTCCATGACTCTATGAAATATTTAAAGGTGCCAGTGTCATTAAAAAAAAGTCAATAAAAGTTTAATTTAACTTTGAATCCCCTCCCATTGAAGTCCTCAATAAATTGACCCATTCCCCCCAAAAAAAACACTTTTTGGAATTCCGAACATTCCCCCCCAAACTTCAGTATCTTTGACCCTCAACCCCTTCCCACCATCTCCACAACCAATAGGAATAGTCTTCCCGCTCCCTCCTCCCGCCCTGATAATTTTATTCCTCCCCCGCTCCACCAGTGTCTCGCCTCGGAACTCCAACGGCCGCACCGAGGCCTCGCTGCCACTGCTAATATACGGCGGGGCCTTCTCGGTGTCATGGGTCATGGCGGGCCGCTCCCGCTAGCATTTTACAGGCCTTCCCACCACGACTCATGGCGCCGAGGGGTTGGTAAAATTCAGCCCTATATATCAATGATTTGAATGTGGAGACCAAATGTAATATTTCCCAGTTTGTGGATGACACAAAACTAGGTGGGAATTAGTGTTGTGATGAAGATGCAAAGCAGCTTCAAGGGGATTTGGACAAACTTAGTGAGTGAGCAAGAACATGGCAGATGGAATATAATGTGGAAAAATGTGAGGTTATCTACTTTGGTAGGAGGAATAGATGTGCAGAGTATTTCTTAAATGGTAAGAGATTAAAAAGTGTAGATGTACAAAGGGACCTGGGTGTCCTGGTCAATAAGTCACTGAAAGCTAACATGCAGGTGCAGCAAGCAGTTAGGAAGGCTAATGGAATGTTAGCCTTTATCGCAAGAGGATTTGAGTACAGGAGTAGTGAAATCTTGCTTCAATTGTATCGAACCTTGGTTAGACCCCACCTGGAGTACTATGTGCAGTTTTGGTCTCCTTATCTTAGGAAGGATATTATTGCCGCAGAAGGAGTGCAATGAAGGTTCACCTGACTTGTTCCCGGGATGGCGGGACTGTCCTATGAAGAGAGATTGGGGAAACTGGGCCTGTATTCTTTAGAGTTTCGAAGAATGAGAGGTGCTCTCATTGAAACCTACAAAATACTTAAAGGGATAGACAGGGTAGATGCAGGTAAGATGTTTGCCCTGGTTGGGGAATCGAGAAACAGGGGACACAATTTCAAAATAAGGGGGAAGCCACTTAGGACAGAGATGAGGAGAAATTTCTTTATTCAGAGTGCTGTGAATCTTTGGAATTCTCTACCCTCGAGGGCTGTGGAAGTTCAGTCATTGAGTATGTTTGAAGCAGAGATTGACAGATTTCTAAATACCAATGACATATAGGGATATGGGGATCGTATAGGGAAAAAGGCTTTAAAGTGGATGATCAGCCATGATCCTACTGAATGGCGGAGCAGGCTCGATGGGCTGAATGGCCTACTCCTGCTGCTATGTTCCAATGTCAAAGTAAGAATGAATGTAATACGTTGTAAATTAGGTTTTCTGTGCATGTATATGAATATGCAGAGTGTGGTTAAAAAAAGGTTGGTGAGCTACCGGCACAGATAGCCATGTGGGAATATGATGATGTGGTGATAATGGAGACCTGGTTCAAAAAAGGGCAGCACTGGGTAGTAAATATTCCTGGATACAAGATGTTCAGGAGCGATGTGTAAGGAAAAGAAGGAGGAGGGATAGCAGTATTGATGAAGGAGAACATTATTACAGTGCTTTAGAGAGAGGATGTCCAAGAGGGATCAGGACCAGAATCTATTTGGTTCTAGCTGAGAAACGAACTAGTAGGAAAGATATAGAGGAGCAAGTTTGCAAGGAAACGACAGAGAGGTGCAAAACTTGTATAGTAGTTATAATGGGGGACTTTATGCTAATATAGACTAGCAAAGTAATAGCATAAAAGGCAGAGAGGGGCAAGATTTTCTACATCAGTATGTTTCCAGTTCAAAGAGGAAGGAGGTATTGCTGGATCTGATTCTAGAGAATGAGGTGGGTTAAGTGAATCAAGTGTCATTAGGAGAACATTTAGAGGATGGTAATCATAGTATCCTAAGGTTTAGGTTTACGATAGAAAAGGACAAGGAACAATCCAGAGTTAAAATGAGTAACTGGAGCAGACCAGTTTTGGCTGGCAAAACTGTAACCGAACAATGGGCTGCCTTTAACAAGTAGATAGTTTGGGTACAGTCAAGGTACATTCCCATGAAGGGGAAAGATCGGGCAAACAAATCCAGAGCTCCCTAGATGATGAGAGAGATAGAGAGTAAGATGAAGCCGAAAAAGGGTGCATATGACGCGTCAGATGGATAATACAATTGAGAACCAGGCTGAATATAGAAGGTTCAGAGGGGAAGTGTAAAAACAAAAGAGAGAGTATGAGAAGAGACTGGCAGCTAATAAAAAAAGGAATCCCTAAGTCTTCTATTGGCATATGAATAGTAGAAGGGTGGTAAAAGGGTCCTAAAAGGGGATTTATGCATGGAGGCAGGAGGCAAGGCTGAGGTACAAAATGTGTACTTTGGATGTATTTTTACCAAGGGAGATGCTGCCAAAGTCATAGTGAAAGGGGAGGTAAATGAGACACTGGATGGGCTAAAAATTGATGAAGAGGAGGTATTAGATAGGTTCGCTGTACTTAAAGTTGATAAGTCACCAGGACCGGATGAGATGTATCCACGGATACTGAGGGAAGTAAGGGTGGAAATTGTGGAAACGCTGGCCATAATCTTCCAATCCTCCTTAGAGGACTGGAGAATTGCAAAAGTTCACAGCCTTTTTCAAAAATGGTGTAATGATAAACCCAGCAAATACAGGCCAGTCCGTTTATCCTCAGTGGTGGGAAAGCTTTTAGAAACGATAATTTGGGACAAAATTAACAGTCACTTGGACAAATGTGTATTAATTAAGGAAAACAAGCACGGATTTGTTCGGGGCAAATCGTGTTTAACTAACTTGCTTGAGTTTTTTGATGAGGTAATAGGGTTGATGTGGTCTATTTGGATTTCAAAAGGCATTTGATAAAATGCTACATAACAGTCGTGTCAGCAAAGTTGGATCTCATGGAATAAAGGAGTTAGTAGTAGAATAGATACAAAATTGGCTGAGTTACAGGAAACAGATCAGTGGTGAACGGTTGTTTTTCGGATTGGAGGAAGGTATGTAGTGTGCTTCCCCAAGGGGTCAGTGTTAGGACCCCTGCTTTTCTTGATATATATTAATGACCTAGACTTGGCTGTACAGGGCACAATTTCAAAATTGGCGGCTGACACAAAACTTGGAAGTATTGTGAGCTGTGAGGAGAATAGTGAGAAACTTAAAAAGGACAGAATCGGACTGGTGAAATGGCCGGACAAGTGGCAGATGAAATTTAATGCAGAAAACTGTGAAGTGATTCATTTTGGCAGAAAGAATGAGGAAAGGCAATATAAGATAAATGATACAGTTCTGAAGGGGGTGCAGGAGCAGAGGGACCTGGGGGTATATGTGCACAAATCATTGAAGGTGGCAGGGCAGGTTGGGAAAGTGTTAATAAAGCATATGGAATCCTGGGATTTATAAATAGAGGTTATAGAGTACAAAAACAAGGAAGATATGATGAACCTTTATAAAACACTGGTTTGGCCTCAACTGGAATATTGTGGCCAGTCCTGGGCACCACACTTTAAGAAGAATGTTAAGGCATTAGAGAGGGTGCAGAAAAGATACACAAGAATGGTTCCAGGGATGAGGAACTTCGGTTACGTGGATAGATTGGAGAAGATGGGGCTGTTCTTTTTGGACACGAGAAGATTAAGAGGAGATTTGATAGCGGTGTTCAAAATCATGAGGGGTCTGGACAGAGTAGATATGGAGAAACTGTTCCCTTGGCAGAAGGATCCAGAACCTGAGGATACTGATTTAAGGTGATTGGCAAAAGAAGCAATAGCGACATGAGGAAAAACATTTTTACGCAGCGAGTGTTTTTTTAATTCATTCGTGGGATGTGGGCGTTGCTCATTTATTGCCCATCCTTAACTGCCCTTGAGAAACTGAGTGGCTTGCTAAGCCATTTCAGAGTCAATCACATTGTTAGGATCGACGACTACAAAAGTGAATTGGATATTTATCGTAAGAGAAAAGAAAATGCAGGGCTCTGGAGAAAAGGTGGGGGAATAGGACCAGATGAGTTGCACTTTCAGAGAGCCGCACAGACACGACAGGTTGAATGGCCTCCTTCTGTGCTGTAACCATTCTAAGATTCATTCCATGATAATTCTATCCCTTGAACCAATAGTAGGGCTATGGAGATAGTGGATACATTAGATAGGACTAATAGGGCTATTAGAAAGTGACAACATTGTTTTTTAAATCAATGTTTAATTTTATTACCACATTATTTTGAACATCTCTTGTCATGTAAGAAGGACAACAGATGGTGGCGCCCAAGATTTTTTGAAAATTATGTCCTAAAATGTTTACATTTCTGATGCATGCATTGCAGTAAGTAAACTCATTTGAAAATGCTTCAAGTAATTTAGTTTAATAGCTTGTTTTTTGAACATCATTAGATTTACTATTTGTATTTATTGGACTGTTCTCCTCTCATAGACGATGTCTCAACAACCAACTGAGAATGTAATTATATGAGCAGCTGAGTATAAATTGAATTCCATCTTGCTAAATAAACTTAAGTTGGCAATTTTCTGTTGTTGAAGTAATGATGTTATAAATTTGGTCATTTAGTTTGGTAGTTTGGTATAATATCAATGTAATGTCATTTTGCTTCAATAAAATGTGTATGAGTTAGAGGTAAAAGTCTTTTGCAAGGATCTAAATATGTTTGCTAATTTTACATGATTATCTAATCAGCATGAAATAAACCGGCAAGTTTAATTAAGTTAAGGCATCTGCCTTTTTTGTGCTACTGTAAAACTTGTTTTCAAATATATATATATATATATATATATATATATCAATCTAATAAAGGTAATTTGCTAATGAAAGCTGCTTCTTCCCCACCTGGTTCTTTCTTCCTTGTATAGTTCCCATTGTTTAAAGTGAGCAGGTTGATATTAATGCAATTTGCCGGCTATGTGCGGTAGATGGTAAAACCAAAAAGGCAAATAGCAACATATTTTTTTTAGAAACAGGCGATCACCATTTAGCACCTGCATCTCCTACTTGTTAAAAGTTGCGTTCAGAATCTTATCACTAATGAGGTGTGAACAGCTGATTGAACCTGTTTGCAAACCTGACTTTGACTTTAAGTAGCATGGCAATTTAAATGGGTAAGTGCATATTAAATGTCTCAGAATAGTTGGCAGGCGTTATAAATGGCTGCTTTGTAATTGACTACCTTGGCAATATAGGTGGCTGCCCGTGTTAAACGCGATGGTTTAATTGGTGAGGATGGAACTTCCAGGGCTGAATTTTACCAGCCCCTCGAAGTCGGGGGTTGTGGCGAGGGGGGGGCCTGTAAAATACTTGCAAGAGCGGCCCACCAGGACCCCCAACGCCGACAAGGCCCCACCGTATTTTACCAGCGGCAGCGAGACTTCGGTGGGGTGCCCCCCACCCTCCCCCCCCCCCGCTCCCAGGGTGGCAGGGCCTTCATTTACATATTAAAATAAATGGAAATAAATTTAAATCAACTCACCTTGTCCCGGCGGCTGTCCCATGCCGATATTACGGCCGCCAAACGGAAGTCCCGCGCTTTCGGAACTCTTCAGAGTTCCAAGGTGTGACACTGGTGGGGAGAAGGGAGCAGTGAAATCTTCAGGTCGGCAGGGGTGTAGGAGCAGGGAAAACCACTGTGATTGGTTGTGGGGAAGGGGTTGAGGGTCAAATGTTCTGAAGGTGGGAGGTTAAAGTTTGTAACTTTCAAATTGTTTTTCGGGGGATGGGTTATTTTATTAATAACTCAGTGGGGTGTGGGGGGAGCGGTTGGAAAGGCAATTGAAAGTGTTCCTGACGTTTTATTTGTAATTTCTGGGCGCCGGCACCTTTAAAAATTTTATTGAGCCTGAAGGGCTAGAAGCCTTTAAAAATGTTGCTGGCGCCTACGCGGTGGTGCAGGATGCCATTACCGGGTACAGAGCGGCCGCCCCTTCTACATCATCGGGATGGCTGCTCCGTCCCCTCCATTTAAATGAGCCTCTGTGCGAAATATCGCGGGGGCTGAGCAACGGCGCATCCGTTTCTGAAGGCTGCCGACTTCAAAGCGCTCCGCCATGATGTGCTGCGCGCTAATAAAATTCAGCCCCTAAAGTATATATACAGTAAAAATTATAACTTTTGAAATTTGAATTAACCTTTTTATCTCTACAGGTTGCAACTTTTCCTGTGGTCACAAAAGGGATTTGGTGGAGGAGGGTGGGGTACAGATACACAAATCACTAAAAGTAGGCAATGCACGATAATGCCATTAATAAAGCAAACAAAGCATAGGGTTCATTTCTAGAGGGATAGCATTGAAAAGCAGAGAAGTTATGTTAAACTTATGTAGAACCTTGGTTAGACCATACTTGGAGTACGGTGAACAGTTCTAATGAGGATATAGAGGCGTTGGACAAGGTGGGAAAAGATTCACAAGGTTGATATCAGAACTCAGAGGTTATAGTTATCAGGAAAGGCTGAACAAGCTAGGGCTCTTTTCTCTAGACAAGAAAAGGCTGATAGAGGTCTTTAAGATTATGAAAGCGCTTGATAGACTATATGTATAGAATATGTTTCAACTTGTGGGGAGACCAAAACTAGGTATCATAAATATGAAAATGTACAGACATAAATCCAACAGGGAATTCAGGAGAAACAACTTTACCCAAAGACAACTCCTAATTCATATGTTTGTATGTATGTAAGACTGGTAAGAGTAGTACAAAGAGTAGTTGAGGCGAATGGTATAGGTGCATTTCAGGGGAAGCTCGATAAGCGCATAAAGGAGAAAGCAGTTTGCGAATATGCTGATAGGGTTGGATGAAGAAGGGTGTGGAGAGGCTCATATGAGCATTGAACTGGCATTGCCCAGTTCGGCTGAATGGCCTCTTGCTATGCTGTAGACTCCATATAATTTTATGTATTTAGACAATCGTTCATTCACAAGTCAAGGATAGATAATCCTTGGAGAGTTCGGACTTGCCCACAAGAGTGATTTAAAATACAAGAAGTGAAATAACCTACATTAAGAAAACTAGAAAAGAAAAACACATTTAACAATCTGTGCAGACCTTTCCGCAGCTAGCAATTATAGATATATTTGTTATTTTCTCTTGTAAGATGCCTGGCCTCCACAATAACTATTCACAGTGGGAAATCAAGAGCACACCATGTAAAAAGTGCAGGTGCAGACTCACATCCCATCATTCTGTGATGAAGTGTATTGCAGTATTCCTTCATGAGCTTCTTTAATACTCCTTCAGCAGGCACTGATTAAGATTATTTCCATTTTAAAAGTTGGTTCTGAGACTGTTAGTCCCGGGTAAGCCACAGTTTCCTCCAGTTAAGCACTGGGGAAGACTGAAACCATTGTCTTCAGCTCCACCACAAATTCCATACCCTCACCACCAATACCACCCTCCTCTATGGCTACTGTCTCATGTTGAAACAGACTGATTGCAACCTCGCCATCAAACTTGACTCCAAACTGAGCTTCCAAAATCATATCCTCTTGATAATAAGCACTGCCTGTTTCCACCCCCGTAGCATCAACCTCCTGCCCCCCATTACCTCAGTCCATCTGCTGCTGGAACCTTCCCATATCTTTTTGACTTCCAGACCCAACTAATCCAATGTTCTCACTGGCTTACCACCGTCTACCGTCCATTAAATTCAGTTCGTCCGAAACCCTGTTATCCATATACTGTGCCACACCATGTCATGCTGAATCATTGCTCCTGCGCATCCTGACCTACGTTAGTTTCCGATCCGCCAGTGCTTCCAATTTAAGATTCTCTTCCTCATTTTTAAATTCCTTCATTCTTCCTTCCTTCATTCACCATTGCTGGCTGTGCCTTCAGCCATCTAGGCCCTATAATCTAGAATTCCTTCCCTAAACTTCTCCACCTAAGCAAAACCCACCTATTTTAGCAAGGTTTTAGTTGTCACTCCTATGCATATCCTTCTTTGACTGGGTTACCAGTTATAGGAAGCATCTTCGAATGTTTTACGATATTAAAAGAGCTGCAGAAATGAAAGACATGGGACACATGTAGAGACTGTGACCTTATAGAAACAAGAATTTCAAACCAAGAAGTAGTCATTAATTCATTGTTTTGTGAGAGAACTAGAATTCACGTGCACTTATGGCCTAAATTCTGAAGGCAGTTACATACTGAGTGAAAACATTGCTACAAGTATAAATTGAGATACATGATGTTAAGAAAGTGCTTCTGTGTTTGGTAAATATATTTTTTGAGGAATTCATAGTCAAACTGAAGAAATGTTGGGCCAGTTTTATCCCAAGAGGGTCATCAAGAAGACACTGAAAGGACTCGTATGACAACATTATTTACTGGTTATCACATGACTCAAGTTAAAAATAGAACAGAAACCCTGATAACTGGGGGCAGATGTGTGCAGAGAAGTGACAGGTCAGAAGGTGGACTTTGTATTTCCGGTTTCACTTTTGAATTGTTTGGAGTTGGGAACGAATTTTTTAAAAGTTGTTGGAGTTTAAAAAAATAAAACTGAAGGACAGAACCCCAGCTCAGTCCAGCCTGTTCCATCTCTTTAAAAAGACTGCAGAAAAGGGAGAGAACTTCCAAGGAGAGAAGAGATTTCCCAAGGAAAGAGCAAAGACCACAACCCAGCTCATCTTTCTAGCACTTCTCTAAAAGACCCTGAGAAGTCCACTGAATCAGGTCATCTCGTCTCCTGCCTTTGAAGGAAAGCCTGTTAAATTAATTCTCAATGCCGCCTGAAAAGAACTGTTCTAAAAGATCCCAGTGATCCGTCTGCGTGTACTCAGATGCCAGACTGTGTGCCAGTTTTGGATCACAATGTATCTCATCTCCTGTTTCTTCAAGAATGAGCAAGTATTCAGTCCAGGTGTTTTCTGTCTGTAACAGAGCTCTAAACAAAAATCCCTTTTATTTTTCCGGTTAACCGGTGTGTGTGAGAGTGTGAGGGGCTAAGGTAAAAAGGGAACTGAAATATTTCAATCTGTGTGTTTATGCTTTGCTTCATTACTGGTTAAGATTTGTTTTATAATAAACTGACAATTCTGTTGTTTATTCAAGAAACCTGGTTGGTGTGTTTTATTCTGGGAAAAATAAAGTATATGATTCACCGTATCGGTAAGTAGGAAAAAATTTCAGTATATGTTGTGACCTGTGGAGAAGTGGAACTAGAATAAACAGTGCACTCCTCACACCTCAGTTGTAACAGTAAAGAAGGAACAAAGTCTGAGCGAGGCCAGTAGAGTCCTGTGAAACTGCTGAGTTTATGAAGAAAAGAGCCTGAGGTTCAACTAGATCACAGTATAGATATTTGAGTGATTTAGAGAAAAATAAGTAACCATGAACATACTTTTAGTATGAGACCATATGCTGTTGAAATAGTTTTGTTGTTTATGAGTTACACAACTGGATATAGGATCGGAGGTCCAAAACCAATCCATTTGTCATCGTGCTCTTCAGAAAATATTTCAGTCAATATCTTGAGTCCATTAATGGATGATTATTGCAGATAAAAGCATGCTAATTTATGTCTTGATTTTAGCATGTGTGAGCATTGGTTTAACAAAATGAATGTTTATTTACTTCAGTGCAAGGACAGAATCCTGGTGTTGAGTTTGAGAGTAATAAAGGAACATTCTTTTGAAAATTCAAAAGAAATACTTCTTCTATAATTGTGCTTAAAGACAAAATTGAGAAGTAATATTATGTAAGTGTGCTGCCAGAGAAGAAGTTTGCCTCTTGGGAGCACATGGCAGAAACTTGAGCAGAAGCTGATATCCATCAAAATTGTGGGGGATGCATGTGACTGTATTCCCATCCCTGGCACATAGTGTTACTGATGGAGCAGTGAGTTCATAAAATTGGCCATTGTAGTAGAAATAATAATAGTTGTGGTTTTCTGTACATTTTAAATCTATTTTTAGTTATTTTCTTCTGATTTCATGGCTTACCTGTGTATCACTCCAGTCTCAGCTTAGAATTTAGATAATTAGGAACCAGAATTGCTGCATTCATGATGTGCTGCCAGATGTCCAACAGGGTAAGACTTTGTTAGGTTTCTTGACTCTATCACAAATTCCAGGACTGGAGACATTTTAATATCTGAGTCAGCTAGTTCACATCTGTGAAGACGCATAACAGCTACCCACCCGAGACTGCCAGCGGAAAATTGCAGTGGCTACCAGGGAACCCAAGGCCCTTCACCTTTTTGGACTCTTTGGAAAGCACATAATGAAAGCTACCCATGGTCTCAGAAAGCATGGGATCCACTGAGTCTAAGAGGGTGAACTGGGTACTGTACTTTATTGGCTGTAAAGTGCTTTGGGATGTCCTGAGGTTGCAAAATGTAAGTTCTCTCTCTTTCTCTATCCAAGGATGCCTCCAAAACACCCTAACCATAACTATAAATTAGGGATGGGCAATAAATGCTGGCCTAACCAGCGACGCCCATATCCTATGAATGAGCAAATTTTAAAAAATTGCTCCTTGAATAGGCAGATACTCCTCTGGGTCAGAAGTTCAGATGCAGGGCAAATGGTGTGGACAGTCAGTTCTACCTAAGTACCCCACAGCCAGTGAAACCCCAGTTTGCACCATCTCCTTAGAAAGCATGGGCCCACTTCTTACCAGTTTGTGGCTCAGCACTAGTAGCTATTTTCCGTAATTCTGGTTGAATAGAAGTAAGTGACATTTAGAATAGCATCATAAACAATTTTATTTGTTTTTCATATATAAAATACAAACTTTGAAATAATAAACAGCTTTATGGTTATAAATGCCGTTCAATTTTTATAATAAAGTGTTTTCTAACAGGAGGACCTTGGGTTTATTAAAGTTGACTTTGTAGTCCGCCATTCAGTTTTTCAACGTTGATTCCCATTGCTCCAGTCAATGCGTTAGCATCAATATTAACTAAAAGCAACCTCCAATGATTTAATTTTGACATAATTGCTTTGTAGGTTTAGAATTCATCACTTCTGAGAGATAATTGTTGTTATCAGGTTGGTTTTGAGTATGGCAGTGTAGAAAGCAGAAATAAACAAGCTTTTTACAGTTCCTATTTATTTTGTATCACTTCAGGACAAGACAACATAATATGAGAAAACCAATTTGTTGAAGGATATTTCAGTAAAATTAGCACTTGCTACTTTAAACCTGATTCAGTGTGAGATTTCTTATTTTGTGGCAGCCAGAGAATAAAGTGGCTGCATGTTATATTTCTTTGGAAAACACTTCTAGGTTTCATTTGAAGGGACCTGGATATTTCCCATTGACGTGGACTAATATCATCTATTATTCAGTTAGTGAAGTCGTAGGAGTAAGCTAATGTTTGATATAGAATTTTAAACCTTTGAAGCAATAAATTTTAACTATTATTCAACATTATTCAACATGATAAGAATTCTCAGCTCCTTTTCTGTAGGTTAGGATGGACATGACTGGTGCTAAATCTACTTTAAAACTGACATATAAGTGCAAATACATATTTCTTACATGATGTACTTTCAATGAACTACTGTTAGACAGTGCAAAACCTAATGCCATACATCCAGAAACAGTAATGTGACGGTTTGAAAAGGCACTTTGGAAACAGGTGGTGGGCAGGGTCTATCCTATGTCTGCCTGATGGCTCCAGCGGGAGGCCCGTGCCATTTTCGTCGTCGGGCCTTAGTGCGATATTTTGTGTGAGCTGCCGGTACTCAGCAGGAGTGCACAGGCAGCTCACCACCAGGGTGGGGTAGGGGAGGATTATCAAAAAGTTTGACTAATTAAAAACCCAGAGAAGGATGAATGCATATAATCAGAGGAATATAAACCATTAGACTCTTCTGAAGGTAACTGAACATAAACCTGGTCATTTACATGTAACTGTATTATAGCACTTCCTGAGGCTTGATCAACATAACCTTCTGTATAGTCATCATATGTGTACATTACTGGTTCATTATTTTTGAATAGTCCAACCCAAACATTTCCTCCTTTGACTTGTATATGGTAAAAAAATTGATAGATGCCTGGTATTTCACATGTAAATATCCCAGTTGATGGATTATAATTATTATTTTGATTGGCTACTATTTTGTTAAACGCTATTGGCTGTCTTACAGCTGGAAAAGATTCTGAAAGAATGGCTGTGAAAGCTGGATACGAATTAATGACTCCTGGTGTTACATAACCATTATAGCCTCCATATTTTCCTGGTTGTACAATTTCTCCTGGGGGCCCTGGTGGACCAGGGAGTCCAGGTGGACCTGGGGGGCCACTTTCTCCTGGAGGCCCTGGTGGTCCCTGAGACTCTTTTGCATGAAGGCCAGAAAAGCGACCTGGAGGTCCAGGTGGGCCTTCAGGTCCTGGATCTCCTTTTTCTCCAGGATATCCTGGTGGACCTTGAAATCCAGGCAGACCACGTGGACCTGGTGGTCCAGCAGGTCCAATTAATCCACCTTCACCTGGGAATCCTGGTGGACCTGGAAGACCTGGAAGACCGTTATCACCTACTTTACCAAGTGGCCCAACAGGTCCGATAGCACCTTTTTGGCCAGGTAATCCCCTTGGTCCTTCTGCACCTGGTGCACCAGGTTCTCCTGGAACTCCTGATTTTCCTGGGGCACCTCCTGGGCCTATTTCGCCCTTTGATCCTGGATACCCTTGTGCACCTCTTGCACCTTGTTCCCCTTTTACTCCTGGTGCACCTGGTGGACCAGTTGCACCTCTTAGACCTGATGGCCCAGGGGGACCAGATGGCCCTAACATTCCCGAGCTCCCTGGATTGCCCGGTGCACCTTTTTCTCCTTTCTCTCCAGGGTATCCAGCCAGACCTGGGGTACCGGGGTCCCCTTTAAGTCCTGGTAAACCTGGTCTTCCAAAACCAGGAAGTCCAGGTGCACCTTGTAAACCTTGTAGACCAGGAGGGCCCTTGAGTCCAGGCGGTCCTGGCAACCCTGGTGTGCCATCTTCTCCAGGCTTTCCAATTCCTGATGGCCCAGGTAGTCCTGGAAGGCCTCTCTGACCTGGTTCACCGGAATATCCAGGTGGACCTGCTGTGCCTTTTTCACCTTTTTCTCCTTGTGGACCAGAATGGCCAGGGGCTCCTGGTTTTCCATATCCTGGTTCACCACGGATTCCCTGTGGCCCTGGTAATCCTGGAGGACCTCTTCCACCTGGACGCCCTGGAATTCCAACTCCTTTTTCTCCCTTTGCACCAATATGGCCAGGATACCCTTGTTCTCCTTTTTCTCCAGGTGGTCCTGTTGCTCCTGAAGAACCTGCTGGCCCTGGTGGACCCGGTTTACCAGGAATTGACAATCCAGTTGGCCCAGGATATCCTCTTGGCCCTGGAAAACCTTTCTGTCCTTGCATCCCATGTGGTCCCATGCTGCCTTTTGATCCAGGAAATCCTCTTTCACCTGGCTTTCCTGGTGCTCCTGGAATACCATGCTTTCCAATGCCTGGCAGCCCTGGTGGTCCTGACTGCCCTGGAGGACCAGCTGGTCCTGGAATGCCAGCACCTGATTTTCCTGGGTATCCGGGTGGACCTGGTAGACCTCGTGGCCCTGGAGGACCTACTGGTCCGCGATGCCATCTAACTGTTAATGTTAATATAAAAAGAGGAGATTTGCTTTAGATTATAGTATTAAGACATATTTATATTAAGAGCTTCAAAGTTTCCTCATTGTAATAGTATGACTGATTACAGTATTATCTTTCTATATGTATCTAGGGACCACATTTTGGATAATCAATAAAAAAAAGTGGTTTTGAAAAATAATGTATGTTTGCAATAATTAACAACTTGGAAAGATGAGCTATACTAGGTAGTGAGCAATGAGATATTAAGAACACCTTTGTTGAGGAATAATGGAGGATTGTATTTGAAAAAGTGCAGTTCAGGCCAGTTACCCAGCTGCTGAACAGAATAGAGTTCCTTAGAAATAGAGTTAAATTCATGTTTTAAAATTCATGTGGAATATGTTTTGCAGATATGCAGTTAAACAGAATTAACTATATATTGGCGTGCTGGTTTTGTACAAGTTACAAAAGTGAACCAAGATGGTGTATTTGTTTTATTTTGCCCATAATGAGTGTGGCTGTACTTTTTTGTGATTGCCAAACTTGCAGCAGCCCACAAATTAAGTAACTTTATACACCAAGAGAAAAACCCAATATTTTCATTCTCTTATATGTTCTACAACACTCTGACTATTTTTCCTATCTGTGTATATTATTTATAGTTTTATATTGCAAATTCTTTGCTTACAGTGATCTAGTAAATTGTTGCATCGAGTTATGTCAGTGTACAGCACAGAAACAGGCCATTCGGCCCAACTGGTCTAAGCCAGCATTTGTGCTCTGCATGAGCTTCCTCCTACCTCTCTTCATCTAACTTCATCAGCATTATCCTTCTATTCCTTTCTTTCTCATGCTCATCTAGCTTCCCCTTAAACACGTCAATCCGATTCAGCTATTTCTTGTGGTAGCGCACTTCACATTCTTACCACTCTTAGGGTAAATGTGATTTTCCTGAATTCCCTGTTGGATTTATTAGTTTACCACCTTAAGTTTTTGACCTCTAGTTTCAGACTCGCCCACAAGTAGAAACTTTTTTTTTAGTCTACCCTATCAAACCATTTCATATCTTGAAAGAGATCTATAAGGTTACTACTACCTCTTAGCTATTTCTTTTCTAGAGAAAAGCATCCAAACCTGTTCAGCCTTCCCTGTTAAGTATAGTCCCTCAGTTTTGGTATCATCCTTGTGAATATTTTTCCCACATTCTCCAATGTCTCTATATCTTTTTTGTAATATGGAGACTAATACTGTGCACCGTACTCGAAATGTGGTTTAACCACAATTTAACATAAATTTTCTGTTTTTCAGTTCTATCCCTCTAGAAATTAACCACAGTGTTTGTTTTTTTTTAATGGCCTCATTAACCTGCATCATGATTTTTAGTGATTTGTGTATCTGTACTTCCAGATCCCTTTGCTTCTCTACCCCATTCAGACTCTATACAAGCAGTAGATGGCCTCCTTATACTTCCGACCAAAATGTCATCCATTTAATGACACATTTTTATTTGGGAAGCTGTAGGGAAATGATCTAGTTATATTATTGGCTGTGAACCACATGCTGCAGCTCCATTTAGAAAGCACTGATTTCTCAATAGTCTCATGACTTTTGGGCTGGCTTTCTTGGGATTTAAATGATGCATAAACTTATACAAAGGGTTTGGGACAGTAGGGGTGTGCCCTATGGTCTTGGAATATTGCAGGGAAGTACTGAGACCTTGCAGTGTTGTGGGATAAAAGATTCTAAATATGATAATATTGGAGAATGTGTTTAGGTACAAAAAGGGTATTGTAGAATGTGTCAGGGCTAGGAAGGAGGAATCCTGGAGTAGTAGCATAGAGGGGAGAGGTAGCTGATTCTGAATGATTAAATTGATTTGCCTACTTTTTTTCTTTGGTTTCATTACTCCTTAGTTGTCATTGATTGTTGGCTAGTGCTTTCCTGATTCTGATTTGCACATTGCTAATTTCTTTAGTTTCAATTTGCTGCTTTGAGCTTGTCAATAAGGAGTTTCAGAAAAATGTGGTGTTGCTATTTATTGTGCAAAAATGATCAGCTTAAATTATTGGACTTATGGCAATTGAATAAGTCAAATTGTATTTTTTTTACAAAGTATTATAATTTTAGAGATACTTTTGGGCTTGTGCTTTATAATGATGTGCATATTGGTTTGGAAACTATGAATCAGTGGTTTTGTTTGCTACTAAATGAAATAGTTAATTGTTTCCCTTTTTTTAAAAACTCAAAGATGCAGAGAATGTCAGAAAAGGTGCTTCAGATTTCAGATTCAAATGCCTAGCAGTAACTGGCTTTGGGGCCCACATAGGTTGACAATATTGAGAGGGAGGTTCTGGAGAGTGACAGCAGCAGCTATGGAGTGCAAGGGTCTGATAGATCAGGGAGGTTATTATGGAATGCTAGAATGAGGTATCAGAATCTGATAGCCGTGGGAGATGATTTTCAGATTATGGCAGCACTGGGTTGGGTGCGGAGTGTACTAGAGTGTAAGCATTGGAGAGAGATGTTGCTGGTTGTGGGAAGCGCTAAAAGGGTTAAATTATGAGGACAGGTTGCATGGAATAGTCTTGTATTCTCTTGAATATAGAATATTAAGGGGTGATCTAATTGAAGTAATAAAAATGATTAAAGGATTGGATAGATAGAGAGAAACTTTGGGTTAATATCAGGAAGCACTTATTCACGCAAAAGAGAGTGGAAATCTGGAACCAAGGTGGTTAAATTGAGTTGAGATACAGATTAACCATGATCTAATTGAATGGTGGGACTGGCTAGAGAGGTTTAATGGCCGACTCATGTTCCTATGGGAATACCAGGAGGGGTAGCAGATTGCTGTTGATAAAAAGGCTTTTTTTTTTGTTTTGAGGCTGGTCATGGTGCAGAAGGCTTTTGTTATCCATTTAAATAAATCCTGATCCGAAGATTATAGGACTTTCCCTTTTTCTCTCCCAGTTTCTCTGGCATGACTGGACTTCACGCTCCTTTGTAATCAGAAACTGATACGACTTTGACATGTGCGTTGGAGCTCAGAATTTATTAACAGGAGGAGGTCTAGTTATGATGGGGATGGGTCAGATTGACAGCAGTGCCAGAGTGAGTCAGGTTGTGGTGGAAAGGGAGTTCTTAAAAAGGGTTCCCAAGCAGCCATGAAACCTGTATTTTTTAAAATACTTAGCTGAGCTCCTACAGACACTCTCCTGCACAAAAGCCAGATTCCCAACTATTTTTGGGAGCCACTTTCAAGTTCTTCAAGCAGTACTTTTAAAATCAGCACTGTGGAAGGAAGGGGTGGTTATGATAGTGGGAGTTCAGTTTGCAAAAGGAAGGAAGTGGCAAAGATGGGGTTTGAAGTTGTGGTGAAAGGATTCAGTTATAGCAGGGAAAGGTGATGGTAGAAAAATAATAGCGGTGAAGGGGCAGGAAGGGGAGGTGGGATGTTGGAGTTCTAAGATCGTTTATGGCACCACAGAGATAAGTAGCCAACACTCACTTTAAAAGTCAGACTTGGAGGACTCATTCGGAGGTAAGTAAAGTAAATAGGTAAGTTTAATTCTGACAGAAAACCATAATGGAAATAGGTATGATGGGAAAGCGTCACAGGAAGCACGTGTTACTTGAAAAGAAGTGTGTGCATACGCCAGATTTGGGCGCACTCCTACAATAATCTTTTTGATATTGAAAGTTAATGATGGACTCTTAGTTCTGTTGGTAAAACTATCCATTTCTCACCTCTGGGACCAGAGATAACGGGTGTTCGATTTTCTTCTGAACTTTCTGAACTTCTGTCTCTGTTTCGATAACCTGTTTAGGGAAGTCAACAAAACACAGTGGAACTTTTTGAATCTTTCATTTGTTACTTTGGGTTCATGTACAAGCACAAAAATAAAGTCTGGAAATGGTAGTTGCCACAAACATTTTTTTTTGGGGGGGGTCTACGGCAATAACTTATGCAGAAGGTTGTGTTCAGTTATAAAGAAGAAATAAGTAAGGTATGATTGTAATAGATAAGGTTTCTCAGTTGTACACAAATAACTAATGTCATTTTCAGAGCTTATATTTTGTACAAGATTGAAAGAGTAGAATTTTTGTTTGGCAAGGCTAATTCTGTTTTTTGTTAAAGCATGAAAAGCTGAATAAAGGCTATACTGAATTTGAAAAATTACAAATAACTTTCTTTTATAAAATATTCACTTTTGACACCTTGGACGTTTAAATTTTTTTAGTGTTTCTTTCCCTTTCCTCCTCAAGGATTCGCCTGTGAAGTTGCTTTGCATTACTTCTCTAGGAGGAGGTTTTGTTGTAACCATAACCTATTTTTAAATAAATGAAGCACATTGAGGGTTTAATTATAATTCATTGTTTTTAAAAACATTTTGTATTGATTTTTAATTGAGTTGTACATGAATAAAAAGTAAACAGAAAATTCAAGAGACGCACCCATGTTTTTGATGGCCACCCTCAAAACAGGAAACTTTGCAAACAAACCTTTGGGTACAGCTTTGAAGATGAGAAGTAGCCAAAATGGGCTAGAACACAGTAACTGACCTTTAGTTCATCTGTACTTAGAGCTTCACGCTGTTTATTGTTTAAAGAAATACATTCTTATTTACAAAAGACAGGGAGCCATAATAAATGTAAAAGAGAAACTGTCTTTTATTTCAGTAAAACATGGTTATGGTTGAGCATTTAATTTTCAAATATTTTGATGCTTGTCCCAAAATATTTGTGGTCCAGAATCCTTTTGGTGATAACTTTGCAAAGACTAAAACATGTTTAGGGCTTCTTCATATTCTTATTTTTTGTCTCAATAAAATCGATGCTTTGGGTTGAATTTAGTATAGACAGGCAAACATTTCACCACCGATAATACCACCTTCATTTAGTACTGCAATGGACTGTCTGCTTAGACTGTGAGCTCATTCCACACCCTTCTGACTCAGGCAAGATTGCTACCTACTAAGCCTTACAAGCAGTAATGATTTAAATAATAAAGATAAGCAGAAGAATGACTTGCCTTCCTGAAAATTATTTAATTTCTGTTGATA
This sequence comes from Heterodontus francisci, assembly GCF_036365525.1. Classification (NCBI taxonomy): domain Eukaryota; kingdom Metazoa; phylum Chordata; class Chondrichthyes; order Heterodontiformes; family Heterodontidae; genus Heterodontus; species Heterodontus francisci. The sequence continues at coordinate 117,151,709 of NC_090373.1, forward strand.
ATTTCTTTGCATAATTATATTAGTTAACAAGCATAGTGGAATTAAAAATAATGCTTCAAGCCATGCTTAAGTAGCTAAATCTTTTAGGCAGAAAATTTTACTGTTGTCTACTTCTGAATTTAATTATCTTGTGGTATATCTGCCAGCTATGTGAAACCAATACAATATTCTTAACTACAATTAGGCAGGCATATTCAATTTAAACTCGAAAGGACGAGAAATTACAATGTTACATTTTTTATGACAACCAATATTTGCCATCTAAATCAAAAATTGTACTGAAGTAGGTTTTAAATATTTTGCAGTATTTTTGAGTAATTTTTTTTTTCTTTATTGGAGCACATTATTTTAATTGACAGAGGCATTTGGAAAAAAAAGTACAATTGAAAGACCTAGGTGAAAGCCTAAGGAGCATCATCCAGGCAGGAACCAAGGTTGAGGAAAAGGTAAATTAAGAGACAGTGATCAGGTGATACCAACAACAACAGTTATTCAGAGAAATAGTGAACAAATTTAAATTAGGAGATTCCTTAAAAATATAATGAGAGTCTTAACTTCCAGCACAATTATTTTTAGTTTCTTTATTGCAAATATGCAATATCAATTTATTTTATACAAAATCACAGTCAGTAGAATTTTCAGTTTATTTTTTGCTTTTGTTTGTCCCTATTCTCCTTCTGGCCTATTGTTTTATTAATAGTTATTTACTGACTGTTGATTCTTCAATGGCAGTTTTCATACCTGCTTGGTACTTATTGGCTGATCGGTTCCATGTCACTCTGTGCAGTAGATATTACATAGTATGAACCAGTTGCATAAGTACAGGATACGTAACTGATGATCAGCCATACACTTTATATCTTGCAAGTAATCTGCCTAATACTCAAAAGTAACAATGTGTTACTGTCAGCAGCATAGTCCACAGTCACTCATGTATTCTGCTTATACCCTGTGTTCAAAAATTAATTCAGAACAACTTTAGGTGCAGAAATTAAATTCTAAGTGGGAATTAACTGACAAAATGCTCAGATTGTTGATGTCAGTGAAATTTCTTTGCCATCACAGCATTTTGTTGTGAGGTTGTAGCATTTTGTACATGAAAATCTCGTCAGCCTGGAATTTGCTGAAAACGTTTCCGAAACAGCGCCGTAAGTATGATGTAACATTGCTGAAAATAGAGACGTGTTGTCGAAGCTTTTCATCTTGCACTCATCAGGACAATCCGCAAGAATATCAATGTAAGGGAAAACAACAATTTTATGCTGTATAAGAAGAGAGCGCTGATTGGTTGGCAAGTGAACTCTGATTGGTAGAGACGTAGCCATGGAGAATGCACCAGTTTATGGTGACTGACAGTTAACTGCCAAGCTTTGTTTGAAATTTAAACCAGGCAGCTTGACTCTGGGCAATGTCTTGACCAATCAGCACTCTCTTCTCATACAGTATAAAGTCATTGTTTTCGCTTATATTGGTACTCTTGTGGAATGCCCTCGCTTCTTTGAAATCTTCGCTGAAACATTCTGCTATTCATTAACTTAACTCCATCCCAATGATGAAGTATAGCTCATGTCAATTTCCTCAATTTATGCTGTATGTTTAGGCGCCTTGGGATGCAAAGATGTATTTCTGGTGTTCTGTGCAATTTTAAAAAATTTTTCCTCACCAAGACCTATAATGTTTTGCTGTATCTTCAACTGCATCTTTATGGCATCAGAATGATTCGCATTCAAAATTGAAAAACTTCCATGATCACATTTTTTTTTTAAATGCTGCACTTAATTTGTATAAATGATGGTTTGAAGGCTTCAACATTTAATTTACATGCATAAAAGGGCACTTAAGGAAGGAATATGGCACGAGCCCCGAAATTTTATGTTGGTTTTTACATTTCGGTATATGCTAATAAGATTTTCTGGAGATTTTGTGATAACTCACCTGCAGGAAGATTAGAACAATCCTGGCCATTGTGTATCATATAACTGCTATTATACTATAACATAACCTCATTGCAGAAGTTAAATGATATCGTGGCAGTGTGGACATAATATGCTTGATTATTACATCATTGGATATTTGATGTATATGGTTGTAAACTTGTCTGTTTTTCTTCTAAACGGGTAAATAAGTACATATTAAATGTTGATTTATAATAGGAGTACTGTACTGTCTGTAACACAGTGAGAAATTTAGGGATGAAAAGAATGTATTTAAATAAATGTTCAGAATTGACAACGATATGCAACCTATACTAGAAGATAATATCAGTACATTATAATTTTCAATTTTTAAAACATTTTTTTAATCTTTATAGGTCACATATTAAAACAATGCTACTCAAATGTGAGTAGACCTGTGAGCCTTACTTCGGTTGTGGGTAAAATGTTGGAAAAGGTTATAAGAGATAGGATTTATAATCATCTTGAAAAGAATAAGTTCATTAGAGATAGTCAGCACGGTTTTGTGAAGGGTAGGTCGTGCCTCACAAACCTTATTGAGTTTTTTGACAAGGTGACCAAACAGGTGGATGAGGGTAAAGCCGTGGATGTGGTCTATATGGATTTCAGTAAGGCGTTTGATAAAGTTCCCCACGGTAGGCTATTGAAGAAAATACAGAAGTATGGGATTGAAGGTGAATTAGTGCTTTGGATCAGAAATTGGCTAGCTGAAAGAAGACAGAGGGTGGTGGTTGATGGTAAATGTTCATCCTGGAGTATAGTTTCTAGTGGTGTACCGCAAGGATCTGTTTTGGGGCCACTGCTGTTTGTCATTTTTATAAATGACCTGGATGAGGGTGTAGAAGGATGGGTTAGTAAATTTGCGGATGACACGAAGGTCGGTGGAGTTGTGGATAGTGCCGAAGGATGTTGTAGGTTACAGAGGGACATAGATAGGCTGCAGAGCTGGGCTGAGAGATGGCAAATGGAGTTTAATGCGGAAAAGTGCGAGGTGATTCACTTCGGAAGGAGTAACAGGATTGCAGAATACTGGGCTAATGGGAAGATTCTTGGTAGTGTAGATGAGCAGAGAGATCTTGGTGTCCAGGTACATAAATCCCTGAAAGTTGCCACCCAGGTTAATAGAGCTGTTAAGAAGGCATATGGTGTGTTAGCTTTTATTAGTAGGGGGATCGAGTTTAGGAGCCACGAGGTCATGCTGCAGCTGTACAGAACTCTGGTGCGGCCGCACCTGGAGTATTGCGTGCAGTTCTGGTCAACGCATTATAGGAAGGATGTGGAAGCTTTGGAAAAGGTGCAGAGGAGATTTACTAGGATGTTGCCTGGTATGGAGGGAAGGTCTTACGAGGAAAGGCTGAGGGACTTGAGGTTGTTTTCGTTAGAGAGAAGGAGGAGAAGAGGTGACTTAGTAGAGACATATAAGATAATCAGAGGGTTGGACAGGGTGGATAGTGAGAGCCTTTTTCCTCGGATGGTGATGGCAAACACGAGGGGACATAGCTTTAAGTTGAGGGGTCATAGATATAGGACAGATGTCAGAGGTAGTTTCTTTACACAGAGAGTAGTAGGGGCGTGGAACGCCCTGCCTGCAACAGTAGTAGACTCGCCAACTTTAAGGGCATTTAAGTGGTCATTGGATAGACATATGGATGAAAATGGAATAGTGTAGGTCAGATGGTTTCACAGGTCGGCGCAACATCGAGGGCTGAAGGGCCTATACTGTGCTGTAATGTTCTAATGTTCTAAATGAGCAGTTGTAAAATAACTTTTAAGTGTTTAAAGAGTTAAGTTCCCCTTCTATTCCTTTGTGTTCCTTGAACAACATTGACTGTAACTCACTGTCATGCAAATATGTTTAGGCTAGTTTTCACAATCTATTCTGATTGAAAACTCCATTATTAAGCCACCTTCCTTACCATGCTTACTTTATTAAAATAGAGCCACTCCTTCATGGACCACATATAACTACAGCTACTTATATTTATATAGCAGCTTTAACAAAGTAAAAGCAAAGGCACCTCACAGGAGAGTTAGCAAACAAAATTTGACACTGAACTACACTACATGATATTGGGAAAGGTGACAGAAAGCATTGGTCAAAGAGGTAGGTTTTAAGGTGTGTCCGAAAGGAGGTAGAGAGGAAGAGAGTCAGAGAGGTTTAAGGAGGCAATTTCAGAGCTCAGGCAGTTGAAGGTATGGGGCCACCAGTGATAAAGTGATGCAAATTGCTGATGCGCAAGAGGCCAGAGTTCGATGAGCACAGAGGTCTTATAGGGTTGTAGGGCTGGTTACAGAGATAGGATGGGGTGAGGCCATGCAACAATTTGAAAACAAGGATAGGAATTTTGAAATTGAAGCATTGTCGATTGGGGTCACTGAGCAGACAGACTTTAACTTTCTCAAATGTAGGTTTTCTTCAGAAATGCCTTCAATTCCAAAATATCCAAAAACTCCAGAATATTTAACCTCCCAATTCCACTATGCAACACTAGCCAGCTGCTTCCCATAGACAACCGCGTACCCTTTTCCCTACTCCCCCTTTCTGGAACCGGCAGTACTGTAATCACTGTTTTTCTGCAGGTTTTTAAACACTATTTTCACTGGAATTTAAGTTCACAATACCGTGAAAATAATAGCAAAATACTGCAGATGCTGGAAATCTGAAATAAAAACAAGAAATGCTGGAAATACTCAGCAGATTTGGCAGCATCTGTGAAGAGAGAAGCAGAGTTAACGTTTCAGGTCAGTTCTGAAGAAGGGTCACTAACCTGAAACATTAACTCTGCTTCTCTCTCCACAGATGCTGCCAGACCGGTTGAGTATTTCTAGCATTTCTTGTTTTTCTATCTGTGAAAATAATGTTTTGTACAGATAATATTTATTTCAAATTTTATTGCAATTTCAATCTTGTGATCTATCAGACATTTCTTAAACAAGAATGAGCAACATTAGGTGTTTGTTTTTCACATTATATGTTGTGTCATCTTCAAACACCTACAAATAACCATGCATTTACTGACAATGACTAGTTTCTGAGGATGTATGCGCCAGTGCAGCTGGAGATAATCCATGTTCTTAAGGTTTAAATAAGCCAAGATGCTGACAATGCCTGTGGAATAACTAATGTTCTGTGACTTGCAAGAGACGTGCACAGTTATTTAGAATGCATAAATTGTATAGTCCTTGTATACTCAATAACAGAAAACTGTTTTTCTGACAGGAATCCTGACCCATAATCATCATGACCCATGGTGTGCAGTATGGTGGTAGCCAAATACTTTATTCAAATCTATTATCCACATTCACAGAGGTGATTTCAATTAAGATAGCACGAGTTATGGTTTTGATGGAGCAGTGCACCAGCATGTTGTTCCAGTGTTTAGTTGGCTGCAAGTTCGTACAGGAGTGTCCTAGTCTCACCCTGGTTGTCTGGGGAGTATGTGAGGCATTCTCCTTTGGGAGGGACAGACAATTGGAGAGTACATCAACCTGTACCCTCCTTTGCATTCCATACTGTCTGCAAAAGTGCAACAATAGAGGCATGAATGGATTGTCTTCCCACTTTAAAAGTGGATGCATGTTGTGGGGACCTTACATGGAGAATTTTGAAAAACAAAGTGGTGGGGAGAGGGAGGAGGAATGTGAATATTAAAAATTGGTTGTCTGAAATGTAGTTCAGAGTCTTCAGACTAAAATGAAACTAGTAACAAAGGTCTGAAATACATTAAGAGCTGCCCCATGTTTTCTGTCGACTTGGATTATTTTGCTTATTGAAACTCACTGATCACAACATGAACACTTACCAGTAGGATTATGTGCATTATTATATCTATAATATCCAAGTCCATTGACCAAGGTAACAGACAATAGCAACAGAAGGGCACCACTCTCTCTTAGAGCCATGTTTGTAGTTCAGATCTGTAAAGTATTGACAGAATTTTTTCTGAACAATGATAGAAAGGAAGATATAAACTAATATAATTACTTTACATATACAGTTTTGAAAGGGTAAAAATACTGGCAGAATGTAGACTATCAGGATCAAAATATTGCTTTGTAAAAACAAAGAAACATAGTATTAATCTTAATATTTGAAAGATTAAGATCATTTAGTTTTCAAACATAATTTAATTCTTCACACTATAGCACGAGAAACACTACAGTAGTTTGTCAGGATATTGAGTATATCGTCCACACTTAGTATCAGTGCCTTAACATGCTCTTAATATAGAGTATATGAAGTACTTTGCAAGCAGAATGACAATTAATGTTTGACCTCATGCTAGTCTTAATTCAAATTGAAATTCAAACATACCAACATATTTTATCTCCAAAATCTTGGTTCAATGTAGTCTCCCAATAATTTATCCTTTGAAATAGTGGGGTGTCTGATGAAGAAGTGTTTTCAAAAACAATGCATGTTGCTATTTATATATGAGAAAGCTTACTCACACAACAGTAAATTCTAAAGCTCCTCCTTTGAAATGCAAGTACCAATTATGCTGTTTCATTTTTCACATTGACAAGTTGTATCAGGTTAGTGGTTCTTCTGGTTTGAGTTGCCTTGCCTTCTTTGGCATTGCTCTTCTCATGCAGACAGTTTCAAATGTTGTACAGATTTCTGAATTGGGTTTTAAAAGGCTTGCATAATTTGTTTTTAATTTGTTTGAATTTAGAAATCTGACATAAACAACAGTAAATGTTTTGCAAATCTGTGTTATTAGTCTTGTTTTTGTATAATTGTAGTTTCAACATCTAAAAGCTACACGTACAGAAGTTCTATATCAGCTGATCATATTTGAGTGGTAGATTTCTCAACCATTTAGTTCCAAGATTTGCAACAGTGATTGTCATTAACAAATTGGTGATTATATGTAAAAAAAAAAGGACTAGATTAAGAAACATAAAGAACAGAATGCCATATGCATTCTTTAAATGCGTTATACAATGTAGAGCAGTGATGAATGGTGTGTGTCAAAGATAATAGAACTATATATTGAGAAAATAATGGGTGCTAAGATTCACAAATATATTCCTTCAGTGACATTTAAAATAATGTATGATTGGTATCAGTAATTCTTGTATAAATAATGAAATAACAAGAGACACATGAGATTGGTTACAGTTAGAATAATGTAAAGTTGTTCAGGTAGTAAGAAATAGTCTGAGTTTTGGTCTTGTAATTTACAACATAATTAAAGCTCTGTGATGCGATTACTTTCTCCTGAATATTTTAACGTTTGTGTAGTATGGCATTTTAATAATCATATATACTGTGATGATGTCACTGAAATGTTAAATTGCAAGCACTATAATTCGGAGATTAAAACAGTTTAAGATGCAATGGATTATCGATTCACACATCGAGTTTGGGTGATATAAACGTTAGTTGATTTTTCCTCCTGTGATTTACTTCTGTGCATCAATTTCAGTAAACATTAAGGTATATAATAGTCTTTAAAAATATTGCGAGTAAGATAGTCTTCATAACGATGCCACGGTTCTGGGTCAACCTGAGACAGTGGCCGGCGATGGGGTTGGGGGGGGTCGGGGGGGGAGGGGGGGGAGGTGGTGTGAAACAAAGGAACAGCATTAGACCCTCGAGCCTGTTCTGCCATTCAGTCAGATTGCGGCTGGTATGTACGTGAACTCCATTTTTTCAACTTTGCTCCATAATCCCTTGATGCCCTACTATCAAAAATGTATTGATCGCAGTCTTGAAAATTTCAATAGACCCAACATCAATAGCGTTTTGAGGGAGAAGGCACCAGATTTCCAATACGCTTTGTCTGAAAAAGTGCTTCTTGATTTCACCCTAAATAACTTAAGTTTTAATTTGAAGATTATACATCCTTATTCTGAGTGCACCCACAATAGGAACCAGTTATTCTATATCTACCCTATTGAATCCTTCTATCATTTTAATCATGATTAGATCACCCCCAATCCTCTAAACTCGAGGGAATACAAGCCAAGTTTATGTAACCTGTAATAATTTAACCTTTTAAGTCATGGTATCATTCCGGTGAAGCTACACTGTTCCCCCTCCAAGGCCGCGTATCCTTCCTGAGGTGAGGTGACAAAAACTAAATGCAATACACTTGATAAAGTCTGACCAAGGCTCTGTACAATTGCAGTATCAGTTCCTCCCTTTTGCATTCCAGGCCCTTTAAGATAAGAGACAACATTCCATTAACCTTTTTGTACACATGCTCTAGATATTAGTGATTTGCCTTCCTACAAACCCAAATCCTTTTGCTCCTCCACAGTCCTCCAAGTATTACAACTTGTCATGAAGAAAATATTCTGGTTTGCTTTTCTTGGATCAAAAATAGATGACCTCACTCTTCCCACATTGAACTCCATCTGCCACTGGTTTCCCTGATCTCCCTGGCAATGGTCTGAGGCTAAATCACAACCTTGGTGTCATATTTGACCTGAGATGAGCTTCCAACTACATATCCGTGTCATCACTAAGACCGCCTAGTCATAGAAATATCACCCGTCTCTGCCCCTGCCTCAGCTCATCTGCTGCTAAAATCCTCATCCATGCCTTTGTTCCCTCAAGACTTGACTATTTCAACGCACTGCTGGCCGATTTCCCGTATTCTACTCTCTGTAAACTTGAGGTCAGCCAAAACTCTGCTGGCCATGTCCTAACTTGCACCAAATCCTTTTCACCTTTCACCCCCTGCCCACTGATGTATACTGGCTCCAGGTTAAGCAACAGCAATTTTAAAATTTTCATCCTTGTTTTCAAATTCCTCCATGGCCTCGGCCCTCCCTAACACTGTAATCTTCTCCAGCCCCACAACCTCAGCTATTTGAACTCCTCTAATTCTGCTTCTTGAGCATCCGCTGTTTTAATCGCTCCACTGTTGGTGGCCATGCCTTCAGTTGCTAAGGCCCTAAGCTCTGGAATTCCCTCCCTAAATCTCTCCACCTCTCTACGTCTCTTTCCTCCTTTAAGGTGCTCCTTAAAACTTCTTTGACCAAACTTTTGGTGATCGGCCCTATTATAGCTACATGTGGCTCATTGTCAAACTTTGCTTTATAACACTCCTGCGCCTTGGGATACTTTATTATGTTAAAGTGCTATATAAATACAATCTGTTTCGTCCACTCATTTCATCTGTCTAAATCTCTTTGTAACTTCCAAATCTTTGCAATTTAACTTTGTCTCCTAACTTAGTGCCATCTTCAAACTTGAATAGAACTACCATTTCTTCAAGTTATTGTTATAGATGGTGAAAAGCTGAGGCCCCTGTAGCGATCCCTTTGGAACACCACTTGCCAATTAGAGAACATTCTCTTTATCCCCAACTCTGTCTGCTAGCTCCACTTTTGTAGATATAACTTACCCTGCTACAAATGCATGCTGATTCTCTTCGATTAGTTTATGTTTCTCCATGTGCTTAGTCACACAGTCTGTGATGATACATTTTGGTAACTTACTCACTCATTCATATGCTCTTTTGGCACCTCTTATTACATTTTTAGTATCCCTTTGTTGCATTTTGCAACTCTCCCAGTCTGTTTGGTTTCCACTTTTCCTTGATTTGTGTGAATCTTTTCGTATATCGTAATACTGTGTCTCTCCTCATTTTTTGACCATTAGTGTTTAACTGCATAACAACAACTATATAGTGTGTGGAAATAGTTAAGTCTAGAGGTAATAAAAGCACAGAATGAGGGTTTCAGGAGCATATGAACTAGGGCGGGATGGAATCGGGTGATGTTATGGAGGTGGAAATAGGCGGTCTTAGTGATGGTGCAATTATGTGGTCAGAAGCTCATTTCAGGGGAAAATATGACACCAAGGTTGTGAATAGTCTGTTTCAGCCTCAGACAGTTGCTAGGGAAAGGGATGGAGTCAGTGACTGGGGAATGGAGTTTTTGGCGGGGACCAAAGACAATGGCTTTGTTCTTCCCAATATTTAGTTGCAGAAAATTTTTGCTCATCCAGTACTGGATGTCAGACAATATAGAGGCAGTGGAGGGGTCAAGAGAGGTGGTGGCGAGGTGGAGTTGGGTGTCATCAGCATGCATGTGGAAACTAATGTGGAGATGATGTCTCCGAGGGGCAGCATGTGGATGAGAAATGGGAGAGGGCCAAGGATAGATCCCTTGAGGACTCCAGAGGTAACCGAGGGAGCAGGAAGAGAAGCCATCGATGACATAGGAACAGGAGTAGGCCATTCAGGTCATCGAGCCTGCTCGGCCATTCAGTTAGATTATGGCTGATCATCTTCCACAATGTCACTTTCCCGCACTATCTCCATATCTCTTGATGTAATTGAGCCTCCACAGCCCTCTGGGGTAGAGAATTCCAAAGATTCACCACCCTCTGAGTGAAGAAATTCCCCCTCATTTCAGTCTTAAATGGCCTACCCCTTATTCTGAGATTATGTCTCCTGGTGGCAGGTGGATAAGGTAGTCAAGAAGGCATACAGCATGCTTACCTTCATTGGCCGGGGCATACAGTATAGAAATTGGCAAGTCATGCTGCAGCTGTACAGAACTTTAGTTAGGCCACACTTAGAATATTGCGTGCAGTTCTGGTCGCCACACTACCAGAAGGACGTGGAGGCTTTGGAGAGGGTACAGAAGAGGTTTACCAGGATGTTGCCTGGTCTGGAGGGCATTAGCTATGAGGAGAGGTTGGATAAACTTGGATTGTTTTCACTGGAACGACGGAGGTGGAGGGGCGACATGGTAGAGGTTTACAAAGTTATGAGTGGCATGGATAGAGTGGATAGTCAGAAGCTTTTTCCCAGAATGGAAGAGTCAGTTACTAGGGGACATAGATTTAAGGTGAGAGGGGCAAAGTTTAGAGGAGATGTGCGAGGCAAGTTCTTTACACAGAGGGTGGTGAGTGCCTGGAACTTGCTGCCGGGGGAGGTGGTGGAAGCAGGTACGATAGCGACGTTTAAGAGACATCTTGACAAATACATGAATAGGATGGGAATAGAGGGATACGGTCCCCGGAAGTGCTGAAGGTTTTAGTTTAGACAGGCATCAAGATCGACACAGGCTTGGAGGGCCGAAGAGCCTGTTCCTGTGCTGTACTGTTCTTTGTTCTTTATTCTTTGTTTGGTTCTAGACTCACCAGTCAGAGGAAATATCCTCTCCACATCCACCCAGTCACGCCCTGTCAGAATTTTGTAAGTTTCAATGAGATCACCTCTCATTCTTCAAAACTCTGGAGAATGCAGGCTCAGTTTCCTCAATCTCTCCTCGCAAGACAATCCCACTGTCCCAGGGATTAGTCTGGTGAACTTCTGTTCCACTCCCTCTATGGCAAGTATATCCTTCCTTAGATGAGGAGACTAAAACTGTGCACAATACTCCAGCATCGGTCTTACCAAGGCTCTATATAATTGCAGCAAGACAACTTTACTCCTGTACTCAAATCCCCTTGCAATGAAGGCCAACATATCATTTGCCTTCCTAATTGCTTGCTGCACCTACACACGAGCTTTTAGTGACTCATCAGCGAGAACGAGAGGGCACAGACTTAAAGTATTTGGTAAGAGAAGCAAAAGTGACTTGAGGAAAAACTTTTTCATGCAGCGTGTGGTTAAGGTCTGGAATGCGCTGCCTGAGAACATGGTGGAGGAAGGTTCAATTGAAGCATTCAACAGGGAATTAGACAGTTATATGAAAAGGAAGAATCTGCTGGGTTATGGGGAGAAGGCAGGGGAATGGAACTGAGGTAATTGCTCATTCGGAGAGCTGGTGCGGACACAATGGGCCAAATGGCCTCCTTCTGCACTGTAACAATTCTGTGATTCTGATTCTATGAACAAGGACACCCAGGTCTCTTTGGACACCAGCGTCCACTGCTATGTCCAGACTGGCCACGAGAGTGTGGGAAAATGGCGCACTGACACGGATCACAAAAGTCCGAGTGTATCAAGCCTGTGTCCTCAGTACCTTGCTCTGTGGCAGCGAAGCCTGGACAACGTATGTCAGCTAAGAACGATGTCTCAATTCATTCCATCTTCGCTGCCACCGGAGAATCCTTGGCATCAGGTGGCAGGACCATATCTCCAACACAGAAGTCCTCGAGGCGGCCAACATCCCCAGCATATACACCCTACTGAGCCAGCGGCGCTTGAGATGGCTTGGCCATGTGAGCCGCATGGAAGATGGCAGGATCCCCAAGGACACATTGTACAGCGAGTTCGTCACTGGTATCAGACCCACCGACCGTCCATGTCTCCGCTTTAAAGACGTCTGCAAATGCGACATGAAATCCTGTGACATTGATCACAAGTCGTGGGAGTCAGTTCCCAGTAATCGCCAGAGCTGGCGGACAGCCATAAAGGCGGGGCTAAAAAGTGGTGAGTCGAAGAGACTTAGCAGTTGGCAGGAAAAAAAACAGAAGGGCAAGGGGCGAGCCAACTGTGTAACAGCCCTGACAACCAATTTTATCTGCAGCACCTGTGGAAGAGTCTGTCACTCTAGTATTGGCCTTTATAGCCACTCCAGGCACTGCTTCACAAACCACTGACCACCTCCAGGCGCTTACCCATTGTCTCTCGAGACAAGGAGGCCAAAGAAGAAGAAAAAGAAGATTTCCCAACCTCTCACACTTTAAGAAATATTCTGTCTTTTTTTTCTATCAAAGTCTATAACTTCACACTTATTCACGATATATTCCATCTACCATGTTTTTGCCCATTCATTTAGCCTGTCCAAGTCCGCTGGATGATTCTCTGGCTATGATTAGATAGATAGGAATGGAACCACATGATTGCAGACCCACACAGCTGGACAATAGTAGAAAGGCCTTGGAAGAGGTTGGTGTGGTCAAACATGTCAAATGCTGCAGACAGGTAGAGAAGGACAGGTTTGCTTTTGTTCTAATCACATAGGATGTCATTTGTGACTTTGGTAAGAGCCATTTCTTTACTGTGGCGGGATGGAAATCTGATTGGAGGGATTTCAACAATAGCATTCCTGGAAAGATGGATATTGATTTGGGTAGCAACATCAGGTTCAAGAACTTTAGAGAGGAAAGGGAGGTTCGAGAGGGGCAGTAGTTTGCAAGGATGGAGGGGTCAAGGATTATGACAAAGGATTTGAAAATACCAAAGGAGAGAAACAGTTAACAATATCAGCTAACATGTGAGCCAGATGGGACCTTTTGCCTTTTAGGGTTTGCAATAGTTTTGTGACTCTCCTTTCTCCTTTTCAGACTTAATATTAAATTCAGTAATATTATGCTGACTATCTGTAACATGTTCCCTTGCTGTCAGATTGCAAACTAATTCTGGAATCAGTGATAAGGATGCAGCCAAAGATGATGATTTTGGTCTTCCCAGCATTCAACTGGAGGAAATTGTGGCTCATCCAAGACTGAATGTTGGACAACAAGCCTGACAGCATAGATGCAGTGGAGAAATTGGGACAGGTAATGGAGAGTTTGAACTGGGTGCTGTCAGCATACACGTCTTCAGAGGTAGCCAATGGGCAGCATGTAGATCAGGAAGAGGAGAGAGGCCAAGGATGGATTCTTGGGGGACTTTGGAGATAGCGGTGCAGGGACAGAAAGAGAAGCTATTGCTGGCTACGATCATCTTGGTAAGAGTGAAACCAACTGAGCTGAACAATGGAGGAAAGGTGTTAGGGAAGGATGGTGTGGCTGAATGTATTGAAGGCTGCTGATGGAACAAGATAAAAATGCACAGTGATCACCTCATAGAGGATGTCATTTGTGTCTTTGATTAGAACTGCTTTGGCAGGAACAGAAAACTGACTGTTCAGATTTCAACAAGGAGTGGAAAAGATGGGCATGGATTTGGGAAATGACAACTTGCTCAAGGACTTTGGAGATGTGGTAGTAATTTGCAGGGAAGGAAGGGTTGAGGGTGGGTTTTTTGAAGAGGGCGGTGATGATAGCAGTTTTGAATTTGAATGATGAGAGGAACTGTGTCTGAGGAGTGAGAACTTTACAATGTAAAGTTGCAGGAAGGGAAATTGGGTGGTCAGTTTAACAAGGATCGGATGAAGGAGGTACCTGTTCAGTCTCATGAGCAAAATGAGTTCGGAGATAGGGGAGAAGCTAAATAAAGATACAAATTCAGGACTAGGGTAAAAGGGAACCTGGAGAGATGTTTGGCTTGGTAAGCCGGGGTAGTGGGGGAGAGCAGCAGAGATAGCTGAATAGATGGTCTCAATCCAGGTGCTCCTTAAACTTGCTGGAGGTGGAGGGGTTAGGGGAAAGGGGTTGACGAAGATGATTGCTCGTGGGGAAGGGGTGGCAGGAACCCGTCAGATGTGTGTATTCTGGATGCTGGATGGCAATTTGGATTTTTGAGCAGGAGCTCTGATCTCCCCTCACCAGCACTGTTAGGGGTTTGAACTCTGCACCTTCCAACTCATGGAATGCTATTATAAAGCCAACAGCTCATTGATGATAAATGACTAAACCAGATGTGTGCAAGATGTGCTCAAATCTGCATGCCTCAGACTTGAGGATGAAAAGATGTGGGCCATACTGTTGGAAACAATCAGCATGGGAGAGAGTAAAAGTTTTATTGCAGATAAATATATCAACAGTGTAGGTGGGCAGTGGTTGAGCAGTTTGACAGCTGCAGCAGGTTGGTGGTGAATGGAAGACCAAAGACTCGATAGGTGGGAGTTTGAAGATGCAATTATAAAATGTCTTCGAGGCAGATGCATGTGGAACTGGTGTTGGAAAGGGGACGGAAGATGTGCATGAAGAGGGATATAGGAAATCTGTGATCAAGATCGTAGGATTAGGAAATCTATGTGAGATAACGTTTAGTGCCGAGGCTGAGGGAGGATATCTTGGAAAAAAAACTGGGAACAGATTTCAGAGGAAAATGTTAGAGAATGAAGATGTGAACATACCAGAGGAATATGGAGAAAGGCCAAGGTGTGATTTGCTGATGTGGGATATGCTGCCACCATAGTGGTTGAAGCAGGCCTGTTGATGAAACGTGTAGTCAGGCAGGGAGGTATCAATAACTTAACACCCAATAGCAGAGTTTTAGACACCTGGAAACTGAGTGGGAATAGAGATCTGTCTAGACTCAGAAAATCAGGGAACTGTAATGATATTCTGATTGTTTGATTAACTTTACAAATATTTTAAAAAAGTGATTCTTACTGGAAATCTCCTGAGGAAAATGAGCGTTTTTATTCTTGAAATTCTGGCAAGGCCACACTTATTACCCATCCCTAGTCTCTGAGTAGGTGGCTCACTTTATTGAACTGCTACCATTCTTGTGGTGGTGCTCCCACAATGGTTTTAGGTAGAGAATTCCAGGATATTGACACTTTGAAACCAGTTCTGATTCATGGCAGGAATATTGGTCTGTGGCATATGTGGTAAATAATTAACTCATTCAAAAGCAACACTGAAGTCACAATGATAATGACACTGAAGTCTTTTTAATATTATAAAAACAGATACAACATACCTCAGACTTATAGTGTTATGTCATGTTCATGAAAGTCTAAAAATAAAATTCACTTGTAGCTTTTAAAGACAGTAGAAAGGATAATCGCAGAATCATAGCACAGAAGGAAGCCATTCGGTCCATCAAGTCCATGCTGGCTCTCTGTAGAGCCATCCAGTCAGTCCCATTCCCCTGCTGTATCCCTGTAGCCCTACAAGTTTATTTCCCTCAAGTGCCCATCCAATATCCTTTTGAAATCATTAATTGTCTCCACTTTCACCACCCTAGTAGACAGTGAGTTCCAGGTCATTACCACTCACTGTGTAAAAAAGTTCTTCCTCACATCCCCTCTGCAGCTGTTGCCAAAAACCTCAAATCTGTGTCCCCTAGTCCTTGTACCATCAGTTAATGGGAACAGCTTTTCTTTATCTACCTTTCCTAAACCTGTCATGCCTTTTTAAAAAATTCGTTCATGGGATGTAGGTGTCACTGGCCAGGCCAGCATTTATTGCCCATCTGTAATGCCCTTGAGAAGGTGGTGGTGAGCTGCCTTCTTGAACTGCTGCAGTCCATTTGGTGTAGGTACACCCACAATGCTGTTAGGAAGGGAGTTCCAGGATTTTGACGCAGCGACAGTGAAGGAACGGCGATATAGTTCCAAGTCAGGATGGTGTGTGACTTGGAGGGGAACTTGCAGGTGGTGGTGTTCCCATGTATTTGCTGCCCTTGCCCTTCTAGTTGGTAGAGGTCGTGGGTTTGGAAGGTGCTGTTTAAGGAGCCTTGGTGCATTGCTGCAGTGCATCTTGTAGATGGTACACACTGCTGCCACTGTGTGTCGGTGGTGGAGGGAGTGAATGTTTGTAGATGTGGTGCCAATCAAGCGGGCTGCTTTGTCCTGGATGGTGTCAAGCTTCTTGAGTGTTGTTGTTGGAGCTGCACCCATCCAGGCAAGTGGAGAGTATTCCATTACACTCCTGACTCCTCAATCAAATCTTCCCCAATCTCCTTTGCTCCAAGGAGCACAACCTCAGCTTCTCCAACCTAACCTTGTAGCTAAAATCCCTCATCCCTGGAACCATTCTAGTAAATCTCCTCCACACCATCTCAAGACACCTCACATCCTCCCTAAAGTGTGGTGATCAGAAATGGACGCAATACTCTAGTTGGGGGCCTTACTGGAGCTTTGTGCAGGCTCTGCATAACTTCACTGCTTTTGTACACAATATGTCCATTTATGAAGCCCAAGTTTCCAGATGCTTTGCTAACTACCCTCTCGATATGTCCTGCTACTTCCAAGGATCTGTGCACATGGATCCCAATGTCATCTGACCCTGGACACACTTTAGAACTGTTCCATTTCGACTATATTGCCTCTCCCTATCCCTTCTGCCACCTCACACTTCTCTGTATTAAATTCAATCTGCCACTTGTCTGCCCATTCTGGTAACCGATCCATGTTCTGTTGTGGGCGGTTCATATTATCCTCACTGTTTACCACACCTCCAACTTTGGTATCATTGGCACATTTTGAAATTTTACTCTGTATTCCAATTTCCAAGTCATGCAGATATATCAAAAAAGCAGTGGTCCTAGCACTGACCCTTGGAGAATACCACTGTCTGCCATCCTCCAGTCTGAAAAACAACCATTTACCACAACTCACTGTTTTCTGTCCAGAAGACAGTTTTTAATCCAAGCTCACACTGACCCTCCAATCCATGAGCCTCAATTTTGTTAACCAGTCTTTTATGTGGTACTTTGTCAAAGGCTTTCTTAAAATCCATATAGACAACATCCATTCCATTCCCTTCATCAAACTTCTCTGTTCCTTCATTAAAAAATTCAATTAGATTAGTCAAGCATGATCTGCCTTTTACAAATCTGTGCTGCCTCTCCTTAATGAACTCAAATCTCTCCAAGTGCCTGTTGATTTTTATTTCCCTAATGATTGTCTCTACAACCTTACACACCACTTATGTTAAACTGACTGACCTATAGTTACTATACACCCTTTCTTGAATAAGGGTGTCACATTTGCCACTGTCCAATCCTCTGGCACCTTTCCCATATCTCTGGAAGATTGGAAGATAACGGCAAGCCCTTCCACTATCTCTATCCCACCTCCTTTTGCAACCTGGAATGCAAGCCATCCAGACCAGGTGACTAATCCACTCTAAGCATAGTCAGCCTTTCCGGTTCTGACATATTCTCTCAGCCCCTCATCATCCAAGGAGCCCTGGCATTGGTTCCCCTATCTTTTGCCCTTGTTAGAATGTATGTGGCTTGTACCTGAAACATTTCCTCCTTAAAGAGTGCCGTTACAGTTTTTCCTGTCAGTTTTGGTTCCATTTTACCCTGCCGAGATCCCTTCTCATCCCATTGAAGTTGGCCCCCTTCCAATTTCGAAGTTCTACTTCGGATTGTTCCTTGCTGTTCTCCATTACTAATCTAAACCTTATGATACAATGATCACTCTTTCCCTAGTATTCCCCTGCAGCCACTTGGCCCACCTCATTTCCCATCATCAGATCCAGCAATGCCTCCTCCCTAGTTGGACTGAAAACATTCTGGTCTGGGAAGTTATCCTGAACACATTTCAGAAATTCCACCCCACATTACCCTTTAACATTATCCCAATTGATATTTCGGTAATTAAAATCCCCCAATATTACCACGCTATAGTCCTTGTACATCTCTGTGATTTCTGTGCATATTTGCTCCTGCATCTCTCACTATTTGGAGGCCTGTAGAATACCCCCAGTGGCGTGATCATCCCCTTTTTGCTTCTCAACTCTAACTAAATAGATTCTGTCCTTGTTCCTTCAAGGATATCCTCTTTTTCCAACACTACAGTGTCTTCCCTAATCAGTACTGACACCCCACCTCACTTTTTTCCTTCCCTATATTTTCCTGAACGCTTTGTATCCCTGAATATTAAGTACCCAGTCCTCACCATTTTTAAGCCATGTTTCCGTTATTGCCACTACATCTATTCCCACACGGTTATTTGTGCATGTGGCTTCCTTCTCTAGTACTATCCAACACTCACACCCCTTTATGCACCTTATTCTTCTTTTCTACTATATGCTGGTGCCCATCCCGTGCCAATTTAGTTTAAACCACATTAGTGAACCTCCTGGCGAGGGCATTGGTCTCAGTCCTGTTGAAGTGCAACCCATCCCTTTTGAATAGATGCCCCCTACCACAGAACTGGTCCCAATGCCCCAAGAATCTGAAGCCCTCCCCCCTGGATCATACCTCAAACCATGCATTGATAAAAATCATAGAAAATTTAAGGCATAGAAAGAGGCCACTTGGCCCATCATGTCTTTGTGGGCTGAAAAATGATCCACCTATTCTAATCCCATTGATCTTCCTTATCTTCCTATTCCTACTCTAGCTAGCACGTGACACTGGGAATGATCCAGAGAGGATGTGAGGGTCCTTGAGAGGGTGCAGAGGAGATTTACCAGAGTGGTTCCTGGGATGGAGGATCTTGGTTACAAGGTTAGGTTGGAAAAGCTGTGTTTGTTCTCCTGAGAACAAAGGAGATTGAAGGGAGATTTAATGGAAGTGTACAAGATTATGACAGGCTTAGATAAATTAGACAAGGAAAAATTGTTCCCATCAATAAATGGTACAAGGACTAGGGGGCATGAATTAAAAGTTTTGGGCAAGAGATGCAGCGGGAATATGAGGAAGCACTTTTTTCCACAGTCGGGGGTAATGACCTGGAACTCGATGCCCACAAGGGTGGTGGAAGCAGAGATGATCAATGACGTCAAGAGAAAGTTGGATGACCACTTGAGGGAAATAGACTTACAGGGCGATGGGATCAAGCCGGGGAGTGGGATTGACTGCATAGCTCCGTGGAGAGCCGGCATGGCCTTAATAGGCTGAATGGCCTCCTTCTGTGATGTAAATGACTCTGTGGCCAGAATTTTACGCCACCCCAACGACCGAGATGGTGGGGGGGCGTGGTGCCTGTTCATCAGTCACAGGGTGCCCCATGGAGGGCCGCCCCCGCTACCCCAACCACACACAGCACCCAACACCCCCCCCCCCCTCCCCCCAACTGACCACCCTTGCCTCACCGCGGCCCGACCAATTACACCCGGCGAGGCAACCAAAACTTACCTTGCCTCCTGGCTTCACGTCTTCTTCTATCTTCGGCTGGGCTTCAGTCTCAGCTGATTGGCCAGCAGCTCAATGAGGCGGGACTTCCTACCTCAAACGGGTGGAAGTCCCGCCTTGGCACAGTTAAAGCCATAAAATACGGAACAGATCCCCAGGCAAGGCGGAAGCGGGTTCGACACTGACCTTTACGTCGGTGGCTGTCTCCCGTCCGCCCAACGTAAAGTCCCGGCCTATGACTCTATTTCTACCTTTGAGATCCTACATTTTAACATCCTCCCGAGCTCTGGCTGTAGGACCTCAATATCTGCCTTCCCTATGTCGTTAATACCGATGTGTACCACACCTTCTGGCTGGCTCTCCCCCAGCAAAATATTCTGCACCCTCTCCATGATGTCTGTTACCTTGGCACCAGGGAGACAGCATACCATGCAGGAGTCATGAAGACAGTTACAGAAATGTCTGTCTGTCCCCCTAACTATGGAATCTCCTAACACGACTGCATTTCTATTCTTTGCTGTTCCCTCCTTGCCCATTGGTGCCATGGTGCGGACTTCATTTCTTCAAGGTATGGTCACTCCTAGTAGTCTCCAATGCTGAGTATCGGTTTGAGAGTGGCACACGCCACAAAGACTCCTGCACTTCCTGCCTCTTCCTACTCTTCTGATGGCCACCCATCTACTATCCTGAATTCTCACTGCCGATGGGGTGACCTTTTCCTGGAACATACAACTCTCATCCTCCCTGACGCTCCACGGTGAGTCCAGCTGCCCCTAAAGCTCGGAACTCCTCAGCTGAAGCAGCTGGAGACACCAACGTGGTCCCCAAGACACATGACGTGTCCTGAAGTTCTCACATGGTGCAGGAATTGCAAGAAACAGGTCTCAGCTACCCTCCATTATCTAAAAGATCTCAATTCCCTCTTTTTGAATCTAGTTAGTACCTTGTTCAAACTATTAATTTTACTTCATGCCTTTGGACCTGCTCTGTGCTAATACTCTTATTAATTCACTTATTGTTCGACATACCTTGATTGAAATTTTATTAATTAGTTTAACTAGCTAAGCTGTAAATTTAATACAGTACTTCATACATTCCCGGTCTTAGTTTAAACCACTGCCCAGGTTTAGAGAAAAAAAAACCTTTAAAACTCACCAACCAATCACCTATGTGCTGTCCTGTGATGTCACTGTTTTCATTCTTTTGCAATACACCAGGGTAAATCTGCACTCTTCCCCCGCTGTGATTTATCAGTCACCATCACTGCTACCTCTAATCAGACTCACTCTTCCCCCGCTCTGATTTATCAGCCACCGTCACTGCTGCCTCTAATCAGGTTCACTCTTCCCCCGCTGTGATTTATCAGCCACCGTCACTGCTGCCTCTAATCAGACTCACTATTCCCCCGCTCTGATTTATCAGTCACCGTCACTGCTACCTCTAATCAGACTCACTCTTCCCCCGCTGTGATTTATCAGCCACCGTCACTGCTGCCTCTAATCAGACTCATTATTCCCCCGCTCTGATTTATCAGCCACCGTCACTGCTACCTCTAATCAGACTTACTCTTCCCCCGCTCTGATTTATCAGCCACCGTCACTGCTACCTCTAATCAGACTCACTCTTCCCCCGCTGTGATTTATCAGCCACCGTCACTGCTGCCTCTAATCAGACTCATTATTCCCCCGCTCTGATTTATCAGCCACCGTCACTGCTACCTCCAATCAGACTTACTCTTCCCCCGCTGTGATTTATCAGTCACCGTCACTGCTGCCTCTAATCAGACTCACTATTCCCCCGCTCTGATTTATCAGCCACCGCCACTGCTACCTCTAATCAGACACACTCTTCCCCCGCTGTGATTTCTCGGTCACTGCCACTGCTGCCTCTAATCAGGTTCACTATTCCCCCACTGTGATTTATCAGCCACCGCCACTGCTACCTCTAATCAGACTCACTCTTCCCCCGCTGTGATTTATCAGCCACTGCCACTGCTGCCTCTAATCAGACTCACTCTTCCCCCACTCTGATTTATCAGCCACTGCCACTGCTACCTCTAATCAGACTCACTCTTCCCCCGCTGTGATTTATCAGCCACTGCCACTGCTGCCTCTAATCAGACTCACTCTTCCCCCACTCTGATTTATCAGCCACTGCCACTGCTACCTCTAATCAGACTCACTCTTCCCCTGCTCTGATTTATCAGCTGCCACTGCTGCCTCCAATCAGGTTCACTCTTCCCCCGCTGTGATTTATCAGCCACTGCCACTGCTACCTCTAATCAGACTCACTCTTCCCCCACTCTGATTTATCAGCTGCCACTGCTGCCTCTAATCAGGTTCACTCTTCCCCCGCTGTGATTTATCAGCCACTGCCACTGCTACCTCTAATCAGACTCACTCTTCCCCTGCTCTGATTTATCAGCCACTGCCACTGCTGCCTCTATCAGGCTCACTCTTCGCCCGCTCTGATTTATCAGCCACTGCCGCTGCTGCCTCTAATCAGACTCACTCTTCCCCTGCTCTGATTTATCAGCCACTGTCACTGCTGCCTCTAATCAGACTCACTCTTCCCCCACTCTGATTTATCAGCCACTGCCACTGCTGCCTCTAATCAGGCTCACTCTTCGCCCGCTCTGATTTATCAGCCACTGCCACTGCTACCTCTAATCAGACTCACTCTTCCCCCGCTGTGATTTATCAGCCACTGCCACTGCTGCCTCTAATCAGGCTCACTCTTCGCCCGCTCTGATTTATCAGCCACTGCCACTGCTACCTCTAATCAGACTCACTCTTCCCCCGCTGTGATTTATCAGCCACTGCCACTGCTGCCTCTAATCAGGCTCACTCTTCGCCCGCTCTGATTTATCAGCCACTGCCACTGCTGCCTCTAATCAGACTCACTCTTCCCCCACTGTGATTTATCAGCCACTGCCACGGCTGCCTCCAATCAGGCTCACTCTTCCCCCGCTGTGATTTATCAGCCACTGCCACTGCTGCCTCTAATCAGGTTCAGTCTTCCCCCGCTCTGATTTATCAGCCACTGCTGCCTCTAATCAGGTTCACTCTTCCCCCGCTCTGATTTATCAGCCACTGGAACTGCTGCCTCTAATCAGGTTCACTCTTCCCCCGCTCTTATTTATCTGCCACTGCTGCCTCTATCAGGCTCACTCTTTGCCCGCTCTGATTTATCAGCCACTGGAACTGCTGCCTCTAATCAGACTCACTCTTCCCCCACTGTGATTTATCAGCCACTGGAACTGCCGACTCTAATCAGACTCACTCTTCCCCTGCTGTGATTTATCAGCCACTGCCACGGCTGCCTCCAATCAGGTTCACTCTTCCCCCGCTCTTATTTATCTGCCACTGCTGCCTCGAATCAGGTTCACTCTTCCCCCGCTCTGATTTATCAGTCACCGTCACTGCTGCCTCTAATCAGACTCACTATTCCCCCGCTCTGATTTATCAGCCACCGCCACTGCTACCTCTAATCAGACACACTCTTCCCCCGCTATGATTTCTCGGTCACTGCCACTGCTACCTCTAATCAGACTCACTCTTCCCCCGCTGTGATTTATCAGCCACTGCCACTGCTGCCTCTAATCAGACTCACTCTTCCCCCACTCTGATTTATCAGCCACTGCCACTGCTACCTCTAATCAGACTCACTCTTCCCCTGCTCTGATTTATCAGCTGCCACTGCTGCCTCTAATCAGACTCACTCTTCCCCCACTCTGATTTATCAGCCACTGCCACTGCTGCCTCTAATCAGATTCACTCTTCCCCCACTCTGATTTATCAGCCACTGCCACTGCTGCCTCTAATCAGACTCACTCTTCCCCCACTCTGATTTATCAGCCACCACCACTGCTACCTCTAATCAGACTCACTCTTCCCCTGCTCTGATTTATCAGCCACTGTCACTGCTGCCTCTAATCAGACTCACTCTTCCCCCACTCTGATTTATCAGCCACTGCCACTGCTGCCTCTAATCAGGCTCACTCTTCGCCCGCTCTGATTTATCAGCCACTGCCACTGCTACCTCTAATCAGACTCACTCTTCCCCTGCTGTGATTTATCAGCCACTGCCACTGCTGACTCTGATCAGACTCGCTCTTCCCCCGCTGTGATTTATCAGCTGCCTCTGCTGCCTCTAATCAGGCTCACTCTTCGCCCGCTCTGATTTATCAGCCACTGCCACTGCTGCCTCTAATCAGACTCACTCTTCCCCCACTCTGATTTATCAGCCACTGCCACTGCTGCCTCTAATCAGACTCACTCTTCCCCCGCTGTGATTTATCAGCCACTGGAACTGCTGCCTCTAATCAGACTCACTCTTCCCCCACTGTGATTTATCAGCCACTGGAACTGCTGCCTCTAATCAGACTCACTCTTCCCCTGCTGTGATTTATCAGCCACTGCCACTGCTGCCTCTAATCAGACTCACTCTTCCCCCACTGTGATTTATCAGCCACTGGAACTGCTGCCTCTAATCTGACTCACTCTTCCCCTGCTGTGATTTATCAGCCACTGCCACTGCTGCCTCTAATCAGGTTCACTCTTCCGCCGCTCTTATTTATCTGCCACTGCTGCCTCTAATCAGGTTCACTCTTCCCCCGCTCTTATTTATCAGCCACTGCCACTGCTGCCTCTAATCAGGTTCACTCTTCCCCCGCTGTGATTTATCAGCCACTGCCACTGCTGCCTCTAATCAGGTTCACTCTTCCCCCGCTCTTATTTATCAGCCACTGCCACTGCTGCCTCTAATCGGGTTCACTCTTCCCCCGCTGTGATTTATCAGCCACTGCCACTGCTGCCTCTAATCAGACTCACTCTTCCCCCGCTGTGATTTATCAGCCACTGCCACGGCTGCCTCTAATCAGGTTCACTCTTCCCCCGCTCTTATTTATCAGCCACTGCCACTGCTGCCTCTAATCAGGTTCACTCTTCCCCCGCTGTGATTTATCAGCCACTGCCACTGCTGCCTCTAATCAGGCTCACTCTTCTCCCGCTCTGATTTATCAGCCGACGCTGCTGCCTGAAATTAGGTGGACTGTACAATGGGTGAATGATCAAAAATGAAACTTAGCCCCACTGAGCATGCTGTATTACAGTAATATTATATTTTACGGTTACAAGTGGGTCTCTCATTGTGTTGCACATGAATATTCATGACCAATTCAACCAGCATGGGAGAAGAGTAAAGAGGAGAAGGCGGCAAATAGGAGGAAGAGTAGTGAGGGAGATGGGGTAGGGGAGTGAGGCAGAGAGGAGGAAAGGGGCCATCAGGAGGGATGTGCAGGGGAGAGGGAAGAAGGAGAGGGCAGGTGGGGATGGAGAAAGGGTATGGGGAGGGGAGGCAGGAGAATTCAGATCAGGAGATTGTGGCATGGAATAGTCAGCCATCGGGGGAGGGGAAATATAATGTTCTGGGAGGCAGCTCCTGCTGAGGATTGGAAATACAGGTGAGGATGGTTTACTATACAAGAAAAAATAAAGCCCGTTTGGGGTAAAGGCAACTGTAGCCAGTGGGGGTTTCCGTGGGGCGGTATGGGGGTGGTGCAGCCGGAAAAGAGAGGGAATTAGCAGCAGGTAGGTGGAATGGGGAATGCAGCCAGTATAGGACAAAGTCCAAACCTTGCTCACTGGGAATTTCTGGGGCCTGAAACCTTGTTCTTCTGTTGTGTGGGAGTTGAAGGTTTAAATCTTGCTCAGAATATTGAAAATCTGTTAGATTTTCTTAACCTTTGTTTCAGTGATGAATGCAGGCAGTGCACTTTGGCTCAGGGCCAGGATCACTACCTGTGTTGTTCAGGGAAGAGATTTACATGCCAGCAGTGCATATTGGAAATTGAGATGTGTGCTGCCCATGATTTTCTGATCATTATTTTTAATGGTGGGAAAATCCTGGACTGCATGCACCCAAATTTCCGATACCTGCTACTGTTGGTGAGGCTTCAACTAGCAGTGCAAATTCATAAGTTTATGCTTTTTATTCTGCACACTGTCATGCCTGTAGTGAATCCCCTCACCCAGCTGATTTTTATTATACCATATTACATTTTCATATCTTGGACAATTCTTTGAATCTGGAATGATGGGCGTTGCTGGGCTTTTCTTTCTAATAGACTCATAACATCAGGTTTTTTTCTTCTAGGATTCACCTCATGCCAACTCTTCTGTGCACTATGTTTCTTAATGAGTAAATAAGACAGACATATCAAAGTTAATTAGGCTATTGACTGCATGAAACCAAAACAAAAAGTGAGTCCAGAGGTGGAAGTGTTATAGTTTGAACAACTGTGTGACATTTTAATAGGAATTTTTAACACAAAGCTGCCAAGAGTACAAACAGCACTACAGAGTGAGCTAGCTTAGCCCAGTGATATAAAATAATGTTTTATTTATATTCCCATACTTCCAATAAAGGTCATTGTTAACATGAAGACTGCTTTAATACTTCCTATTTTGTCATATTGGTTAGCATTCCCTTCACCAGATGTGACTAGTTGAATTTTTTTTCCTCTTCTGAAATTATACAACATTCCCTGGATGAGAGAACAAATAGTCGCCTGGTAGCACAGAACATGAGTACTGCTGAGAAAAGGAGACATGCTATCAAAGCTTTTCATCATGCACTTAAAAGGACTGACGCAGGAATGCCAAATTTCAAAGGGAGCAACAATTTATACTACATGAGTAAAGGGTACTGATTGATTGGCAAGTCGACTCTGATTGGTTGAGGCATTGTCATGGAGAGAATGTACCAGGGAGCTATTGTCCCACATGCTTTTGTTTAATTCAAAAAAGGCGCAACATCTGGATATGTTTCTTTTGCTGGCAGAGGACAGGTCCTTGCATATGAATATATGTAGCTTTACTGAACAATCCCAAGTGTGCTAAGAATTACACTAACAAACAATTTACGATTTATCAATCAGTCTTGTGATGTGACTCACTTACGCTTGCTGGAAGCTACATATATTCATAGGCAGAGACCTGTCCTCTGCAGGCAAAGGGAACATGTGCAAGCGTTGCACCTTTTTTGAATTAAGTAAAAGCATGGGGGACAGTAGTTCCCTGGTGCATTCTCCATGACAACGCCTCCGCCAATCAGAGTCAATTTGCCAACCAATCAGCACCCTTTGCTCATGCAGTATAAAACGTTGCTCCCTTTGAAATTTGGCATTCTAGCATTTGTCCTGATGAGTACAAGATGAAAAGCTTCGACAGCGTGTTTCTTTTATCAGCGATACTCAAGTAGTATTGTTACTATTAAAGTATTTAAATACAACAGATTAATAGCTGTATTTGGAGAAAGAGAGCTAATTCCAATTGGACCAGACTACTGTATCTTCTCACATATTCTAATATATCTGGCTCTGGATCTACACAATTGTGTCCTCCCAACAGTAGTTATATTTGCTGGGTGATTGCTGCTTTACCCTTTTTATACCTCTGGTGCACTTTCCAAGTAGCCAAAGCCATGTCCCCTCCCACATGAATGCAGTCATTACCAAAAGTCATCAAGTCTACTAGAGCTTCTGATAATCTTACAGTAACACACTCAAAGATTATACAGTACATGAAAGCTTCTGTTCCTTCTTAAATATTTGTATTCATTATGGAAAGAATGAATATCCCAAAACTAATCTTCCTGAATCATTGATACATTAAAATATGATTATTAATTTCTATATTTAATACAGAAAGATATAGTGCTCCAAGAGGGTTGTCGTTTTGGGTACCAAAATGAGTGGAATTTACTTATCCTCATTTTATTCACTAGGAAATTCACAGATTGAGAATTAAATGAAAATTTAATCTGAATTAATAGTTATTGCTCAGAATTTATTGTTTGTATGATTTATCTCCTGCACCATAGTTTTTTTTTTAACCATATCTTCATGACATTACGGGATTAAAATAGTGCATTTTTCCTAGATGAACTACTGGAAAAATGTTTTGTTAAAAGAAGTTGTGATTTTTCTTTAAGTTATGGTTATCACAATGCTCCTTTTCCACAAACAAGATGGATTTTACTTTTCCTTGTTCAGAGGTCTCACCCTGGATATTAACAACATGTTAAGGGTGTAGATTTACTAAACTGGAAATCTACTGAACTTTAAAGCTGTAAATACTTGCTTCCATTTATCTTTCATAAATTTCCTTTAGGGGGGAGTACTGTAACTCAAAAGGAGCTAAGTGGTGGATGTGCTTGAAATTTAGAATAGGATGAAACCTCACAAATATAACCATAGGAGAGAAACTATACAACAGTTTCCAGAGTTCTACAAAAATCGTATAAACATGTAAGTCTAGTTATAGAAAGTAAAACTGTGAAATTTGTTGGTACTTTGTCCATTTTTATCTATCTGCCTGCAAGGATTTGGTTGCCAAAGAGAAGTTGCAAAAGAATGTGAAGACTGTTGAAGACATGGCCTTGAAGAATTACCCTCAAAGAAACTACTTTCCTTGGCATAAGCTGTTGAATTACCTTCTGCATAGGGTCCACTACATAGGACAGGGTAGTGGAACAAATAATCAAATTAGAAACACTAAAACCACTATTTTCTTGCAATGACCCCAAGGTAATATGCTTAAAATATAATTCCTCAGTCCTGGGAGTAATGTTAAAATTATTGCTATGTCAACAACCATTTTGTGCTTGGCAAGAATCTACAAACATTAATGAGGTGACTAACAAATTAATTTGTTAATGACAACAATTTGCATTTATAAAGCGCTTTGAACATAGTAAAACATCCCAATGCACTTTACAAGAGCATTATTAATCAAAATTTGACACCAAGTTATATTGGTGCCTTTGTTTGATGGAGAAGTGTTGGCCCAAAGCAGTGGGCCAATCCCTTGAATATTGCCATAGGATCGTCAATGTCAATCTGAACTTAGTTTAATGTCTCATTCATAGCTTAACACCTCCAACAATGCAGTAGTTCCTCAGTACTGGACTGGGGTGTCACACTCAATTATATGCTCAAGACCTGCAGTGGAACTTTGATCTACAATCTACAGATTCAGGAACGAGAGTTTCCGACTAAGCTGCACTGTCAGGTCGCTATTTTTATGCAGCTCTAGGTATTCACAGAATTGTTACAGTGCAGAAGGAGGCCATTCGGCCCATCGTACCCTCATTGGTACTCTGAAAGAGCAATTCCCTCAGTTCCATTCCCCTGCCTTCTCCCCATAACCCTGCGCATTCTTCCTTTTCATATAACAATCTAATTCTCTTTTGAATGCTTCAATTGAACCTGCCTCCACCACGTTCTCAGGCAGCGCATTCCAGACCTTAACCACTCGCTGCATGAAAAAGTTTTTCCTCATGTTATTTTTGCTTCTCTTACCAAATACTTTAAATCTGTTCCCTTTTGTTCTTGATTCTTTCACGGGAACAGTTTCTCTCTATCTTCAATGACTTATGCACATATACACCTAGGTTCCTCTGCTCCTAGAGTCATAGAGAGATACAGCACTGAAGAAACAGGCCCTTCAGCCCACCGTGTCTGTGCCGACCAACAACGACCTATTTATACTAATCCTACATTAATCCCATATTCCCTACCACATCCCCACCATTCTCCTACGACCTACCTACACTAGGGGCAATTTACAATGGCCAATTTACCTAACAACCTGCAAGTCTTTGGCTGTGGGAGGAAACCGGAGCATCCGGTGGAAACCCATGCGGAGAACTTGCAAACTCCGCACAGGCAGTGCCCAGAACTGAACCCGGGTCGCTGGAGCTATGAGGCTGAGGTGCTAACCACCGCGCCACTGTGCTGCCACTGCTCCCGCAGCCCCTTCAGAATTGTACCCTTTATTCTATATTATCTCTCCATGTTCTTCCTACCAAAATGAATCACTTCACATTCCTCTGCATTAAACTTCATCTGACACTTGTCTGCCCATTCCACCAACTTGTCTATGTCCTTTTGAAGTTCTACACTATCCTCCTCACAGTTCACAATGCTTCCAAGTTTTGTATCATCTGCAAACATTGAAACTGTGCCCTGTACACCAAGGTATAGGTCATTAATATATATCCGGAAAAGGAAGGGTCCCAACACTGATCTCTGGGGAACTCCACTACGAACCTTCCTCCAGCCCAAAAACATCCATTAACCATGACTCTTTGTTTCCTGTCACTCAGCCAATTCTGTATCCATGTTGCTACCGTCCTTTTTATTTATGAGCTGCAATTTTGTTCACAAGTCTGTTGTGTGGCACTGTATCAAACACCTTTTGAAAGTCCATGTATACCACATCAACAGCATTGCCCTCATCAACCCTCTCTGTTGCCTCCTCAAAAAAACTCCAGCAAGTTAGTTAAACAAGATTTTCCCTTTAGAAATCCATGCCGGCTTTCCTTAATTAACTCACATTTGTCCATGTGACTATTGATTTTGTCCCGAATTTTTTTTCTGGAGGTTTTCCCACCACCGAAGTTAAAATGATTGGCCTGTAGTTGCTGGGCTTATCATTACATCCTTTTTTGAACAAGGGTGTAATGTTTGCAATTCTCCAGTCCTCTGGTAGCATTCCTGAGTCTAAGGAAGACTGAAAAATTATGGCCAGTGCCTCTTCGATTTCTACCCCCACTTCCCTCAGTATCCTTGGACGCATCTCCTCTGATCCTGGTGCTTTATGCACTTTAAGTACAGACAGTCCATCTAATACTGCCTCCTTATCAGTTTTAAATCCCTCTCGTGTCTGACTTACCTCTTCTTCCAACATTACCTGGGTTGCATCTTCTTCCTTGGTAAAGACAGATGCGACATATTCATTTAATACTTCAGCTATGTTCTCTGCCTCCATGTGTAAATCCCCTTTCAGGTCCCTTATTGGCTCCACTCCTCCTTTTACTACCTTTTTACTATTTAATATGCCTATAGAAAACTTTGGGATTTCCTTTAATGCTAGCTGCCAGTCTCTTTCATGCTCTCTCTTTGCTTCTCTTATTTGCTTTTTCACTTCCCCTCTCAATAGTATTTTTTATCTGGCATCTGTCATAAGTACACTTTTTCTTCTTTATCTTAATCTCTACCTCTTTTATTATCCAGGAAGCTCTGGATTTGTTTGTCATACCTTTCCCCTTCGAGGGAACATACCTTGACTGTGCCCGACCTATCTCTTCTTTGAATGTAGCCCATTGTTGATTTACCTGTTCTCCTGCCAGCTTTTGACTCCAATTTATTCACCACAGCTCCATTCTTACCCCATTGAAGTTGGCCTTCCCCAGTTAATTAGTTTGAGAGATACAGCACTGAAACAGGCCCTTCGGCCCACCGAGTCTGTGCCGACCATCAACCGCCCATTTATACTAATCCTACACTAATCCCATATTCCTACCACATCCCCAACTGTCCCTATATTTCCCTACCACCTACCTATACTAGGGATAATTTATAATGGCCAATTTACCTACCAACCTGCAAGTCTTTTGGCTTGTGGGAGGAAACCGGAGCACCCGGAGAAAACCCACGCAGACACAGGGAGAACTTGCAAACTCCACACAGGCAGCACCCAGAATTGAACCCGGGTCGCTGGAGCTGTGAGGCTGCGGTGCTAACCACTGCGCCACTGTGCCGCCCCCGGATTGCTCTTTGTCCTTTTCCATGGTCAGCCTAAACCTCATGATACAATGATCACTATCCTCTAAATGCTCTCCTACTGATACTTGATCCACTTGGCCCACCTCATTCCCAAGAACCAGATCTCACAGTGCCTCCTTTATATGAAGTCTTTCCAACTTATAAGTAGCATTTCTAGCCTCGCTGCTTTATTATTCTTACAATTTTGGGAACTCCGGTTGTCAATATCTGAAAAACATCTGATCAGATTCCTAGTGAAGGAAAAGTTCAAAAAACTGATGCCACCCTTGTTGAAGCAGTGTGTCACAAAGCAGAAAGTCCAATGATTTGTGCCTACATATATTTAAACTTACAGAGACTTGCATTTTTCAAGTAACTTGTAAATGGGGTAAAATACTTCGCTCCCTGAATAATTCAAAGTAATGGTGTATGAAAAAGAAATAACAGCAGAATTGGGATGATCAGTCGAGAGATTAAAGTATCAAAGCTTCTAATTAATATACAGTGTCAGTCATGGCTTGGTTGGTAGCACCTTCGCCTCTGAATCAAAAGGTTGTGCATTCAAGACTCAATCCAGAGACTTCAGTGCATAACTCTTGGCTGCCTCTCCCGTGCAGTAATGAGGGAGTGCTGTCATGTTGGAGATGCCACCTTTGAATGAGATCGAGATGCCATCTGCTCTCTCAGATGGACATTAAAAATGCCATGACATTATTTTGAATAAGAACAGGGAGTTAGTTATCCCTAATGTTCTGGCCAATATTTATTTCTCAATCGACATCACTAAAAAAAAGATGCATCTCTTCTGATGCTTTCTGCTATAAAAATCAATGCAGGGAAACAATTCAACAGAGGGAAGGCAGTGGCGTAGTGGTAATGTCACTGGACTAGTAATCCAGAGCCCAGTCTGGGGATATGGGTTTGAATCCCACCACTGCTATAAATCTGGAATTTAAAACAAAAAAGCTAGTCTAATGGTGACCATGAAACCGTTGTCGATTGTTGTAAAAACCCATCTGGTTCAGTAATATCCTTTTGGGAAGGAAATATGCCATCCTTACCTGGTCTGGCCTACATGTGACTCCAGACCCACAGCAATGCCCTATGAAATGGCCTAGCAAGCCACTGAGTTCAAGGGCAATTGGGGGTGGCCTAGTTAGCACATCCCACAAACGAGTAAAAAAAATTGTTGAATATGTCTGGTATGCTCCTGTCCCATGAATAAATGATGATCATAGATATTCAGTTTCATATTTGTTGATCATACACTCTTATGAGCATCATAATATCAGAAGCTCTTTGCATGAAATGGGCTGTGATATCACAAAACATCAATGTGATTAAAACCGTCTTGCTTCCTCCTAGTTTTGGCAGAAATTATTTATTTCCTTAATTTTGGAAGCAATTTATTTAAATATACAACTGATGAGTGATGAAAACAAGCTCCAGATCATCAAAATCAACATTAATGTACATAACAAAAAATTGAAAATAGGATGTCTAACTTTTGAAGGTCTAACTTTTTTTCGGTGTGGTTAAACGGTGTGTTAGCTCTGACAGAATCCAGCGCTTAACTCAAAAAGCGTCTCAGTACAAGTTATCCTTGGAATGTTATCTAACCAAAATTTGAGATGGTATTCAAACAACTTGTAAAATCCCTGGTAGTAAGTAATTACCTATAACAGGGTTTACATTTTGTAATTTTTTAAAAACATATGAACATACGAATTAAGAGCAGGAGTAGGCCACTCCGCCCTTCGAGCCTGCTCCGCCATTCACTAAGTTCATGGCTGAACTGATTACTGCACATTTTCACCTGCCCCGATAACCTTCCACCCCCCCACCCCCCTTGCTTATCAAGAATCTATCTACTTCTGCCTTAAAAATATTCAAAGACTCTGCTTCCACTGCCCTTTGAGGATGAGAATTCCGAAGACTCACAACCTTCTGAGAGAAAAAGTTTCTTCTCATCTCTCTCTTAAATGGGCGATCCCTTATTTTTAAACAGTGACCCCTAGTTGTATATTCTCCCACAAGGGAAACATCCTTTCCACATCCACCCTGTCAAGACCCCTGAGGATGTTATATGTTTAAATCGAGTCACCTCTTACTCTTCTAAATTCCAGCGGATACAAGTCTAACCTGTCCAATCTTTCCTCATAAGACAGCCCGCCCATTCTAGGTATTAGTCTAGTAAACCTTCTCTGTATTTCCACCAAAGCATTTACATCCTTCCTGAAATAAGGAGACCAGTACTGTACACAGTACTCCAGATGTGGTCTCACCAATGCTCTGTGTAGCTGAAGCATAACCTTTCGCGAATTTCCAATGTAATGGAACCTTCCGCGAATCTAGGGAATTTTGGAAAATTAAAACTAATGCATCAACTATCTCACTAGCCACTTCTTTTAAGCCCCTAGGATGAAGTCCATCAGGACACGGGGACTTGTCAGCTCACAGCTGCAACAATTTGTTCAGTACCACTTTTTTGGTGATTGTAATTTTCTTGAGTTGCTCCCTCCCTTCCATTTCCTGACTTACAGCTAATACTGGGATGTTACTTGTATCCTCAATAGTGAAGACCAATGCAAAATATCTGTTCAATTCATCTGCCATCTCCTTATTATCCATTATTAATTCCCCAGACTCATGTTCTATATGACCACGCTCACTTTGTTAACTCTTCTTTTTTAAATATCTACAGAAACTCTTACTATCTGTCTTCATATTTCTAGCTAGCTTTCTCTCGTACTCTAATTTTACCTTCCTTATCAATCTTTTAGTCATTGTTTGCTGTTTTTTATATTCTGTGCTATCTTCTGACCTGTCTCCCATCTTTGCGCAATTATAGGCTTTTTCTTTCAGTTTGATACTATCTTTAACTGTTTTAGTTAACCATGGATGGCGGGTCCTGCCCTTGGAATTTTTCTTTCTCGTTGAAATCTATTCTGTGTATTCTGAAACATTCTCTTAAATGTCTGCCACTGCATCTCTATTGACCTATCCCTTAACCTGATTTGCCAGTTCACTTTAGCTAGCTCTGCTTTCATGCCCTCATAATTGCCCTTATTTAAGTTTAATATACTCGTCTTGGACCCACTCTTCTCTCGCTCAAACTAAATGTAAAATTCAATCATATTATGATTGCTGCTACCTAGGGGCACCTTAACTATGAGGTCATTAATTAATCCTATCTCATTGCACAATACCAGGTCTAGTATAGCCTGCTCTGTGGTTGACTGCAGAACGTATTGTTCCAAGAAATTATCCCGAAAACATTCTATGTACTCCTCATCGAGGCTACCTCTGCTCATCTGATTTTTCCAGTCGATATGTAGGTTAAAATTCCCCATAATTATCGCTGTACCTTTCTGACACGCTGCCATTATTTCTTCCTTTATACCCCGTCCTACAGTGTGGTTAATGTTAGGTGGCCTGTACACCACTCCCACAAGTGACTTCTTGCCTTTACGATTTCTCATCTCTACCCAAACTGCTTCCACATTCTGGTCTCCTGTATTTAGGTCATCCCTCTATATTGCGCTAATACCATCATTAATTAACAGAGCTACCCCTCCACCTTTTCCTAGCTTCCTGTTCTTCCTAAATGCTATGTATCCTTCAGTATTCAGGTCCCAATCTATGTCATCCTGCAGCCATGTCTCTGTAATGGCTTTCAGATTGTATTTATTTATTTCTATTTGCACTCTCAGTTCATCTGTTTTGTTTCTAATGCTACATGCATTCAGATACAGAGCCTTTAGTTTTGTCCTTTTATTATTTTTGTAACCACTCACCTTATCTTTTGATTTACTCTTAGATTTGTATGCTCTGTCCCTTCCTATCACAGTCTGTTTATCATTTCCCATATTAATAACTTTCTCTCTTGCCTTGTCTCTACTCCTTGATTTACCATATCTTCCTAAATTTGATCCCTTGCCCCCACTATTCAATTTAGAACCCTCTCTACTTCCCTAGTTATGCAGCTCATTAGAACACCGGCCCCAGCACAGTTCAGGTACAGATTGTCCCAACAGTACAGCCACCACTTTCCCCAGTATTGGTCCCAGTGTCCCATGAACCGGAACCCACTTCTACCACACTAGTCTTTGAGCCTCGCATTAATTTCTCTCATCCTATTTACCCCATGCCAATTTGCATGTGGCTCAGGTAATAATCCAGAGATTATTACCTTTGAGGTTCTGCTTCTTAATTTGGCACCTGGTTCCTCAAACTGACTATGCAGAACCTCTTTCCTTGTCCTGTGTATGTCGTTGGTACGTACATGGACCACAACGACTGGATCCTCCCCCTCCCACTGTAAGTTCCTCTCCAGCCCTGAGCAGATGTCCCAAACCCTGACAACACAGCCATCTGGACTCTCGTTCTTTGCTGCAGAGAACAGTGTCAATCCCCCTAACTATACTGTCCCTAACTACAACTACATTCCTTTTTCCTCCCTCCACTTGAATGGCTTCCTGTACCATGTGCAATGGTCAGGTTGCTCATCCATCCTGCAGCCCCCACCCTCATCCAAACAAGCTGAGGCAAAGGCTGAGGCTGCTGTATGCCTGCCCTCTGAGGCACCCCACTTTGGCCTAAGGAAGCAAGTTCTCAAATATCATCATCAATTTTAATGGAGAAGCAAGATTAGATTATCACCCAAAGTATGTGGCAATATTTAATGAAAGCATGTTATTTCTTGTTCTTCAAATAAGCTACATGAGAACCCTTTACAAATGGATCCATGGTGGACATTGCACAAGTATATTGGGGTTGACTCCTGCTTGTAGATCCTGCCCTCCCAGGCAGTAACAAGAAAATATATTCCATTGTCTAATTTTCTAACATGTTCCTCAGTTTTTAAAGGAAATTTAATCTCATACAAAGTTTCCAAACATCGTTTGCTTCTCTTTCTGACAGCCCATGAATTGGAGTTACTTTGCTGTACATTGTCTTATATTTTAGTGCTCTTCAAGTCAGATTGGTTGTGGTGCTGCCTTGGAACAAGATTTATCTGCAACAGAATGGAGGAGGATCATTTGACGACTTGGGGTGCAAGTCTCTTCAAAGCACGATATTCCCAGCTGAGTTTTCCCTATAGGATTGTAATATCGTGTTTGTATGCAGTAGTTACATTTCTTTCAAGAAATGCAGAACAAGTCAACAAGCAAATAATATTATTACTGTGCCATTGACTGGTGGTCTGTTGCATGTTAAAAGTTATTAAATTTTTGAGTGGTAACAGTTTAATCTTGCACATTCTCTTCATAAAGAGTGGAGACAGTAGTAACTTTTCCAAAGGTTGAATCGTTGCCATCTGGTAGGATACAGTTTGTTGCTTACTTTGTATGCAACATAAATGCATTCACTTCATGATTAATCAGAAACACAATTGTGACAGTGATACAGTGCCAGGAATTTTAATGAATTCTGCACATTTATTAAATGAACAGTATGGTGGTGAGAAGTCCATTGGGGCCCTACTATGTCAAGTTTTGATTGGGAAGCATTCAGTTTTCCAAGAGTAGGTGTTTATTACTATGGAAATAATATAAAGCAGTCAGGCGATATAATTTTAAATGATGATTCATGGTTCACAGAATTACCTAAACTTCCACTGATTCATTTAGGAAATGTTACATTTACATTTTTTATCTGAATATTGCTTTATTATTTTTTATATATTAATATAATATTATAATATTTTTTATTCATTAAAAGCATCAAGCTGCAAATTTAAATTTAATGTATTATATCCAAGTACTTTTTTTTTTCAAAAAGCCTCTTGAATAATTGCAGTTGAACGTGGGATTTGTTCTTGATTTCTCCTGTCATTAAATGTTTAAGTAAAATAAATATGTTCGCAACTCCTTTATGTACAACTAAGAAGGTAAAGGTACTAGTTTGTCTGTGAAGGAAGCAGTTGAGTAATTTTGTTAGAAGATGCTAATTTTGTTCTCATAAATTGAATGATTACACCTGACTTCAGACTAATTTCTTCAACTGAAAGCAATTAAATTTCTTATCTCTTACTTTTCTTCTTAAATTAGCTCTTTATCATTGTTGAAACCAGTTACACTGCCAGCACCATCTTCACTGGACTGATCATTTATTTTAAAGCTTTTATTGAAACAAAACATAAACAGTACTGAACATAGAACATAGAACAGTACAGCACAGTACAGGCCCTTCGGCCCACGATGTTGTGCCGACCCTTTAACCTACTCTAAGATCAAACTAACTACATACCCTTCATTCTTCTATAATCCATGTACCTATCCAAGAGTCGCTTAAATGTCCCTAATGTATCTGCTTCTACTACCACCGCTGGCAGTGCATTCCACGCACCCACCACTCTCTGTGTAAAGAACCTACCTCTGACATCTCCCCGAAACCTTCCTCCAATCACCTTAAAATTATGCCCCCTGGTGATAGCCCTTTCCACCCTGGGAAAACGTCTCTGGCTATCCACTCTATCTATGCCTCTCATCATCTTGTACACCTCTATCAAGTCACCTCTCATCCTTCTTCGCTCCAATGAGAAAAGCCCTAGCTCCCTCAACCTTTCTTCATAAGACATGCCCTCCAGTCCAGGCAGCATCCTGGTAAATCTCCTCTGCACCCTCTCTAAAGCTTCCACATCCTTCCTATAATGAGGTGACCAGAACTGAACACAATATTCCAAGTGTGGTCGAACCAGGGCTTTATAGAGCTGCAGCATAACCTCGCGGCTCTTAAACTCAATCCCCCTGTTAATGAAAGCCAACACCCCATACGCCTTCTTAACAACCCTATCAACTTGGGTGGCAACTTTGAGGGATCTATGGACGTGGACCCCAAGATCCCACTGTTCCTCCACACTGCCAAGAATCCTGTCTTTAAGCCTGTATTCCGCATTCAAATTCGACCTTCCAAAATGAATCATTTCACACTTTTCCAGGTTGAACTCCATCTGCCACTTCTCAGCCCAGCTCTGCATCCTGTCAATGTCCCGTTGCAACCTACAACAGCCTTCCACACCATCCACAACTCCAGCAACTTTCGTGTCATCGGCAAACTTGCTAACCCATCCTTCCACTTCCTCATCCAAGTCATTTATAAAAATCACAAAGAGCAGAGGTCCCAGAACAGATCCCTGCAGAACACCACTGGTCACCGAGCTCCAGGCTGAATACTTTCCATCTACTACCACCCTCTGTCTTCTATGGGCCAGCCAATTCTGTATCCAGACAGCCAGATTTCCCTGTATCCCATGCCTCCTTACTTTCTGAATGAGCCTACCATGGGGAACCTTATCAAACGCCTTGCTAAAATCCATATACGCCACTGATCTATCCTCATGTCTTTCAAAATTTCCAGCACATCCTCCTTCTTAACATCAACCTGTTCGAGCATTTCAGCCTGTTTCACACTGTCCTCGCAAACGTCCAGGTCCCTCTCACGAGTGAATACTGAAGCAAAGTATTCATTTAGGACCTCCCCTACCTCCTCCGACTCCAGGCACAAGTTCCCTCCACTATCCCTGATCGGCCCTACGCTCATTTTGGCCATCCTCTTGTTCCTCACATAAGTGTAGAACGCCTTGGGATTTTCCTTAATCCTACCCGCCAAGACTTTTTCATGTCCCCTTCTAGCTCTCCTAAGTCCATTCTTCAGTTCCTTCCTGGCTACCTTGTAACCTTCTAGAGCCCTGTCTGATCCTTGCTTCCTCAACCTTAAGTAAGCTTCCTTCTTCCTCTTGACTAGCTGTTCCACATCTCTTGTCATCCAAGGTTCCTTCACCCTACCATTCCTTCCTTGCCTCATCGGGACAAACCTATCCAGCAGTCGCAGCAAGTGCTCCCTAAACAACCTCCACATTTCTGTCGTGCATTTCCCTGAGAACATCTGTTCCCAATTTAAGCTCCCCAGTTCCTGCCTAATAGCATTGTAATTCCCCCTCCCCCAATTAAATATTTTCCCATCCCATCTGCTCCTGTCCCTCTCCATGACTATAGTAAAGGTCAGGGAGTTGTGATCACTATCACCGAAATGCTCTCCCACCGAGAGATCTGCCACCTGGCCTGGTTCGTTGCCAAGCACCAAATCCAATATAGCCTCCCCTCTAGTCAGCCTATCTACATATTGAGTCAGGAAACCTTCCTGGACACACCTGACAAAAACTGCTCCATCCAAACTATTTGCACTAAGGAGTATTGCTGAAAACAGAGACATTTTGTCGAAGCTTTTCATCTTGCACTCATCAGCACAATTCACAAGAATACCAATGTAAGGGAAGGCAACAAATTTATATTGTATGAGAAGAGAGTTCTGATTGGTTGGCAAGTGGACTCTGATTGGTAGAGGCGTTGCCATGGAGAATGCAACAATTTATGGTGACTGACAGTTAACTGCCAAGCTTTGTTCGAAATTTAAACCAGGGCATGCCTTGACCAATCAAGAGTCAAGCTGCTCGGTTTAAATTCCAAAAAAAGCTTGGCAGTTAACTGTCAATCACTATAAACTTGTGCATTCTCCATGGCAACACCTCTTCATATCAGTCTACTTGACAACCAATCAGCACTCTCTTCTCATACAGTATAAATGTGTTGCTTTCCCTTACATTGGTATTCTTTTGAATTGTTCTGATGAGCGCAAGATGAAAATGTCTCTGGTTTCAGCAATAATTAGTACTGTTGAAAACAACTGACCAAGACCATTTACAGTTTGATATCATGAGTAACTGGTCGATTTTAGCATTGACCTACAGGCTTGTTAAAGCAATTTTATGGTTTTGCATTAAAATACATGTCTCTATCAGTATTTCTTATTTGAACATTGTGATTACCATCGACTAATCAAAATTTATCTGGGCTTATCAGACAGTTGGTGGAGGGCAAGGGAATTTCCTTTTGGTTATTTGTAGTAAAATACAAAACATCTTTCTAAAAAAGCTGGATGTTCTAGGGCCCAGTGTAAAGATATTGATTTAAGGCTTGGTCAGCTTGCAACACTAATGTCCTTCTCTTGCTTTCCATTCTAATTTTAGCTTTCTTTTTCTTAAGTTCTTAACATATGTTTAATATGTATCAGTGGTCAGAAGAGAAAAGTAAGCATTCATAAACCACAAAAGATATTTGGCCCTTGCTGCTTGCTTGTGGTTTAACTCAAAGCTCTTTTGTTGCTCTGAAAGACTGGTGATCTGAGCAGTGAATAATTTTAGCTTAGTGTCAAGAATCTCTCGAACAAATACTGTTCAACTGTGTGCCATACTCTGCGGACAGGGTTTTTTGTGTGTTATGTTGTGGCTACATTTTTTTTGATCCAGATTTTATTGAAAGTCTTTTTAATCATTATTTGTGATGAGGCATAGATTACAAAAGCAGTGAGGTCATGTTGGAGTTGTATAGAACTTTGGTAAGGCCACAGCTGGAGTACTGTGTGCAATTTTGGTCACCACATTATAGGAAGGATGTGATTGCACTGGAGGGGGTGCAGAGGCGATTCACCAGGATGGTGCATGGGATGGAACATTTAAGCTATGAAGAGAGGTTGGATAGGCTTGGATTGTTTTCGCTGGAGCAGAGAAGACTGTGGGGTGACCTGATCGAGTTGTACAAGATTATGAGGGGCATGGACCGGCTGGATGGGGAGCAGCTGTTCTCCTGAGTTGAAGGGTCAGTTACGAGGGGGCACAAGTTTAAGGTGAGGGGCAGGAGGTTTAAGGGGGATTTGAGGAAGAATTTCTTTACCCAGAGGGTGGTTACGGTCTGGAATTTTTTTTTACATTCATTTATGGGATGTAGGCATCACTGGCCAGACCAGCATTTATTGCCCATCCCCAATTGCCCTTGAGAAGGTGCTGGTGAGCTGTCTTCTTGAACCGCTGCAGTCCATGTGGGGTAGGTATACCCACAGTGCTGTTAGGAAGGGAGTTCCAGGATTTTGACCCAGTGACAGTGAAGGGACGGCAATATAGTTCCAAGTCAGGATGGTGTGTGGCTTGGAGGGGAACTTGCAGGTAGTGGTGTTCCCATGTATTTGCTGCCCTTGTCCTTCTAGTTGGTAGAGGTCGCGGGTTTGGAAGGTGCTGTCTAAGGAGCCTTGGTGCATTGCTGCAGTGCATCTTGTAGATGGTACACAATGCTGCCACTGTGCGTCGGTGGTGGAGGGAGTGAATGTTTGTGGATGTGGTGCCAATCAAGCGGGCTGCTTTGTCCTGGATGGTGTCGAGCTTCTTGAGTGTTGTTGGAGCTGCACCCATCCAGGCAAGTGGAGCGTATTCCATCACACTCCTGACTTGTGCCTTGTAGATGGTGGATAGGCTTTGGGGAGTCAGGAGGTGAGTTACTCGCCTCAGGATTCCTAGCCTCTGACCTACTCTTGTAGCCACGGTA
Organism: Heterodontus francisci; assembly: GCF_036365525.1. Lineage (NCBI taxonomy): Eukaryota > Metazoa > Chordata > Chondrichthyes > Heterodontiformes > Heterodontidae > Heterodontus > Heterodontus francisci. The sequence goes on from NC_090373.1 coordinate 117,193,221, forward strand.
TTTATATGGCTATTCCAGTTCAGTTTCTGGTCAATGGTAGCCCCTATGATGTTGATAGTGGGGGATTCAGCGATGGTAATGCCGTTGAATGTCAAGGGGAGATGGTTAGATTCTCTCTTGTTGGAGATGGTCATTGCCTGGCACTTGTGTAGCGCGAATGTTACTTGCCACTTATCAGCCCAAGCCTGGATATTGTCCAGGTCTTGCTGCATTTCTACACGGACTGCTTCAGTATCTGAGGAGTCACGAATGGTGCTGAACATTGTGCAATCATCAGCGAACATTCCCACTCTGACTTTATGATTGAAGGAAGGTTATTGATGAAGCAGCTGAAGATGGTTGGGCCCAGTACACTACCCTGAGGAACTCCTGCAGTGATGTCCTGGAGCTCAGATGATTGACCTCCAACAACCACAACCATCATCCTTTGTGCTAGGTATGACATTGGGGCGGGCAATAAACAAAGAAATAACTAATGCCTGTAAAAATGGTACGGCAATTATCATGGGGGATTTTAATCTACATGTAGATTGGTCGAACCAGCTCAGTCAGGGTAGCCTTGAGGAGGAATTCGTTGAGTGTATCCGTGATAGTTTTCTTGAACAGTATGTAATGGAACCGACGAGGGAGCAAGCTATCCTAGATCTAGTCCTGTGTAATGAGACAGGAATAATTAATTACCTCATAGTTAGGGATCCTCTTGGAAGGAGTGATCACAGTATGGTTGAATTTAGAATACAGATGGAGAGTGTGAAGATAAAATCCAATACCAGGGTCCTGTGCTTGAACAAGGGGGACTAAATAGAATGAGGGAGGACTTGGCTAAAGTGGACTGGAAACAAAGATTTTACGGTGGGACAGTTGACGAGCAGTGGAGGACTTTCAAAGCAATTTTTCAAAGTGCTCAGCAAAAGTATATTCCAGTGAAAAGGAATGACTGGAAGAAAAGGGGTAATCTGCCATGGGTGTCTAAGGAAATAAGGGAGGCTATCAAATTGAAAGAGAAGGCATACAAAGTGGCCAAAAGCAGCATGAAAATAGAAGATTGGGAAAACTTTAAAGGTCAACAGAAAGCGACAAAAAGAGCTATAAAGAAAAGTAAGATAGAACATGAGAAAAAACTAGCACAGAATATAAAGACAGATAGCAAAAGTTTCTATAAATATATAAAACGAAAAAGAGTGGCTAAAGTAAACGTTGGTCCTTTAGAGGATGAGAAGGGGAATTTAGTTATGGGATATGATGAAATGGCCGAGGCATTGAACAGGTATTTTGTATCGGTTTTCACAGTGGAGGACATTAATAACATGCCAGCAATTGACAAAGAGACGAACGTAGGTGAGGACCTGGAAACAATCATTATTACGGAAGAGGTAGTGTTGGGCAAGCTAATGGAGCTAAGGATTGATAAGTCTCCTGGCCCTGATGGAATGCATCCCAGGGTACTAAAAGAGATGGTGGGAGAAAAAGCAGGTGCACTGACGGTAGTTTTCCAAAATTCGCTGGACTCTGGGGTAGTCCCAGCTGATTGGAAAACAGCAGATGTGACGCCACTGTTTAAAAAGGGAGGTAGACAAAAGATGGGGAATTATAGACCGGTTAGCTTAACCTCTGTAGTGAGGAAGCTGCTTGAGTCTATTATCAAGGAAGAACTAGCAGGGCATCTCGATAGAAATTGTCCCGTTGGGCAGACGCAGCATGGGTTCATGAAGGGCAGGTCATGCTTGACAAATCTTTTGGAATTCTATGATGACATTACAAGCAAGGTGGACAATGGGGACCCAGTGAATGTGGTGTACCTAGATTTCCAAAAGGCCTTCGACAAGGTGCCGCACAAGAGGCTGCTGCATAAGATAAGGAGGCATGGCGTTAGGGGTAAAGTATTAGCATGGATAGAGGATTGGTTGACTAACAGGAAGCAGAGAGTGGGGATAAATGAGTGCTATTCTGGGTGGCAATCAGTCACTAGTGGTGTGCCTCAGGGATCGGTGTTGGGACCGCAATTATTTACAATTTATATAGATGATTTGGAGTTCGGGACCACGTATAGGGTGTCAAAGTTTGCAGATGACACTAAGATGAGTGGCAGAGCAAAATGTGCAGATGACTGTGAAACTTTGCAGAGGAACATAGATACATTGAGTGAGTGGGCAAAGGTCTGGCAGATGGAATACAATGTTAATAAATGTGAAGTCATTCATTTCAGTAGGAGTAACAGTAAAAAGGATTATTACTTGAATGGTAAAAAGTTGCAGCATGCTGCTATGCAGAGGGACCTAGGTGTCCTTGTGCATGAATCGCAGAAGGTTGGTCTGCAGGTACAGCAAGTAATTAGGAAGGCAAATGGAATTTTGTCCTTCATTGCTAAAGGGATTGAGTTTAAAAGCAGAGAGGTTATGTTGCAGCTCTATAAGGTACTGGTGAGGCCGCACCTGGAGTATTGTGTGCAGTTTTGGTCTCCTTACTTGAGCAAGGATATACTGGCACTGGAGAGGGTGCAGAGGAGGTTCACTAGGTTGATTCCGGAGTTGAGGGGGTTGGCTTATGAGGAGAGACTGAGTAGATTGGAATTATATTCATTGGAGTTCAGAAGAATGAGGGGGGATCTTATAGAAACATATAAAATCATGAAGGGAATAGATAAGATAAAAGTAGAGAGGATGTTTCCACTGGCAGGTGAAGCTAGGACAAGAGGGCATAGAGGGAGCAGATTTAGGACTGAATTAAGAAGGAACTTCTTCACCCAGAGGGTTGTTAATCTATGGAATTCCTTGCCCAGTGAAGTAGTTGACGCTTCTTCAGTAAACGTCTTTAAAGCTAAGGTAGATATCTTTTTGAACAATAAAGGAATTAAGGGATACGGTGGGAGTGCGGGTAAGTGGATCTGAGTCCACGAAAAGATCAGCCATGATCTTATTGAATGGCGGAGCAGGCTCGAGGGGCCGGACGGCCTACTCCTGCTCCTAGTTCTTATGATCTTATGACTCCAGCCAGCGGAGGGTTTTCCCCCTGATTCCCATTGACCTCAGTTTGGTTGGGCTCCTTGATGCCATACTCGGTCAAATTCTGCCTTGATGTCAAGGGCAGTCACTCTCACCTCACCTCTTCAGTTCAGCTCTTTTGTTCATGTTTGACCCAAGGCTGTAATGAGGTCAGGAGCTGAGTGGCCCTGGCGGAACCCAAACTGAGTGTCACGGAGCAGGTTATTGCTAAGCAAGTGCCGCTTGATGGCACTGTTGATGACACCTTCCATCACTTCACTGATGATTGAGAGTAGGCTGATGGGGTGGTAATTGGCCGGGTTGGACTTGTCCTGCTTTTTGTGTACAGGACATACCTGTGGAATTTTCCACATTGCAGGGTAGATGTCAGTGTTGCAGCTGTACTGGAACAGCTTGGCTAGGGGCGCAGCAAGTTCTGGAGCACAGGTCTTCAGTACTATTGCCGGAATATTGTCAGGGCCCATAGCTTTTGCAGTATCCAGTGCCTTCCATCGTTTCTTGATATCACATGGAGTGAATCGAATTGGCTGAAGTCTGGCATCTGTGATGTTGGGGACTTCAGGAGTAGACCGAGATGGATCATCAACTCGGCACTTCTGGCTGAAGATTATTGCAAATGCTTCAGCCTTATCTTTCGCACTGATGTGCTTGGCTTCCCCATTATTGAGGATGGGGATATTTTGGAGCCACCTCCTCCAGTTAGTTGTTTAATTGTCCACCACCATTCACGGCTGGATGTGGCAGGACTGCAGAGCTTAGATCTGATCCGTTGGTTATGGGATTGCTTAGCTCTGTCTATTGCATGCTGTTTACGCAGTTTGGCACGCAAGTAGTCCCGGCTTTTAGCTTCACCAGGTTGACACCTCATTTTGAGGTATGCCTGGTGCTGCTCCTGGCATGCCCTCCTGCACTCTTCATTGAACCAGGGTTGGTCTCCTGGCTTGATGGTAATGGTAGAGTGGGGGATATGCTGGGCCATGAGGTTACAGATTGTGGTTGAGTACAATTCTGCTGCTGCTGATGGCCCACAGCGCTTCATGGATGCCCAGTTTTGCATTGCTAGATCTGTTCGAAATCTATCCCATTTAGCCCGGTGATAGTGCCACATAACACAATGGACGGTATCCTCAATGTGAAGGCGGGACTTTGTCTCCACAAGGACTGTGCGGTGGTCACTCCTACCAATACTGTCATGGACAGAAGCATCTGCAGCAGGCAGATTGGTGAGGACGACGTCAAGTATGTTTTTCCCTCGTGTTGGTTCCCCCACCACCTGCCGCAGACCCAGTCTAGCAGCTATGTCCTTTAGGACTCGGCCAGCTCGGTCAGTAGTGGTGCTACCGAGCCACTCTTGGTGATGGACATTGAAGTCCCCCACCCAGACTACATTTTGTGCTCTTGCCTCCCTCAGTGCTTCCTCCAAGTGGTGTTCAACATGGAGGAATACTGAGTCATCAGCTGAGGGAGGGCGGTAGGTGATAATCAGTAGGAGGTTACCTTGCCCATGTTTGACCTGATGCCATGAGACTTCATGGGGTCCAGAGTCGATGTTAAGGACTCCCAGGGCAACTCCCTCCCTACTGTATACCACTGTGCCATCACCTCTGGTGGGTCTGTCCTGCCGGTGGGACAGGACATACCCGGGGATGGAGATAGCAGTGTCTGTGACATTGTCTGTAAGGTATGATTCCATGAGTATAACTATGTCAGGCTGTTGTTTGACTAGTCTGTGGGACAGCTCTCCTAACTTTGGCACAAGCCCCCAGATGTTAGTAAGGAGGACTTTGCAGGGTCGACAGGGCTGGGTTTGCCGTTGTCGTTTCCGGTGCCGAGGTCGATGCCGGGTGGTCCGTCCGGTTTCATTCCTTTTTATTGACTTTGTAGCGGTTAGGTACAACTGAGTGGCTTGCTAGGCCATTTCAGAGGGCATGTGAGAGTTAACCACATTGCTGTGGGTCTGGGGTCACATGCAGGCCTGACCAGGTAAGGACAGCAGATTTCCTTCCCTAAAGGACATTAGTGAACCAGATGGGTTTTTACAACAATCGACAATGGTTTCATGGCCATCATTAGACTAGCTTTTAATTCCAGATTAATTAAATTCAAATTCCAGCTTCTGCTGTGGTGGGATTCGAACCCATGTCCCCAGAGAAATACCCTGGGTCTCTGGGTTACTCGTCCAGTGATAATACCACTACGCCACCGCCTACCCCCAATGCACTGCCTGGGAGGGTGGTAGAGGCGGGTTGCCTCACATCCTTTAAAAGTACCTGGATGATCACTTGACATTCAAGGCTATGGGCAAAGTGCTGGCAAATGGGATTAGGTAGACAGGTCAGGTGTCTCTAATGCATCGGTGCAGACTCGATGGGCTGAAGGGCCTCTTCTGCACTGTATTATTCTGTGATTCTGTGATAAACAAGTTTTGTTTGTTAGTATTATTTAATGTCACATTTTACAGATTTACTGAAGCTGATTGAGATCATAAATAAATCTCCTTCATTTCCTTAATTACTACAGTGACTACACTTCAAAAGTACTTCATTGGCTCTGAAGTAATTTGAGATGTCCTGAGGTTGTAGAAGGCGTTATATAAATGCAAGTTTTATCATTCTGTCTGTATGTTCTGAAATTTAGAAATTTCATTTGTAGCTTCCCCCTTTCTGCGTGCATCTGGTGAATAGTATTTACGTGTTGTGAGAATTTATGTCAATAGGTGGAATAGTTGAACTCTCCTTTTCTTAGACCTTGGCATGATAGTTTCACGATAGGCCTTTAAGTTCAAGATAATGGAAATAACTTTGGAAACAAGGTGAAGTCAGTTTTGCAGGTGCTAAACACACTAGTTGACTAAGGCTGCAGTTATACTTCCACCTTTGCATGGATGCAGAGTGGTTTCGATGCACTCTCAAGAAAAGTGGCGGTACAACTTGTAAGTCAGGCCCAATTTGACCCTTAAGCAACGTTCCCTCTAATTTTTTTGTAGAATGCACGGTGACTTAAATGCGTGGCTCCTTCAAAGGTTTTTTTGCAGCCGCGCATACGAGGTAACTTAATGGGGGCGACGTGTGCAACCTGTGCAGGAATTGGGTGGCCGTGCAGCTTACAGGGAATATTATTCCTAAGCACACAAAAAACCAAGCAATGTATTGCAGACTTCAAAAGGCCATCTCATGCCACTTGGCTTTGCACCATTTGCAATAAATCCACAGTCTGATGTGAAGTTGGGGTTAACATGTGCTCCGGAACCAATTGGATCTTGGTGTAGTCTTTTTTAAAGCTGTGACAAAATGGATGCTGCTACCTGCTCTTTTGTAACAATAAAAAAAAAGCAACCGTAGTGGCATACATGGGTAGAGGTCTCTTTCCTGGCTGGCAGAGTGTTGGGCGCAGCCTAGAATATGAGTTTTGTCTTAAAATAAAAGCAAAATACTGTGGATGCTGGGAATCTGCAATAAAAACAAGAAATGCTGGAAATACTCAGCAGGTCTGGCAGCATCTGTGGAAAGAGAAGCAGAGTTAACGTTTCGGGTCAGTGACCCTTCTTCGGAGTTTTGTCTGGCCTGCCAACTTTGCATCTAATAAAACGAGTTATGTTGTTCAACTGCAACCAGGTACAGGTTGAAGTGACACCAAGCAAGGTGCTTTGTTACCTAACCGTAGATTTATAGACCTATGTTCCGAACAGGTTGGAACTACCCTTTTGGCCAGTTCTTATAGTTTTACAACATTAACATTGTTAGCCATTATCATGCCCTTCTTAATGCGGAGCTCACAAATTATAAGATGGTTCTTTGTGGACATTGACATCTTTGCCTATGAAAGGGTAATGAACTATTATTAACATTAACAAAAAATCAACAATGTTCTCCCTTTTAAGATCTGGAATAGAATAAGTCTTTAAAAAAATTATATCCTCTGGTTACTGTCAAAATATGAGGGCAAATGAATGGCATAGACATGTCTCAGTCAATAGTCTGGACCAGGCGTATGTAGACATCATTGTTTGTTCATTTCTAAATTACGGAAACCACACCCTTAGGGAGATCAAATTGTACAGGCTCAGAAAAGTCTGTCTGCAAACCTCAAACTGCTCAGGGTTTTGAAATGTTTCAGAATGCAACAAAACAGTAATGACATATGATCCATAAATTACAGAATGCCTTCTTGCAACCAGAAATTATTTTTCCATTCTTGAGAACAAAACACAACATTTGGTTTGCAACCCCATTACGCATATCATAGTATGAAAATACTAGGTGGGCACAACTGAGGAAATGGGAGCATTTTGAATCTGGCAGTCTGTCTTGATCTCAAAGACTTGTTACTGGCAAATCTTACATAAATATTTCAGCTGTGTCACAAAATTTCCCAAAAATGTTTAAAACTACCAGAGGACAACTTTGCATTCTTTATCATTTATGTCCTAATGATAACATTGAAGCTGATCTCACAGAGTCAGTGAATCATTATGGCACAGAAGGCCATTTGGCCCTTTGAGTCTATGCTGGCACTCTGTGTAGCAATCCTGTCAGTCCCTTTCTCCCTGCTCTATCCCTGTGACCCTGCAAGTTTATTTCCCTCGAGTTTCCATCCAATTTCCTTATCTAAACCTGTCATAACCTTGTACACCTCTATCAGATCTCCACTCAACCTCCTTTGCTTCAAGAAGATTAACTCCAGCTTCTGCAACCTAACCTAAAACCCGTCATCCCTGGAACCATTCCGGTAACTCACTTCTGCACCTTCTCACGGACCTTCACATCCTTCCTAAAGTGTGGTGACCAGAACTGGATGCTGTGCTGTAGTTGGGGCTTAACCAGAGCTTTACAAAGGTTCAGCATAACTTCCCAGCTTTTGAACTCAATACCTCTATTTATGAAGCCCAAGATCTCATATGCTTTGCTAACCACTCTCTCAATATGTCCTGCCACCTTCAAAGGTCTATGCACATGAACTCTCCCTATGCCTTCTGCCAAAATACATCACCTCACACTTCTCTATTAAATTCCATCTGCCACCTGTCTGCCCATTCCTGCTCCAGTCAATTGTTATCATCCTCACTGTTTGCCACACCTCCAAGTTTGGTATCATTGGCAAATTTTGAAATGTTACTCTGTATTCTAATATCCACGTCATCCTTAATAAATGAAAATATGAATTTTATCATAACAAAAGTCACAAACAGCTCGATTTTCTAAAAAAATACATTTGCCAAAGTCTTTTTGAAAAAAACATTGGGCTAAAAAATTGTGACAATTTTGTGGCATAGAATTATGATTGATGAGAACTGAATCAAGACTTAATATCCTTAAAACATGGAGAAGTGTTTCATGTTAATTTTAATATACTGTAATGCTTTCTATGTGCAATAATGGAAAACACTTCCTTTTATAATTTGATGGGGTTTTAAGTTGGAGTCATGGGAATCAGCTTACTGTACCTGAACTGAATTAGTGCCAATATCCTGAGACTACAAATGGATATAACTGTGCATGTGAATTTAAACTGGGAAGCTCAGGAGAATTGAATGCAGGGACTTACCCAACAGCATATGGGAGAAGAATGAAGAATAAGTATAGTGAAGCAGCAAAGGAGTCTAAAATTGTAAACTTAGTTGGATATGCAGCAATGCATATTAGGACAGATAGGTTAAGAAAAAGAAAGTATGAGAATATATAAGGGGAAAATAGGTACTGAGAGGTTTCAGGAGCAAAAAACTGTACATGCTGGAAATCTGAAATAAGAACAGAAAATGCTGGAAATAGTCAGCAGGACAGGCAACATCTGTGGAGAGAGAAACAGAGCTAACGCTTCAGGTCGATGACCTTTCATAACAAATAGAATCAGACGCATGATGTAACCTTGGCAGAATGTGGCGTCAGCCGGGCAGGACTGAGAAGTAAATAGTTCTGCTTATAAAGTTGTCAGAGCAACTGGGAAGTAAGAGTGGAAGAGATCTTGTTAATGATTGTGGTATTCGACAGAGTCTGGAAGGGTTGAGCAAACAAATAATAAGGATTAAGGTACCAGATTGGGAGTAGAATATGAACCGCTTAATAGTGGGCAGGAAATTGAGGTTGAGTCCTGTTGAAAATGTTGGGAAGTTTGCACAGATTTGTTAATAGTAAGGACTTCAATGAAAGTGGACTGGGATAAGTCAAAAGCTGTGGTCTTTAATGAGCATGTTGCATGTCTAACATGTTTTTCAGTATTGCATATGGTTGTGGGTAAAGACGCAGGAAAGTAAGGACATCCTGACGACAGGAGAACACTTGGGAAATAGTGAGCAAAACTTAATTAGATTCATGTTGAAAATAAAGAGAAAGGGTTGAAATCAAATATCTGGAACTGGAAATGGTCTCATTTTAATGGAATGAAAGGGAACAGCACAATCTATGCTGTCTGATTATCTCTTAATGTCCTTTGAAGTAGCTTATTAGACCATTCAGTTATGCCTACCAGCACATACAAGGCAACTAGGGATGGACAATAAATACAACAATGTCTGTTACTCACATCCCAAGAACAAATTAAAAAAAGATTGATTGTTTTCCAAAAAAATGACAGATCAAACAGGAGGCAATATGTAAATATGGGCTGGTTTAGCTACTGGTTAAGTGGAGTGAGGGGTTGCATCAAAGGTTGGGGTGCTGTGAATAAGTGGATGGATTGTATTAGTAATGAGGGCCACAAAAGAGGCACATAATAAAAAAAAAGGAGGGGGGGATAATGAAGGTGGAAAATGAGAAATATAAAAGGGTAGCAAAAAGCAAGATATGGAAAGCTAAGAGGGAGTATAAAGAAAGAGTTGATCAACATAAAGGAAAACAGCAGTTGCATGAAGCCAATAAGTAGTAAAAGGATGGCCAAGGAGCAGTGGGTCACTGAGAGACAAAGGACTGAATTTTGCAGAGGAAGATCAAGTCCTGCTGCCAGGGCCAAAAGCAGGAGCCAACCCTGCTCCAGTGGGAGGTGGGACACTGGGGTACTGTTTTGCTGGCGGCATTCTGCAGCTACCATCCAATCAAGGCCCACCCCCCAGAGCTGTCGGCCCAATCAGAGGGTCAGCAGTGCCACAGCGAGCAGTGGCCACTGCTGAGGCTGCATCATGAAGACAGGTGAGCATTTTTGGGGAATCTGGGGCCAGGCAGACAGGCCCTAGTGATTGGTGAGGGGAGGGTTGTTCCGACAGCGTGCCGTGGGCACAGGGGTGACCGTTGTCACTGGGAAGCCCCTCTATGGGTCGTTGAGCACTCATGAAGGAGGACTCCCTCCTCCCCCACCCCCCCAACCTGGGAACCCGCTGGGAGACTCCTAGGTGTCATGTGTTCTTAGTGTTATCTTAAGCAACACAATGAGGTATGTATATTCCAGTTCTTTGAAGATTCCTAACAGGTTTATTAACAGCTAAACTAGTATATACAATACAGAATAAACTCTATACAGAAACTTTATCTAGGGAGTTACAGTTGCATAGTGACTTTGATTCTTGTCACATGACTACGTCCTGGTCCTGAGCTCATTAGCATGCTGAGTTCTTAAAGGGACATCACTCTTGAAGCGGTCATGCAATGCCAGGGTTTTACCTGGCAGTCTCCCCATGTGGCGTTGGCCCTCCTGATGTGGACAAAATACCCTTGAGGGCAGCAAGTGGCCCTTAAGTGGCTCAGTTGGCTGTCCAGCGGGTGGCCACGCCATTGAAGTTCCCTCCCTGGCAATTTGCTAAGGCAGTGGGAGGACTTGGCTTCCCCCCTGGGCACCTTCCCCCACCATATTACCAGCCTTCCTGTCTCCCATCCCATCTCCAAAGGGCTGGGAAAATTCAGCCCAAAGAGTACCATCTTGTACGTGGGAATGGCAGGGTTGCCAAATCAATATTTTGCATCACAGTTTAAAGTGGAAGGGACTATAGTAGTGCCTGAGTAGGCCGTGGTAGATCCAGTACTGCAGATAAAGTAAATAGTATTAAAATTATAATGACATTGAAAGTAGGATAGTCAGCAGGCCCAGGTGACAAAGTCAGAATATTGAGGGAAATTGCAGAAATCTTTGGAAATGGGAATTCCAACAAAGATTTTGCCAAGGAGCAAGACAAATGTTACAAACCTGTTCCAAATGGGAGATAGTAATTTATGAGGATGTTACAGACCAATTTGTTTTATTTTAGTTATGGGTAAACTTCAAGAGTGCATAATATGGGTTCAAATTGGTGACCATTTAGAAAAGGATGAGTTAATCAAGGGCAGTTAGCAATGATTTGTGAAGGGCAGGAATAATTTAATTGTAATTTTTGAGGAAATCTGTACTTAGATTCATGCAATAAACATTGTGTATATGTGTTTCAGAAGATGTTTGACTTTTTACGATAATTAAGGCCTATTGGATAAAAGGGAGCATAGAAACTGAAGAGTTTGTTTTTGGATTGGTAGGATGTAGGTAGTAGGGTGGCCCAGATACCTGTGCTGGGGCCTCTTTTGTTTTCCATTCATATAAAGTGATTTAGACATAGGTACAAAATAATTTTATTAACATTTTCAGATAATACCATTGAAGAATTCTCACACAGCAAACCAGGAAGTAAAATTACATATTATCCTTCATTTTTCATAAATTCTACGGAGAGGAAAATAAAAATTAGGACATACACGTTAGAAGCTGAAAGATCATAAACTTAGAAAAACTATGGAATTTTTATCGTAATGGAAAAAAATTGACATTGCACAAATAGAAAATTTGTTTTCCAGGCCCAGCGAGGTTGTTCAGAAGTTATGACTTAGTACACTGTTAAAAACCCAGTTATGCCTAATTAAAAAGGCATTTTTTTTGGCGGGGTGGGGGGGTTGTTATTTTAACAGCAATATTACAGCATAAAAAGGGAAGTTCTCATCAGTTCAGTAATTTCTAAAAAAATTTGTCTGTGGGGACTTCAACAGCGCACCCTGTGGAGGAGCAAGGTATCACTGACAGCAGCTTCTGAATTTCTGCATTTAACTGCACGTGTGCAAATGCCAGAAGTTGCTGTCAGTTTAACAGGGTAATGACATTGAACGCTGACAGTTTTGCCATCATTACGACTACAAAACCTGGCCTATTGTTATCACGACAAGCTTCCATGCCATTATACAGCCTAATGAAAGCCAGTGTGATATTTTTACAGTGGTACTTTACCCATACCTTATCTTGCACAAAATTCCCAACTGCATCACCCCACTTGTTCTCCTCTTTACGTCGGGCTCTGTGGCAGTGGGGGTGGGGGGGGAGGATGGGTGAATGAATGGTGGTGGAAGATCAGAGTGGCAGCGGCCCGCCACGGAATCCAACGCCGGGATTGCCGAGCCCGATCTTCCCTTCGGCAGGGAAACTTTGTGGCGGGCCCTCCGCCGCTCTGTGATGGGACCCGACTTTACATATTTAAATTAGCTGTTTGCATTAATTAAAATCTAATCCACAGTGATCTTACCTGCAGTTACCGATTTTCAGCACGACAAGCGACATTCACATGCCTTCACTTTCCCATCCAGGGAAAGCTGGCACCACTGTGGTGGAGAAGAGGGAAGCTCTGAATTTGTATTGTAGCCCGTTGGGGGAGCGAGGGGGCGGGTGGATGGGCTGAACTCTGCACTTAGTGCAGTTAGGATGAGAAGGGTGCATTGGTAGTGTAGTTTGGGGGCAACGGGGCAAATATGTATTTTTGGTGTAGTTGGAGGGGTGGATGGGGGCAACTCTGCAGTTTCTTTGCAGGGCTGGCACCCCTTTAAAAATGGCGTCAGCGCCTGCGCAGAAACAGTTGACGCCGTTCGTGGTGTCACCGAGACTGACCCTGCCATGTGATTGGCGTATGATAATGAGCCACTGAGCTCAAGATCGCGACAGTGTGGCTACGCGCGGCCCATGCATGCTGGACGCCATTCTTTTACGTCTGCCGACTTCTATTGCCTCCTTTTCACCTCAGTGTATCAACTTAAGAATCTTTGTCCTCGTTTCAATTTTTTTCATAGCATCACACCATAGAAACATAGAAAATAGGAGCAGTAGGCCATTTGGCCCATCAAGCTTGCTCCGTCATTCATTATGATCATGGCTAATCATCCAACTCAGTAACCTGTTCCCACTTCCGCCCCATATCTTTGACCATCCTATCTTTGCAGTCTTCTCCAGCCCTATTTACTAATATGCATCTTCCACTTTTCCTGTATCTGGTGTTCATCTACAGCATCTTACCTTCCAAAGGGTCATAACGGAAAATTTGACCACAGAGATCGGTCAGCTCCAAATCTTCACCTTGTCTAGACCTAGATAATGACCATTAGCACAGTTGATTAATTGACACACAAATCACAGTTGTAGAAAAAAAAATCCTGCGGGGTTCTCCTGATCAGCTGGTATACGTTTGGCAGAACATTGGCACAAACCCTATTTTACTCAGATTTTGCTGATCTTCCACTAAAGTTACAGTGGCTAATCAGGAGAACCTCTGAACAGGGAAGGGGAACAAAACCTGCTGGACTTCCTGATCATAGTTTCTATCCAAACATTCTTAGTGAATAATACTGAATAAGTGCATTGAGTAAGATCTTGTTACTTCTGGTGTGACTTTCTCTAAATCTCACTGCATTATGTGTCACCCAAATGCTTCCTGACCCTAAGCCCCCTATACGTGGGTCCATGCCACAGGATGAGGGAGCAAGGGAGGGGCAGGAGAATACATCTGTTTTTCCTTTTACCATGTGTTATGTGAATAAAGAAATGCATGTATGGTTACATTCTCCAATGTCTTTTTTGGCATAATTAAAAACTTAAATATTCTCTATTGGTTAGTATTAACCATTAAACCTTCTGGAGTTTTCATTTCTATTCTAGGCTGGGATAAAAACACAAAATTTTGCTTAAATAATTCCAAAAAATAGAAAACCAACAACACAGCTGTCTAATTATACTTACGCCCATCTCACATTGACTTACAAACATCCTTAGGGCTATGTTTTCCAGATGTTCTGGGTTATTCTGTGGGATTATCTGCACTTAATGTAATACAATGTGAAAACAACCACTTAAAGCTGTTCTTGGGATATTGTGAGCATTTATCTCTTTTTTGGGGGTAGTAGGGTCTGCAAGTACTTAGCTAAGGAGCTGGTACAGTGACACTTGAATCATTTCACACCAGAAGTTATTCACACGCAAGTAATTGGAACTGATGCTTTCGTCTCCAAACTACTAGTTTTCTCAAATGAAAGTTAATTATTTGAAGAAATCTGTGGTTTCCTGAAGATTGCTCAATTGCAGTGCCATTTCTTTTCATATAACTATATGTGTTATGTCTAGCATGTGTTTGTTACAGGGACTGGGTATCCATCACACTTGGAATCCTGATTGACAGAATTATGACTAAAAAAATTACTGTTAATGCTGATTGTTCAAATTCTGTAAGGAAATAACAAAGCTACCTATCCATAAGTAGCAAGAGGTGAAAAAAAATTTGTCAGTCAACAAGTAGCAAGCAGAAAGACTAACTGATAAAACTGCACAACGTATTTTGGTAGTGCTTTCAGCTACCAAAATGGCTTTTCATGTTCTGGGGATATGGTAGCAAAAACATTTCTAACTTAATAGATAATTGACAAAATAATTAAACTTACAGTTGCGCTCTTCTTTTGGGCCTGGCCTGGAGATTTGGTACATTCCTGGAGCTGGCAATGTCTTCCCTCCTGATAGGGAGACTGAATCAGATGGCAGACCACAAGTAAAAGAATGCATCAGTGTCACTCAGTACTGCAACTCCTAGAGTGCACCGACTATATTTTACATGACAGATATGTGCATATCTGTCTGGTGGAACTGCTTGTTCGGCAGTCCCTCCACCACCAGTGCATTGAGGCTGTAGTGTGTCCTGGCTACAAAACAGAACTCGCCAAAGCTTTTGTGACAAAACCTCTGAAACCTGTGACCACCACTAGAAAGGCAAGGGCAGCAGATTGTTGGCCAGGGGCTGTAAGAAATACAGGGTCTGTTACAAACTGTTGCATAGCTCATGAACTATCGTAACCTGAGCTCCGACACTGGCCTGTGCTGGTAAAAACCAGTTTGAACTAATTAATTTATGTGACAAGACAAAGGAGAGATCACAGGAAAAGGGCCTTATTTGGACATGGTGTGATACTGGGGTCTTTGGGCCTGGGCCAATAAGGAGAAGATACGAACGAGGTGAGCAGGCTTAAACCAACCGGAAAGAGACAGCATAGTTTTGAAGAGATAAGAAAGAGAATAAGTATAGAGAATCTCGGGCATAGAGCCAGCGAGAAACTCCGGAGACCAACCATCGCGGAAGTGGAAGACCCTGCGTGAGCAACGCGGCGATGACGTAAAAGAGAGAGAGAACGGAACGCCTGGCCAGCGTCAGCTCACTCCTTTTTCGGGTATTATCCTTTGTTTTCTGTGACTAGGTCAGGGAAAGGTCAGAGGAACCTAGTGGGTGTGCTTTTCAATTCTTGTTAGCTTTGTTATTAACTGTATAATCCAGTTTGAGTTGCATGCTTTTGTCTAACCAAGCCTTATTCTTACATTGTACAACAACATGAATAAAGTAAATTGATAGTTAAAGAAAGGACCGAGTTTCCTCCTCTTTGTACTAAGCCATTAACTGTAGCCGGTGGATTAGGTGGAGGGTGGCTCTCCTGTAACCCGATATCCCAATCACCCAGCCTGAGCCTGAATTAAGAGGACTTAGTCCCACGTGATGGCCAGGATCAAGTGGGTGAAGGGAATAAAGGGGCCGAGGGGGAGTTGACTCCGCGCCACGGTTTACAAGATGTATAGGAACGCCATCAGCTCTAAGTCACAAATCATCCCATTGTGAATATATACTGCCGTTCCTTCATAGTCACTGGGCCAAAATACTGGAACATGTTATCAAAGAACATTGTGGGAACACCTTCACCACACGGACTGCAACAGTTCAAGAAGAAGGCTGTCCCACCTACCAACATCTCAAGAGCAACTAATGCTTTGCTAGTGCAGCCTAGAATGAACAAAATAACTCCTGTGACTTTAAAACTGGAACAGGAATGGGGCTTGCAAAGAACTCCTATCATATTAAAATGTCTCATTTTATAAGAACTGTGAGCAGGAGTAGGCCATAGGGTCCCTTGAGCCTGATCCATCTTTCAAGAAGATCATGGATACCTCAACCCCACTTTCCTGCCCTATCCCTGTCTCCCTTGATTCCCTTAGTGTCTAAAAATCTATCGATCTTGGTCTTGACTATACAGGGTAGAGAATTTCAAAGACTCACAACCCTGTGAGTGAAAAGATTTCTCATCATCTCAATTCTAAATGGCTGACCCATTATCCTGAGACTACAACCTATAGTGCTGGGCCCTCCAGCCAGAGGAAATATTCTTCAAGTGACTCACAGCTCATTCTTATATTTGGTTGTGCTTGGTCTGGGCTGGGGGTGAGGGGGGTAGGGCTGGGGTGGGTGGGGGGAGCTGTTGGGGGAAATAAAATATCTTGATTTTTTTTGTGGTGGATCAGGAAAGTATCATTTCCCAGAAACATACAAAATGTGGATAATATATAAAAGAACTAAAGGAACAGAAGGGACCTAGCAAGAGTTAGAGGCAAATAAAGAGATGCAGAACCAACACGGAAAAACTGCAGGCTCCTTGAAGAGTTAAGTGTTAGACAGAAAAAGTGGAAGATAAACAGTGATGGAGGTAAAGAATGAATTTGCATTCATATAGTTCTTAATATTTAATATACTAGTTCTGTCTAGTGCTGTAAATTAGCACTGCATTAAATTTTTTTTGAAGTTGATACTAGCATCCATCTGATAATAGAGTATTAGTATTGTTTTCTTCAAATAAATGGATCTGCGCTGCATTCAAATACCTCAGTCTGTAAGCTTACCATTTTATCACAAGGAATTCAATGCAATATACACTGCAGACAAATAAATGTCAGTAATTAATCATCTCTACCTGTATTCTCTTAAGTGTGATATAAAGTCTGTTTTGTCACTTATAAAACGTTAATCTTTTAATTCCTATATTTTAAGTTATTTTTACTTTGGGATCGACAATTATTATTTTAAGGTTATATGGGGCTGGATTTTCATTACGGAGGCAGGAAACAGGAATCAGGTCTTGTTTTGGGTCAGATACCTGCCTCTTGTGGGAAACTGATTCAAATTGCAATTTTCAAATGGGAAAGCCCTTAATTGGTATGGAGACGGGTTTCCTGTCCACAGAGCCAGTGGAATTGAAAATGGCAGTGGGTCAGATCAAGTATGGAGCTCATGTCAACTTCCAGAGCAGCCATCACTGTGGGTGCTGGTTGTCCTGACGGAGAGATCTGCCTTCCACAGTATCAGGGGGAACTGAGATGTCATATGGGAGCCGGAGGTCTGGCACTAGGGGCAGGGCAGGCCCTCACTTCATCAATGTCTATCTTCATCTAATGCTGCAGGCCATGAAGGAGAGGGGGGAGGTCCTCTTCCCAGAGGGTGGCAGGAGAAGGCCAGCTCATCGTGCAGCATGGACGTCTCTCTGTTCAGTGTTAGCCCCCTCCACCACCTCTTCTTGCTCCTCTCTTACCTCCTGCTTCCCCCACCCCCAAATCCTGATGAGCTCTCTCCTTCCAGGGCCACACTTTCCTCAAGGTCCAAAGCTCTCTGGATGATCATGTTAAGGATAGCACAACAGAACACCACAATGACCGAGATCCTTGCAGGAGGGTATTGCAGGGTGCCATCTGACGGATCTAGTCACGAGAAGCGCATCTTCAGAAGCCAATGTCCTGCTCCATGGTTGATCTGCTGAGCAGACGGCATTGGTTATTTTGCCTCTGTGCCTCTGTCTGGGGCTCCTGTGGAGGGGTCAGTCGCCATTTCTTCAAGGGATTCCCCTTGTGCCTTGATTCATCCACGCAGTTTGGGGGATGGAATGAAATACCGAGGCAGCCTGGACTGGTGGAGGATGAAGGAGTCATGGCAGCTGCCAGGAAAGCGAGCGCACACATAGAGGAAGCTCTTGTCATGGTTACAGATCAGTTGGACCATGAAGGAGTGGATACCCTTCCTGTTGATGGATCTCACTAGTCAGTCACTCGGTATCTTGATGACCACGTGGGCGCGATCAATGATGCCCTGCACCTGGAGGAATCCAGCGATGGAGCAAAACCCACGGCCCTCTTTGCCTGTGCAGGCCCATCTGTAACAAAGTGGGTGTAGTCCTCTCCCCTCCTGAAAATGGCATCTATGACCTGCCTGATGGCTTGATTAGCTGCTGATTGTGCGATGCCACCTAGGTCCACAGCTGATCCCTGGAACGACTCAGATACACAGAAATTTAGGGTGATGGAAACCTTGATGGCTGCAGGTAGGGGACAGCCATGGCTGCTGCAAGTTTTCAGATCGTTGTGGATCAGAGCACACAGGACTGAGACCATCTGCCTGGATAGACGCAGCCTCCTATGGCATTGGTGCCCTGACACTTGCAGGTAACTGTGCACCCGATGACATGGGTAGAGCCTTCCTCCCTTTGCAGCCCCTGCTGTCCAGGGGGCTACTTCTGCTGCAGCTCAGCCTGGCTGTGCTGTCCAATGTCAGAGTAGCTTGTCCCCATATCAACACCCTCAGTGGGCTTTGTATATTCACCAGGCCTTCCCCTGCCAACCCCAGCTACCCAAGTGACGCCAGCGGGCTCATGTCCCTCTCCAGATTCCTGCCACTCATCACTGAGAAATTCAACTCTTCCAGCTGAAGCAATGGCCACTCTGTGGCACTTTCGAAACAGCTGTGCTTTACTTCGGGCCTCTGCAGTATTTTAATCAGCCCTTCCCATAGCCCTCATGGCCCCCTGCAGTGTTCATGTCTCGAACACCCAGCTGTGTTCCCCCCATGGCATCCTCCATGTTCCCAGCCTTTAAAAATTAAAAACTGCTGCTGACAAGTCTGTTAATGAACTCTTCAATGAGCTCAACCGGCACCTAACTTAAGCAAGGAGTCAGGAGGGCTAAAAGGGGTCATGAAAAGTCATTGGCAAACAGGATTAAGGAGAATCCCAAGGCTTTTTATACGTATATAAAGTGCAAGAGGGTAACCAGGGAAAGGGTTGGCCCACTCAAGGACAGAGGAGGGAATCTATGCGTGGAGCCAGAGGAAATTGGCGAGGTACTGAATGAGTACTTTGCATCAGTATTCACCAAGGAGAAGGACTTGGTGGATGATGGGTCCAGGGAAGGGAATGTAGATAGTCTCGGTCATGTCGTTATCAAAAAGGAGGCGGTGTTGGGTGTCTTGCAAAGCATTAAGGTAGATAAGTCTCCAGGGCCTGATATCTACCCCAGAATACTGAGGGAGGCAAGGGAAGAAATTGCTGGGGCCTTGACTGAAATCTTTGTATCCTCATTGGCTACGGGTGAGGTCCCAGAGGACTGGAGAATAGCCAATGTTGTTCCTTTGTTTAAGAAGGGTAGCAAGGATAATCCAGGAAATTATAGGCCGATGAGCCTTACATCAGTGGTAGGGAGATTATTGGAGAGGATTCTTTGGGACGGGATTTACTCCCATTTGGAAACAAATGAAGTTATTCGCAAGAGGCAGCATGGTTTTGTGAAGGGGAGGTCGTGTCTTACTAACTTGATTGAGTTTTTTGAGGAAGGGACGAAGATGATTGATGAAGGAAGAGCAGTGGATGTTGTCCACATGGACTTCAGTAAAGCCTTTGACAAGGTCCCTCATGGCAGACTGGTACAAAAGGTGAAGTCACACGGGATCAGAGGTGAGCTGGCAAGATGGATACAGAACTGGCTCGGTCATAGAAGACAGAGGGTAGCAGTGGAAGGGCGCTTTTCTGAATGGAGGGATGTGACTAGTGGTGTTCCGCAGGGATCAGTGCTGGGACCTTTGCTGTTTGTAGTATCTATAAATGATTTGGAGGAAAATGTAGCTGGTCTGATTAGTAAGTTTGCAGATGACACAAAGGTTGGTGGAGTTGCGGATAGTGATGAGGATTGTCAGAGGATACAGCAGGATATAGATCAATAGGAGACTTGGATGGAGAAATGGCAGATGGAGTTTAATCCGGACAAATGTGAGGTAATGCATTTTGGAATGTCTAATGCAGGTGGGAGGTATACAGTAAATAGCAGAACCCTTAGGAGTATTGACAGGCAGAGAGATCTGGGCGTACAGATCCACAGGTCACTGAAAGTGGCAATGCAGGTGGATAAGGTAGTCAAGAAGGCTTACGGCATGTTTGCCTTCATCAGTCGGGGCATAGAGTATAAAAATTGGCAAGTCATGATGCAGCTGTACAGAACCTTAGTGAGGCCACACTTGGAATATTGCGTGCAATTCTTTTTTAGATTAGAGATACAGCACTGAAACGGGCCCTTCGGCCCACCGAGTCTGTGCCGAACATCAACCACCCATTTATACTAATCCTACACTAATTCCATATTCCTACCAAACATCCCCACCTGTCCCTATATTTCCCTACCACCTACCTATACTAGTGACAATTTATAATGGCCAATTTACCTATCAACCTGCAAGTCTTTTGGCTTGTGGGAGGAAACCGGAGCACCCGGAGAAAACCCACGCAGACACAGGGAGAACTTGCAAACTCCACACAGGCAGTACCCGGAATCGAACCCGGGTCCCTGGAGCTGTGAGGCTGCGGTGCTAACCACTGCGCCACTGTGCCGCACCACACTACCAGAAGGATGTGGAGGCTTTGGAGAGGGTACAGAGGAGGTTTACCAGGATGTTGCCTCGTCTGGAGGGCATTAGCTATGAGGAGAGGTTGGATAAACTCGGATTGTTTTCACTGAAACGACAGAGGTGGAGGGGCGACATTATAGAAGTTTACAAAGTTATGAGTGGCATGGACAGAGTGGATAGTCAGAAGCTTTTTCCCAGGGTGGAAGACTCAGTTACTAGGGCACATAGGTTTAAGGTGCGAGGGACAAAGTTTAGAGGGATGTGCGAGGCAAGTTCTTTACACAGAGGGTTGTGAGTGCCTGGAACTTTCTGCCGGGGGAGGTGGTGGAAGCAGGTATGATAGCGACGTTTAAGAGGCATCTTGACAAATACATGAATAGGATGGGGACAGAGGGATATGGTCCCCGGAAGTGCAGAAGGTTTTAGTTTAGACAGGCATCAAGATCGGCGCGGGCTTGGAGGGCCAAATGGCCTGTTCCTATGCTGTACTGTTCTTTGTTCTAATTGGAGGTAAAAAGAAGAAATGCTGGAAATACTCAGCAGGTCTGGCAGCATCTGTGGAGAGAGAAGCAGAGTTAATGTTTCAGGTAGGTCCGTGACCCCTCTGCAGTATTTTGCTTTTACTTAATTGGAGATATTGCCCGACCCTTTCGCTCCCTCCTGGCCTCCCTTTAAAAATGACTTTGTATTACGGAGGCGGCGGGCGGGTCCCAGTGCCGACCTCCGAGAACGTGATCTTTAAATCATGCTCGCCTGTGCACCCACTCTTCGCAGGCTTTAAAAATCTGGTCCACGATGTTTTCTGCTGCTATTTACCATTTTCACAGGAAAGTTGATTAAATTGCCAATTGCAACTCTCAAAACACTGTATAAAAATCCCAGAATTTTAAATAATAAAAAAAGTGATTTATTTAGTCACTGTGTAACAATGACCCTGATGATATCTCTGAAAGTATATATATCTCGAGCTAGAAGCCTGTTGTGTATTGAGAAGATAGTGTCTTTGGTGATACGCTTGTATAGTTTTAAAAGCTGTTACAAAAAAATCAACATATCAGTGTGTGAAGTATGCCTTAAAGACCATTATTGGGCCGTATTTTGCTGGAGTAGGGCATCTCGTAGCTTGCTTTGTTGGAGTTTTTTTCTTCTCCCTTCACATCAACGCTTTTGCCCTGTAAGTTGTTGGAAGTATCAGCTGATAATGGTGTGGCGAGTGCAACAGGGCATCTGGAACCTTGGTGAAGGACGGAACCAACAGTCTATATCTAATGATATTTGAGGATTGAGACAGAACCAGGAATGGCGGAGAAGGAGTGTGAATTAGAGTCACATTATGGACAGAAATTGAGGGAAGGATTAAAAGCGTGAATGAAGAGACGCAAAGTCAAATTCATTAAAACTTGCAAAAATTTACATTTAAAACATTTCTTTTTAGATTTAGAGATACAGCACTGAAACAGGCCCTTCATCCCACCGAGTCTGTGCCGACCATTAACCACCCATTTATACTTTCTTTTGGGCCTCCTTATCTCGAGAGACAATGGGTAAGTGCCTGGAGGTGGTCAGTGGTTTGTGAAGCAGCGCCTGGAGTGGCTATAAAGGTCATTTCTAGAGTGACAGGCTCTTCCACAGGTGCTGCAGAGAAAGTTGTTTGTCGGGGCTGTTGCACAGTTGGCTCTCCCCTTTCGCCTCTGTCTTTTTTCTTGCCAACTACTAAGTCTCTTCAACTCGCCACATTTTAGCCCTGTCTTTATGGCTGCCCGCCAGCTCTGGCGAATGCTGGCAACTGACTCCCACGACTTGTGATCAATGTCACAGGATTTCATGTCGCGTTCGCAGACGTCTTTAAAGCGGAGACGTGGACGGCCGGTGGGTCTGATACCAGTGGCGAGCTCGCTGTACAATGTTTCTTTGGGGATCCTGCCATCTTCCATGCGGTTCACATGGCCAAGCCATCTCAAGCGCTGCTGACTCAGTAGTGTGTACAAGCTGGGGATGTTGTACTGATCCTACACTAATCCCATATTCCTACCACATCCTCACCTGTCCCTATATTCCCGTACCACCTACCCATACTAGTGACAATTTTTTATAATGGCCAATTCGCCTATCAACCTGCAAGTCTTTTTGGCTGTGGGAGGAAACCGGAGCACTCGGAGGAAACCCACGCAGACACAGGGAGAACTTGCAAACTCCACACAGGCAGTACCCAGAATTGAACCCGGGTCGCTGGAGCTGTGAGGCTGCGGTGCTAACCACTGCGCCAGTGTGCCGCCCTAAATCTCTTGGAAGAATTTACTACATGCAGGAATGAGCCTCAGCAGTTTAAATAGTTCCTTTTCTGGGCCAGAGGGGTTGATTGCATTGCATTAACAATAATCATATTGTTAGAAGAGTACTTCTGCATGAGCCCTAGGTGAGTTTAATTTTAATGTGAAAATCAAGCAAATTCTTAAAATTAATGAGGAGGTTGAGGGTGAGCTGCCATTTTTGTGAGTCTAACAGCGGAGGATGCAAATCGTCTAGCAACTTGTGGTAATTCGCAATTCATGGGGCATTTGTTCTTCACCGCGAGTTGCTGATCAGTTTACATTTTAATAAAGGCAAGCGCTATTAAACTCACCATTATTTTGTCAGCAAACTCTGGGCCATTATCTTTTCACACCAGTCATTTTGAATAAATATGAAACTCCAACATGTTGAAGAGATTTGAAGTTGTTCTAAACAGCTGTTTTTAAGTTGTTTGGGACCCTGATTGACAATAAATTGAAGCTATTGCATCAAGGCTTGGTGATAATGTTGGGATGCATTAAAAGTACAATATTCAGCTGCAATAGTGAGGTAATCCTGATACCGCACTTTGGTAATCGGAGTGACCGCACATAGAATATTGTGTACAGTTCTCGTCGCCACTGTACAAAAATGATATTGCAGCTTTTAAAAAGATATCGAAAAGGGCAACCAGCATAATTGAGGGGATGGAGGGATTGGTTTATGAGAAGCGATTGAGTAAATTGGGCATGCTCTCACTGGAAAAGAGAAGGGTGAGAGATGATACAATCGCTATTTTTAGGATTCAAAAGGGACAAGATAATGTAGACCATGGCATGCTGTTTCATCTTGTCTGGCATAGTAGAACCAGAGGACATGGTCTACACTTGAAGGAGTGGTAAATTCAAAACTAATCTGTGAAAACCAGTGAGCAAGTGGTAAATAGAAGCTCGACAGCATCCAGGACAAAGCAGCCCACTTGATTGGCACCCCATCCACAAACATTCACTCCCTCCACCACCGACGCACAGTGGCAGCAGTGTGCACCATCTACAAGATGCACTGCAGCAATGCACCAAGGCTCCTTAGACAGCACCTTCCAAACCCACGACCTCTACCACCTAGAAGGACAAGGGCAACAAATACATGGGAACACCACCACCTGCAAGTTCCCCTGCAAGCCACACACCATCCTGACTTGGAACTATATTGCTGTTCCCTCACTGTCACTGGGTCAAAATCCTGGAACTCCCTTCTTAACAGCACTGTGAGTGTACCTACCCCACATGGACTGCAGCGGTTCAAGAAAGCAGCTCACCACCACCTTCTCAAGGACAATTAGGGATGGGCAATAAATGCCACATCCCATGAATGAATAATAAAAATAACAGCTCCCTGAGGAGATGCTGGAAGTAAATAGTGATTCATTAAAATGTAAATGAGATAGATTTCTTTCAGAAAACAATAATTTGGAATACAGAATATCAATAAGTTGAGACATAGCATATTTTACATCCATGAGAATAGGCAACCAGATCCTTCACTGAAAGATGGCACCTCCAATAGCTCAGCACTCCATCAATACTGCACTGAAGTGGCAGCCTAGATTATGCACTCCTGGTGGAGAATTTTGACTCAATTGTGAATGTGCTAGCAACCGAACCAAACTGACACTCAAAAAAAATTCTCCTTGAAATCTCCCCCCTCCCTCCTCCACTCCACTCCAACCCCCACAAAAAAACTCAAGCAATGATGCATTTAGACTATATATGCCAAGATCATGAAAGCAAAGGTATTGAGCGAAGATCATAAGGCCACATGGTTCTCGTATATTTGTCTACACCTTCAAATTGCAATTCATTTACTTTTATAAATATTTGTAAACAAACTTTGCTTGAAACAGAACTTTTGACCAAGTGAAAATTGTTGATGAGTGCTTTCAGATTTCAAACATGGACCGCAGCATGATACATTGATGCCCGAATGTAAATAGAATTTGGATGGTTAGTAATTACACACTTGAGACCAAGCATGGTATTTGACTCCTGGGCAATATCCAGCTGTTTAATATTATTCAATGATGTAGGAAAAACAGATCTAAAAATATCTACTGTTCTGCTAAATATTTATGCACAAATGAAAGAAATCCACAGAGGTTGCTGAGATGAAAGCTGGCTTTTTTAATGCAAGGAACAGTTGTATAAGATGTACCAAAATTAAGAAAAAGGCGCAATAATAAAATATTTCTGTTGCTTTTTTGTCAACTAGTTTAATGGCATTTTAAAAAATTAATTAATGCGAGTCAAGTCTTTTTGTCAGCTTTCATATATTTTAAAAGGGAGAAAGAAGAACTCTAGAGAACTATAAACTAATTAGCTTCACATCGGTGGTACGGGGTATCATGTAATTTTTGCTCAAATATGTAATAAAACTTAAAAACTGAAAATATAACCAATAACTAGTTGGCACAGATTTCAAAAGGGAAGGCAGCTACTCCAACTGGCAAAAGCTGGGAAGTGGTGTTCCAAAGGGATCAGTGCTGGGACCACTGCTGTTCACATTTTCATAGTGACTTGGATTCAGCAATTGGAAGTTCAATCTGAAAATTTGCGAATTAAGCTAAATTGGGAGGTGTAGCTAATACAGAGGAGGACTGCAACAAAATACAGTAAGACATTAATAAAATTGCAGAATGGGCATGTCATTCGCAAATGAACTTCAATATAGGTAACTGTGAGGTGATATATTTTGGTAGGAAGAGTATGGCGACTACATATTCCTTGGAAAATAAGTGTCTAAATGGGGTAAAGGAGCAGAGGGATCCAGGGATAAGGATACACAAATCACTAAAAGTAGCAATGCAGGTTAATAAGGCCAAAAAAAAAACCAAACCAAGCTTGGGGTTCATTTCTAGAGGAATAGAATTGAAAAGCAGAGAAATTGCTTTAAGCTTGTATGGAAGCTTGGTTAGACCATGCCTGGCGTGCTGTGAACAGTTCTATTCTCCATATTATAAACAGGATATAGATGTACCGGAGAAGGCGCAAAAAGAAATTACTAGAATGATACAAGAACTGAGAGATTATACCTGCCATGAAAGATTGAACCGACTTCGACTTTGAGGAGAGACCTGATAGAGGTCTTCAAGATTATGAAAGAGTTTAATGGGGTAGACTTAGAGATGTTTCCACTTGCAGGGGAGACCAAAACTAGGGGCCATAAATACAAGATAGCCACGAATAAGTCCAACAGAAAATTCAGGAGAACCTTCTTTATCAAGAGAGTGGTTATAATGTGGTACCTGCCACCACAAGGAGTAGCATAGATGACTTGAGGCAGCTAGTATAGATGAATTTAAGGTAAAGCTAGATAAACACATGAAGAAAGGATTAGAAGGATATGTTGATAGGGTTAAATGAAATAGTGTGGGAGAAGGCTCCTGTGGAGCATAAACTTGGACCTGTTGGGACAAATAGCCTGCTTCTGTGCTGCAAATACTATCTTTTATTTATTTATTTTTTATTTAGAGATACAGCACTGAAACAGGCCCTTCGGCCCACCGTGTCTGTGCCGACCTACAACCACCCATTTATACTAACCCTACACTAATCCCATATTCCTACCACATCCCCACCTGTCCCTATATTTCCCAACCACCTACCTGCACTAGGGGCAATTTATAATGGCCAATTTACCTATTAACCTGCAAGTCTTTGGCAGTGGGAGGAAACCAGAGCATCCGGAGGAAACCCACGCAGACACAGGGAGAACTTGCAAACTCTACACAGACAGTACCCAGAATTGAACCCGGGTCCCTGGAGCTGTGAGGCTGCGGTGCTAACCAGTGCGCCACTGTGCTGTAGTTTCTATGCAGTTTAATAATAGTGAAATTACTGCAGAATGCCTGACTACTGCAATGATAATGAACAGAAATGATAGCAATAATAAAAACAAGAAATGCTGGAACCACTCAGCAGGTCTGGCAGCATCTGTGAAAAGAGAAGCAGAGTTAATGTTTCGGGTCAGTGACCCTTCATCGGAACTGACAAATGATAAACTGAGAAATGATAGCAACCTGCTTCTCAGTGAAAAAAATGTCAACATATTTCACATGTAAGTATTGTTTTATTGATTCTGACTTCCTGAAAATCCCTGCTCATGACCAACCTGTGTCTCTCTCTTTTATTGAACTGGGTCTCATTCTGTGTATCAGCACCATCCTTCCCTTTAACATAATCCTGTGTATACTCTTAGTTTATTTTGGCAATGATTCTGTGACTAGTTTGCAGCTCAGCTATCTTCTAAAAACTTTTGATTTTAAAAACTGCTAACCCAGCACTTCCTTTTTGTTGGGGACGGGGAGGTAATGTTGAGAGTGATAAATGTCTGCAAGATAGCCTTGCTAGGTCTGAAACTAGTCAAAAAATGCTCTGTGACTTTGGACGCATTATCCCTCCTTTACTCCTCTGCTTTCTTTAATAGAGTTGACAACAGCATCCCCCCTCTTGTCTTCATTGTCTTTTGACCCCACCTGCTACACCTTTCCCTTCCCACTGATACCATTACCGCGCCCCGCACCCACCCCCCCCCCCCCCCCCCGACTTTCTCCCCAGCCACGGTGTCAAGTTGAACAAGAACGTTTGCATCCATGGAATCCGATTCAACTCTGAGGTAATCTTGCAACTCCATATCCTGTCCATCACAAAGGTGACCTACTTCTAGCTCCATAGCAACACTTACCTCTGCCCCTCTTCAGCCTGCTGAAACTGTCGTCCATATCTTTGGTCACAGCCCCAACTAATTCAGTGCTTTAACTGATTACTTATGCCATCTCATTTCAAAGATTGATCTGTCTGATGCTCACCTTGCTTGTCTCCCAAGCTCTAATTTATTCAAAACTCTGCAGCCCGTAGCTAATCCCAAAGTTTCACACACTGCTTTCCTCTTCTACCTCCACTGACTACCTGCCACACGGCTCAACGTGTTGAAAGTCCCAGTTCTCTTGCTAAATCTCTTTGTCTTCCTATTTTTCTTTCCTCCACCCACCCCAGTTAAAAGCCCCCCCACAACTTTCCATTCTCATATGATTTTGTTAACTTCCCCCAGTTTCTGCTCAGTATTTGTTGTATTCCTCTAAAATGTCTTGGGATATTTTGTTTCATGAAAGGCATTTTATTGATGTAATAAGATGTCCCCTATCTATAATTATGGAGAAAAAAATCAAGCTTTCTGTGAATCAAATTCATCTTGACACATTTTTTTATTTGGGGAGGATTAAATAGTTTTAGAATCAAAATATATTTTAAAAAGCAGTAGTTTCTGACTATTTCCAGGAGCTTTAAATGTTAAAAGCATCAGAGATGCTGCCGAAACCTCTATGTATAAAATTATATTTTATAATTTTTGAAGATGAATGGCATCTTATTCTTGCAATAATATGTTACAATTTTACAATAGCTTATAAAAGCCTGAACAACCAAACTATCACGTGATCACTAGGTTTCCCAAATTAGCAGATACTTCAAAACATACGCCTCACTTAAATGGCAACTTAATCTAAAGGATTATAAGAATAAAGGCAGAACATGGAAAACATAGTGTAAATACACATTCATTATGTATTCGGGCAGTTGGCCCATGACAATTAAAGTCTGAGTAAACATAGTTTAAATCTGACATAAAAAGCTACATGTCAGAACATGCTTCTTAAGGACATTTTATAGTAGGTAACATCTACTTTCTGAGAGTTGGGATGTTATGATCTTAACGTTTTTTTTAAATTATAAACGCAACTCTTGCCTTTTGCTAAACCAGGCAATTATTTGTGGTTCAGGTGTGTTTACAGCCCATAAAGAATTTTTCATCTTGATGTGAGTTATTGTTGAAGGCTTTGTTTTGCAGTTCAAACAAATGTACAGTTTTTGCTGCAATTATCCTCATCATTGGAGGTGATGTCTTTCAGATGGGATGTTAAACCAAGGCTCCATCTGCTCGCCCCGGGGGACGAGAAAGGTTCCATGGCACTGTCCTGGCCAATGATTATCCCTCAACCAACATTCCAAAAAAAAACAGATTATCCAGTCATTGCTATTTGTGGAAGCTTGCTCATTGGCTGTAAAGTGCTTTGGGATGTCCTAATTTAGAAAGAAAGACTTGCATTTATATATCATTCCATATGAATAATTAGATCAATATTCATTTTTGTTGATGTAACAACCACCAAATGTATTTATCCTAAAAATCAAAAATATTGATTTCACACAATTTATATTGCAAACATTTTAATATAATGTTTTGTGAAAACCATTTAATGATATTTAATGACACTAGAAAATACTCAAAACTCAAGCATAAAGGAGATGTAGTCCCCAATGTTTATTTAATGGTAATTTCATTCATTTTTAGTTTATTGTTTCCCATTACCCCATTTGAATTTCACCAAGTACATAATCCAAGAGGTACAGGCACGACTTCTTAAGCTGAGGAATTGAGATATGATTTTCTCACCTGTTTCTGGGCATGGATGCCATAACAACAGAATGCAGAGAGACTGCTGTAATAAGACTGAATGTCCCAAATTCGACCCATGATCACAGTACTTTATAATCAAGTATAAAATGAAAGTGGGCAAGGGATTGGCAAATGGAATTTAATGCAGACAAGTGCAAAGTGATGCATTTTGGGAAGTTAAACCAGGGCAGGACATATACAGTGAATGGCAGGGCCCTGGGGAGTGTTGTTGAGCAAGTATATAGTTCCCTGAAAGTGGCAACACAGGTAGACAGGGTGGTGAAGAAGGCGTATGGCATGCTTGCCTTCATCGGCTGAGGCTTTGAGTGCAAGAGTTGGGACGTCATGTTACAGTTGTACATAACGTTGGTTAGGCTGCATTTGGAGTACTGTGTGCAGTTCTGGTCACCGCACTACAGGAAAGATGTGATTAAGCTAGAGAGGGTGTAGAAAAGATACACAAGGATATTGCCTGGTTTGGAGGGCTTGCGTTATAAAGGGAGATTGGATAGGCTGGGTCTGTTTTCCCTGGAGCGAAGGAGGCTGAGAGGTGACATGATAGAGGTATATAAAATTATGAGAGGCATAGATAGGGTAGATAGCCAGAGTCTGTTTCCCATGGTAGGGGTGACTAAAACTAGAGGGCATAGATTTAAGGTGAGAGGGAAGAGGTTTAAAGGGGATCAAAGGGGTAAATTTTTCACACAAAGAATATTGGGTATTTGGAATGAGCTGCCTGAGGAGGTGGTGGAGGCAGGAACAGTAGCAACATTTAAGAGGCATCTGGACAGGTACTTGAATGAGCAAGGCATAGAGGGATATGGAATTAATGCAGGCAGATGGGATTAGTATAGATAGGCATTATGGTCGGCATGGACGCGGTGGGCCGAAGGGCCTGCTTCTATGCTGTATAACTCGATGACTCTATAATTAATACCCATCCGTTATAGAAATAGGGCGTGTTCTGTAATGGTCAGCTGATCTGTTCCACTAATTTACTGCCTTTACCCATAAAATGTCTAAGCACATAAACAGACCATTTGGCCCATCAGGGCTGCGCTGGTGCATCTATACTCTCCTACTCACCCCCTATGCCCTTTACTATTTTTTGTTTATTCAAATAACTATCTAATTTACTGTAAAAAGAACCTTTGGACTCTACTTCAACAATACTTTGCAACAGAGAATTCCAATTTTTAACCGCTATCTGTGTCAATAATTGTTTTCTAACATTCTCTTTAATAGCAACCAACAAGTCAGATTTCCCATAATCGAAAGCATGCTGCAGCAACATCATATATGAACTCAAGGAAATAGTTTCTTCCTGGTGACATTGTGAAGGCGATTTTCGAGGTGGGCAAATGGTCAGTGGAGTGATAGTATCACCTGCCCAATGTTGCTGATTGAAAGCCTGAGTGGTTTTGGTGATTAGGCCTCATCATTTCTGTGGTTGGAAAATATAACGGCTCCACTGTGGGGGGTGGGGCGGGTTGGTGTTGCACAGAGGGAACAGAAGTAATCGGGGTAATTTCAATGGGGCCAGGAGGATGATGCATGTTCTTCCTGACCCCACAAAAATCATTTAAAAAAAACTCTTTACTGTTTTCTGAGCTTCCTCTAGCGGTGCCTATAACGGCCATTGATTAGACTGCACTACATTTAGTGTGTGCTATCCACCCTGTGAAGGACCAGAATTGCATTTGGGTCTTAAATGGTCATCCAATCCCAATTTATGTTCAGTAATGATGCTGTTACTCCTCATAATCAATCAAAAAAAATGTCACTGAATAAAAAGGCTGTTTTAAAGTTTTATAAGACATTGCACACTTAAAGCCTGAATAGTGAACTGATGTAAATACTCTGAACTTGTAAAAAGAAGTTGAAGGGTTTCAGGTGGCCTGTTTTTGTCATTCTCTGTGTCTTCAGGTATGCACGATGCATACGAATGCAGAATGAAGTAAATGTCACAGCCAGTTCCAAAATAAATTTCTAAACAGCAGGACTTGTGATAATTACTGCAGAATGAACCTAATGAATTAAGAGAAGAATGTGCATTCATATTGTTGTATCTTTCAGATATGCCTGAAGTGTTTCTCATCCAATTTGTTACTTATTTTGAACCTTTCTCTCAAAAGAAAGAAAATAAATAAAGAACGTGAATTTATACAATGCTGAAGTGTTTCTAATATAATGGATTACTCTGAAATACAGGGCTGGAATTTCTATTTGATTTGGGACCAAATGAGGGTCCCAACCCTGCACCATGTTGGGAACAGTCACCTGACATGATTTTTGTAGGATTGGTGAATTAATGGCCAGAGGACCACTCGCTGTCCAATTAAGGATGGCAAGCGGGCTCCTGATGCTGGAGGGCCATTAGGAGGCCCTCCAGCACTGAAAGAGCTGAAGCCTGCAGATGCAGGAAAGGGAGAGGGCGCTTCAGCACTTTTAAAATTATAGAAATTAAAAATGGACACAGCTACCAGACTTCCATTGTGGAGGTCCACAGGGTGGTCTGTGCCAGCATCTGTGGCCATTTATAAGTTGGCTGTGGGGGAGGGTGTTAAAAAAAAGTGATATGAAGCGCTGGCCTCATGGTCTGCCGCCAGGAGGCTACCTCCTTTCACTGTACGTGTTTCAGGCATCACAGGGGGTGGGGCTCACCTGCAGACTGGAAAATTAAGTGTGTGGGAGAGGGGACTCTTAATTGCCTACCTCCACTTGTGGGTGGGTATCCATTGCACCTCTGACCCGGCCTTTTGAAAATGGCCCAGAGGCAGGAAGAAGATGTCGGTAAGCCGGCACGCCGCTCTCCCACATCTGATTTTTCTACCCGCCCGTCTCCAGTCCCACCCCATCAGGCTTCGAAAATCCATCCCACAGTTACTGCTATAATAAAAACAAAATACTGCAGATACTGGAAATCTGAAATAAAAACAAGAGTTCTGATGAAGGGTCACTGTCCTGAAACGTTAACTCTGCTTCTCTCTCCACAGATGCTGCCTGACCTGCTGAGTATTTCCAGCATTTCTTGTTTTTATTACCACAGTTACTACTGTTATGTTGATAAACATAGCAAACATTGTGTACATAGGGCACCACAAACCGGTCTGAGATGAATACCAGTTAACCTGTTTTAGTGGTGTTGGTTGAGAGAAGAATGTTGGCCAGCAAACCAGGAGAATTTCCTGGTGTTTTTCAAATAACATTATGGGGATCCTTAATGTACCAATAGGACAGGTAAACGGGTCTCAGCAAAACATCTTATTATAAGGACAACACTGCAGACAGTGCAATGCTCCCTCACTTAAGACACTGAATTGTCACCTTAGTTTATGTGCTGAAATTGCACTTGAACCCACAATCTCTTGACTCAAAGATGGAAGTATTATCAACTGAATCAAGCTGGCACTAAAGTAAGAATGTTTAAGTATGTTATGGGTTGGAAAACTATTAATTGTCACTGTTGTAGTCTAAACTCAGATTTTGTATTAGTATGAAGTTTTATGTTTCACTTTGAAAGATCTAATTTTAGTAAAACAGTTAAATAATAGTCACTATTCAGGGGAGTAACATACCATTAATTACTGTCAACTTATACTCAGTATAAAGCTTCAAATATAAAATTGTGCAGCAATATATTAATTTTCCATTTTTTTTTTTAAACATGGTGATTTGCATAAATAGTACATAACATGCCATCTGTTCCCAACTTTAGCATAAGGCAGTCGAAATTTACCAGAACTTTGTTAGTCAGAAAGTTCTCTGGAGTAATGTAGAATTTTAGTGTGATTGTTTGCCACTGCTTTATCCATGCAGTCTGAGTTAATGTTCAGATGCATTATTAATTTGGAGCTATAGCCAGAAGCCAATAGAATTTCTCAAATGTATTTGTTAGCATTCTTTTGTAAACACTGCATGTGAAACCTCAGTATTTTTGGAACTGCAGTACCATCATATTAAACAACATACAGAAAAAGAAGGAATTGCATTTATATAGCCTTTCACAACTTCGGCTCATCCTGAAGTGCTTTACAGCCAATGAAGTGCTTTATGAAGTGTAGTCACTGTTGTAATGTAGGGAAACGTGGCAAGAAATCTGTTCACAGTAAGGTCTCCCAAACAGTAATGAGATAAATAACCAAATAATATGTTTTAGTGATGATGTTTAAGGGATAAATATTGGCCAGGACACCAAGGAGAACTTCCCTATTCTTTGGTTAATACCATGGAATCTTTTATGTCCACCTGAGAGGAAAAGTGGGAGCTCTGGTTAATGTTTCATCTAAAAGACAGTACCTCCGACAGTGCAGTTAAATACTACACTGAAGTGTCATTCACAGTTATGTGCTTAAGTCTCTGGAATGAGATTAGAATCCGCAACCTTCTGATTCAGAGGTGAGTGCTACCAACTGAATCAAGGCTGCTGCCTAAATGGTTCTTATAAATATAAATATTTTCGGGCAAAATTATTCTATCTTTTCAAATTGTATTTCCTCAACCTTGTCAATGTGTAACATACAGGTATCGTTAATCTGTCAACCACAATATTAATCTATATAATCAGAAGTTCTGTTTTTAGCACACTGTCAAGAATGTTTTATGGCATCAGATTTGAAGCTGTGCTTTCAGTGATGAGAGGCTGAGTTCCGAAGAAGGGTCACTGACCCGAAACGTTAACTCTGCTTCTCTTTCCACAGATGCTGCCAGACCTGCTGAGTGAATCCAGCATTTCTTGTTTTATGCCATAATATAAATGACTAACGCCAAGAAATTTACTGGAGGAAATACAAAGAACATTAGTTGCATCTTGAGCTAGTTTTAAAAAGTGATAATGAAATTATATTGCACATCTTTCATCTTTTACCTTATGTCTGTTATGTTGCTTCTGTAAATTTATTGTAGGACAGTATTGGCATACTGCTGTCTCATTTAGACTGTAGAAGCACTAGTGTACTAGAAGCTGCTCTCCACATCCCAGACTGCCTGTGATCATTACCATGGGAGATCTGCTAGTTTATATAAATTTAACTTCAGCCAAAGGTTTCAATACTATATTTAACTTGCCCTCAGGCAGTTTTCTGGCAAGTGACAAGTCTATCATATAATGTTCCATTTTGTGTTAGATTTGTGGGTTAACCTGAAATATGTTTTTCCCTTCCGTTTTTTGTCTGTCAACAGATGTCAGACAAGAAATCTTTAAATTAGATTGTGCTATACATGTAATTTGATGGTGCTACTGTGAATAGGCTGGAGTGTAATTTTTTTTCATCAACTCAACAGATGTATTGCCATTTTCATAATTTATATCCCTATAAAATCAAGTAGGCTAACTGGTACCCAGCTGTTATATCGATTTCTATTTGTGAAAGTATTAACTTGGAAATTTGTGCGCAATATAACAAGTCACTTTTTTTATTTTGGAGGAGGCAATAGTTCAGAAGTGTGAAAGAAAAACATCAAATATTTTCAAAACACCTAGATCATGTGGGTTATAAACTGAGTATGAATGTAGGCCATTCCTGCAGCTTAACTTGTGTGATTACAATATATATCATATACAATGGCAGTTTATGAAAGATGTTATGATAATTCTCAGATTATGATATTAAAATCTGGTGTTATTTGGAAATTGCAAATCAATAAATCTTTTAATAGGTTCCAAGTTATAGTTGGTCTGTTATTTGACAAAATAAAGAACATTACTTTTATCCAGTGGATTTGATGTATCTTGAGTGTTAATGAACAAACTTTCTGCAGGAAAATACTTTGTTCTGTTGAAAAAAAACTCAGAACATTTCAAAATTAGAATGGAAGGAATTAAACATGTTACTGAATCTTCTGTTCAAAGAAAACTTTTAATTTCACAGGAAGATGCGGATACTGTACATGTGACAGATAAGTATAGTTTTAATTAGGACATGCTGAAACCTACTAAATTACAGTCTGGTTAAAATTGCATGCTTTACAGTCTGTGTCTGAGCTGGAGTTTTGCAACTGTAATATGAAATAAGGGAGCGCAAAATAAGCTCTGCTAACAACACTCAGTGGGTATATAAAAAATGAGTCTAGACTGTTTCTTCCTTCGACTCAACTGCTTTATTTTCCTGTTGGCACCACCTAATGGCCAGTATAAATGGAATATCATAAATATGTTCTTTTATGTGGCATGATTTTATTATAGCAAAACTTCCATAAAAATAACTTTTGTGTGCATGTGGCACTGAGTTTTTTTCATTTGCGACAGAACTGTTCCGGTCATATTGGCAATATGTTTTAATATTTGATATTCATGTAAAATGGCTGTGCTCAACCTGTAGACATGTAAGTCAATGTTATTTTATGTACTTTGGTCTTGCCTGATTTTGGATAGGTGTCGAGGACATCACGAGAGTAAAGAGCTAAAAGCTCTTTCTTGAAGTATCCCACATCAAATTTTATTTCGTCCAACCTGTCAAAGAGCAGATAGCTTTTATCTCCACCTATTTTAGTCAAAGCTCCTTTCTACAAACAGAATTCTTTATTAGAATGGTTGCAATGCGCACAATTTTAGAAAAAGGAACTTCTGGGCTTGATAGATTCTGAATATTACATCATCTTGTGACCTTTTATTGCTAACTTGCACTTGATTCCCAACAAAACTGTTCTCGTAGCTATAATGATGTCATATTTCATCGGTAAGTAGGGTGGAGGTGGGGAGTAGTGGGTGAGGGGAGATCAGGCCAGAACATTGAATTCATTTAAGAAATAACGAGGTGATATAGGGAGAAGGATGGTAGATTTGGTAATCTGGAAAAGATTAGATAAGATGGACTATCATCGTCTGAACATATTTTGTGAGCTTATGAATTCTTCATTAAACGGTCATTTCTCATTAGAGTGAAACTCGGTCAGCTGCACATATCTGCAGAGAAATTAAGCTGGTCTTCGTTGGGAGTTTGAAGATGTCAAGAGGATTCCATTTCATAACGTTCATACATACTTTTATATTTATTGCTGTAATTTGTTCACTTTATGGCCAACACTTAATGACTGGAGCAGTGAAAAAGCCAACAGCACGATGAAGAAATAAGGTCCTTGCTCTACTGTCCCTCAACCTGAAGCTGTCATTGACCTCTTAGATTAGTATCCTGAATATGGCTTGTCCATCAATGTTTCTCACTGTTTAAATGAACATTTTCTAACTGCAGTTGGAGCAATATGGTTGATTTCAGCAGCCTCAGGTTAGTGAGCGTTCCTCCTCCTGAATATCATCCAAATAACCCTTACAAAAATGATCAGCCAAGGTTCCTGCTTCTGAAAACCAGCCAATAACCTTGCCGGGGCAAATCAGCCAGGGTTTCTGCTCCTGAATACCTTCCCATAACCCTTACAGGAAAGTGCTGTTAACTTTGGCGTCAGATAGGCGATAACAGCCACGACAAAAAACGTGCGTTTATAATGGTACCTTTAACAAGAACATCTTGAATGTATACAGTGCCTTTACTGTAATAAAACGTCTGAAGTCACCACAGGAGTGTCATAAAGCAACATTTGACATAAAGCCACATAATGAGATATTAGGGCAGGTGACCAAAAGCTTGGTCACAGAGGTGGGTTTTAAGGAGCAACCCAAATGGGGAAAGAGAGGTAGAGTGGTGGAGAGGTTTAGGGCGGGAATTCCAGAACTTTAGGGCCTTGGCAGCTGGAGGCATGACCACCAATGGTAGAGCAATTAAAATCGGGGATGCACAAGAAATCAGATTTAGAGGAACACGGATATCTGGAGAATTGTGGGGTTGGAGGAGATTACAGAGGTAGGCAGGGGTGAGGCCATGGAAGGATTTGAAAACAAGGATGAGGATTTGAAAATTGAGACTTATTTAACTAGGAGCCAGTGTAGATCAGCGAGCACAGAGATGATTGGTGAACGGGATTTGATGCGAATAAGGACACAGGCAGCAGAGTTTTGGATGATCTCAAGATCACGGAGGCCAGAACATGGGAGGCCGGCCAGGACAGCATTGGAATAATCAAATCCAGAGGTAACAAAAGCATGAATGAAGCAGATCAATTGAGTCGGGCAATGTTACGGATGGCACAAATATGTGGTCAAATGCTGATCTCGGGGTTATGCATGACACCAAGGTTGTGAAAAGACTGGTTTAGCCTCAGAGAGTTGCTAGGGAGAGGGATGGAGTTGGTGGCTAGGGAATGGAGTTTGTCATGGGGATCAAAGACAATGGACAGGATTTTCCCGTGGGCTTTGGGACACAAAAGATAGGACCAAGTGGGGGTCCTAAGCCTGCACTTGCCAGGAGCCACACCAACTTAACAATCTTCCTGGAGGCAGCCTTCTAATTGGCTGCCTCCAGCTTCACTGTCCTTTTCCAATGCTGCCAGCCAAAACACAGGGCTAGCAGCTCCAGAGCCTCAGCAGCCCCACCAGGAGAGAAATGTGACTGTCTGGTATCATAACTATTACAGAAACAAGGCTTAAAGAGGAACAGGAATGGCAGCTCAACATTCCTGGTTACAGGGTTTTCAGGCACGGGAGAGAGGGGAATAAAAAAGGAGGGGTGTGGCAATTTTGGTCGAAGAAACAATTACAGCTGTGAGAAGGGATGATATGTTATAAGGATTGTCAAATGAGGCCATATGGATTGGCTAAGGGACAAAAAAGGGGCTATCACACTACTGGGAATGTACTATAGACCCCCAAACAATCAGAGGGAGATAGAAGAGCAGATATGTATGTAAATCTCTGAGAAGTGCAAAAACAAAAGGGCACCAATAGTAGGGAATTTTAACTACCCCAATATTAACTGAGATAGCTTTAATTTGAAAGGAATTGACGGAGCAGAGTTCTTGAAGTGCATTCAGGAGAGCTTTTTTGGCCAGTATGTAGCAAGTCCAACAAGAAAGGGCACAGTTCTGGATTTAGTTTTTGGAAATGAAGCTGGGCAAACAGAAAGAGTGGCAGTGGGGAAGCATTTTGGTGGTAGTAATCATAATTCAGTCAGTTTTAACATAATTATGGAAACGTAGAAAGGCAGAACAGGGGTTAAAGTTCTAAAATAAAAGCAGAATACTGTGGATGCTGGAAATCTGAAATAAAAACAAGAAATGCTGGAACCACTCAGCAGGTCTGGCAGCATCTGTGGAAAGAGAAGCAGAGTTAACGTTTCGGGTCAGTGACCCTTCTTCGGAACTGACAAATATTAGAAAAGTCACAGGTTATAAGCAAGTGAGGTGGGGGTAGGGCAAGAGATAACAAAGGAGAAGGTGTAGATTGGACAAGGCCACATAGCTGACCAAAAGGTCATGGAGCAAAGGCAAACAATATGTTAATGGTGTGTTGAAAGACAAAGCATTAGTACAGATTAGGTGTTAACGCACTGAATATTGAACAGCAGCAAGAGCAAACCTGAAAAAAAACAGTGGGTAAGCAAAGTGAACAAACTAAGATGAAATGAAATAAATGCAAAAAAAAGGATTGTAAAAAAGGAAAAAAGAAAAAATAACTAAAAATGGAAGTAAAATGGGGGGGCTGTCATGCTCTGAAATTATTGAACTCAATGTTCTAAATTGGGTAAGGCCAATTTTACTAAACTGAGAAGTGATTTAATGAAAGCAGAATGGAAACAGCTACTTGAAGGTAAATCAAAGGGGAAATTTAAGGGATTCAGAGAAAACATGTCCCCACAAAGAAAAAGGGTGGGAGTGCAAATCTAGAGCCCCTTAGATGTCAAGGAGCTTACAGATTAAGATAAGGCAGAAAAGGAAAGCTTATGTCCCACACCGAGAACTCATTACTGCAGAAAGCCAAGAGGAGTAGAGAAAGTGGATGGGTGAAATAAAAAAGGAAATTAGGAAAGCATGAGAGGGCATAAAAGAATATTGGCAAGAAAATCAAGGAGAACTCAAAGATGTTTTATCAATAGATTAAGAATAAGAGGATAACTAAGGAAAGAATAGGGCCCATAACAGACCAAAAAGGTAACCTATGTATAGAGGTGGAAGATTTGGATATGTTTCTTAATGAATATTATGTGTCTGTCTTCACAAAAGAGGGGCACAAAGCAGGCATTGTAGTTAAGGAGGAGGAGTGTGAAGTATTGGATGTGATAAACATAGGGAGAGAGGAAGTATTAAGGGAATTAGCATCCTTGAAAATGGATAAATCATCAGGGCCAGATGAAATGTTCCCCAGGCTGTTAAAAGAAGCCAGGGAGGAAGTAGCAAATGCTCTGACCATCATTTTCCAATCCTCACTGGATGCAGGTGTGCTGCCAGAGGATGGAGGACTGCTAGCATCGTACCTTTGTTTAAAAAGGGAGCGAGAGATAGACTGAATAACTACAGGCCAGTCAGTCTAACCTCAGTCGTGGGCAAATTATTGAAATCAATTCTGAGAGACAAGATACACTGTCAATTCGAAAGGCACAGGTTAATCAAGGACAGTCAGCATGGATTTGTTAAGGGAAGATCTTGTTTGACCAACTTGATCGAATTTTTTGAGGAGAGAACAAGGAGGATTGATGAGGGAAGTGCAGTTGATGTGGTCAATAGATTTTGCAAGGCTTTTGACAAGGTCCCACATGGCAGACTGGTTAAAAAAAAATCCCATGGGATCCAGTGGAATGTAGCAAGGTGAATACAAAGCTGGCTCAGTGGCAGGAAACAAAGGGTAATTGTCAACGGGTGTTTTTACAACTTGAGGGCTGTTTCCAGTGGCGTTCCGCAGGGCTCAGTTCTGGGTCCCCTGCTTTTTGTGGTATATATTAATGATTTGGATTTAAATGGAGGGGCATGAGCAAGAAGTTTGCAGACGACACAAAAATGTTGGCCATGTGGTTGATAGTGAGGAGGGAAGCTGCAGACTGCAAGAAGATATCAGTGGTCTGGTCAGATGGGCAGAAAAGTGGCAAATGGAATTCAACCCAGAGAAGTGTGAGGTGATGCATTTGGGGAGGTCAAACAATGCAGAGAAATACACAATAAATGGGAGAATACTGAGGTGTAGAGGAGGTGAGGGTACTAACAGTGCATATCCACAGATCCCTGAAGGTAATAGGATAGTTCGATAAGGTGGTTAAAAAGGCAAATGGAAGTCTTGCCTTTATTAGCCGAGGCATAGAATATAAGAGCAGGGAGGCTATGCTGGAGCTATATAACACACCAGTTAGGCCACAACTTGAGTACTGTGTGAATTCTGGTCACCTCATTACAGAAAGGATGTAATTGCACTCGAGAGGGTACAGAGGAGATTTATGTGGATGTTGCAAGAACTTGAAAATTGCATTTATGAGGAAAGATTGGATAGCCTGGGGTTGTTCTCTTGGAGCAAAGGAGGCTGAGGGATAATTTGATTGAGGTGTACAAAGTTGTGAGGGGCCTGGATAGAGTGGATGGGAAGGACCTATTTCCCTTAGCAAAGGTGTCAATGACTAGGGCGAATAGATTTAAAGTGATTGGTAGAAAGATTAGAGGGGAGATTAGGAAAACCTTTTCCACTCAGAGGGTGGTAGGGGTCTGGAACTCACTGTCTGAAAGAGTAGTAGAGGCAGAAACCCTCAGCTCATTTAGAGGTGTCTGGATATGCACCTGAAGTCCTGTAACATAGAAACATAGAAAAATAGGAGCAGCAGTAGGCCCTTCGGCCCTTCAAGCCTGCTCTGCCATTCAATACGATCATGGCTGATCATCCAAACACAGTACCCTGTTCCCGCTTTCTCCCCATATCCCTTGATTCCTTTAGTCCTAAGAACTATATTTAACTCTTTCTTGAATATATTTAATGATTTGGCCTCAACTGCTTTCTGTGGTCGAGAATTCCACAGGTTCACCACTCTCTGGGTGAAGAAATCCCTCCTCATCTCAGTCCTAAATGGCTTACCCCTTTTCTTGAGACTGTGGCCCTTGGTCCTGGACTCCCCCGCCATCGGGAACATCCTTCCTGCCTCTAGTCTGTCCAGTCCTGTTAGAATTTTGTAGGTTTCTATGAGATCCCCTCTCATTCTTCTAAGCTCTAGCGAATACAAGCCTAATCGACCCAATCTCTCTTCATACATCAGTCCTGCCATCCCAGGAATCAGTCTGGTGAACCTTTGCTGCACTCCCTCCATAGCAAGAACATCTTTCCTCAGATGAGACCAAAACTGCACACATTATTCCAGATGTGGTCTCACCAAGGCCTTGTATAATTGCAGCAAGGCATCCGTGCCCCTGTATGCGAATCCTCTCGCTATGAAGGCCAACATACCATTTGCCTTCTTATCTGCCTGCTAACCTCCAGGGATACAGACCAAATGCTGGAAAATAGGTGGACTTAAATGTAGGAGTTGGGTGGTTCGTTTTTCAGTAAACGCAGACACAAAGGCAGAGTAGCCTACTTCTGTGCCATACATATTTTTACATTTTATAACGAGGAAGAATGTGCAGGGATGTGAGGAGAGGGCAGGGAGTGACAGTATGTGAATTGATCCTTAGGAGGGCCAACACAGATACGATGGTTCGAATGGCCTTTTTCTATGCTGTAACGATTCTATAGGAGAAGTGGGCACTGCTGAAGAAGGTCAGAGACCTGGAGAGCACCTCGACATGGAGGTGCCCTTGGAGGGGTAAAAGTAATTAAATATTTCAGAGGGATGAAGGTGGCCGGCCCCTCGGATCGGAGGGAAAAACCCTCCAGTTGGATCATTGGGACTGCTGCTGGGAGCTCGCCTCCATGGAGCTGCAGGCCTTCCAAAGCGGCAGGGTCCGCTCCGCCGCCAACAAAATGCCAGAGGTGCTGCAAAATCGCCCTTAATTGGGCCTTGACTATTTAAATTGCCTGCCCGCCTCTGTGCAGCAGACAGGCAATCCGCTTCCCGGACCACCTCAAGGTAACTTCCCCAGTTGTGGGAATGCATAGGGGAGCCATCACAATGCGGTTCCCCCTTATTTTCCCAGTCTTCGCCCACCCCACACCCCACCACCTCCACTCCCATCACCACAGGGCCGGGAAAATTCAGCCCAGTGACTTTGTTCTTCCCAGTATTTAGTTGGAGTAAATTACTGCTCATCCAATATTGGATGTCGGAGACGCAATCTGGAAATTCAAAGACAGTGGAGGATCGAGTGAGGTGGTGCTGAGGTAGAGCTGGGTGTCAGCAGTGTACTTGTGGAAACTGATGTTTTCAGATGATATTGCCAAGAGGCATCATGTCATGAGAAATAGGAGGGGGCCAAGGATAAATCCTTGGGACACACCAGTGTTAACGGTACGGGAGCAGGAAGTGAAGCCGGTGGTTCTCTGGCTACGGTTAAATACATAAGAATGGAACCAGGCAAATGCAGCCCCACCCAGCAGCAAAATGGCGGAAAGGCATTGGAGGAGCATGATATGATCAACTGTGTCAAAGGCTGCAGGCGGGTGGAGAAGGATGACGCGGGATGGTTTACCATTGTCAAAATCACATAGGAATTTACAAAAAT
Organism: Heterodontus francisci; assembly: GCF_036365525.1. Lineage (NCBI taxonomy): Eukaryota > Metazoa > Chordata > Chondrichthyes > Heterodontiformes > Heterodontidae > Heterodontus > Heterodontus francisci. The sequence continues at coordinate 117,236,187 of NC_090373.1, forward strand.
GGTCCAAGGTGCTTTATAGAGGCATAATCAGACAAAAATGAACACCAGGCCAAAGGAGGAGATATTTGGAGGGATGATCAAACTTACAGTCAAAGAGGTAGGTTTTAAGGATAAAGGAGCAAAGAAAGACTGAGAGAATTAGGATGTGAATTCCAAAATGGGGGGCACTAAATGGCTGAACAGTCTACCTGCCAATGGTGGAGTGAAGGCAGTGGAGGCTAAAGTCAGAGGTACAAAGAATTCTGGAGGTTGTAGGCAACTATAGAGATAGGGAGGGTGAGACCCTGAAGTTATATCATCCAAAACTCTGCTGCCTCGACAAGCTCATCCAAAACTCTGCTGACTGTATCCCATCCCACATCTGCTCACCCATCATTCGTGGGCTCATGGACTTACATTGGCACTTGACTCCGCAACAACTTGAATTTTAAATTTCTGCATACATTTTGTCACCTTCAGAGTATTGGAATAGTTGAGCCTGTCTGAAGGTGACAAAATGTATGCATGAGGGTTTCAGCAACAGATGGCAAAGGCAGACAATATTAGAGTTAGAATTAGGTGTTCTTTGTAATGAAGGTGTAGAGTTGGATGGTCATTTCAGGGTCAAATAGGGTAACCAGGCTGTGAACATTCTGATTCAATTTGAGGCAGTGGCCAGGAGGCGAATGTAATCAGTAACAGAGTTTGTGACGTGGACCAAAGATGATGGCTTCAGTTTTCCCAATGTTTAACTAGAGGAGATTGTAGCTTGTCCGATACCAGGTGATAGACAAGTAGCCTGCCAGCACAGAGACACAAGGAGTTGGTGGCAGCAGGGTACATGTGGAAGCTCACTCCATTTTTTTGATTGATGTCATCAAGGGCAGCATTGTAAATGAGAAATAGGAGGGGGCAAAGGATCGATTCTCGGGGGATTCCAGAAATAAGGGTGCTCGGATAGACTGTTGAGCTGGACAATGGATGAGAGACATTGGACGAGGATGGTGAGGTAGCAGAGAGCTGTTTGCAGCCATTGAACACTGTCTGAGTAGGACCCAGTGACAGAGCGGGGAGATTTTTCGAAGAAATGTTGAGACAACCTGTGTTAGTGATAAAGGTAACATTCTGTAACTTAGCAAGCACAATCGAATTGTGGATTGTTTCCATCATAATATCACATTCTGGTTTTGCTTAAATTAAATAGTTCTCCGATGAAGTAAATTAAAGAAATATTTGGAGCACGTGGTAAGTAAATACCTAAAGCAATTAGTATCAAACCTGGCTTATATATTAATTGGTCATACTTTTTTGGCTGAGGAAATATGACTTTTTTTACTAGCTAAACATGGAGTAGTATGATTATGTGTAAATATTCCAAGTATTATAGTTTCCATCAGATATGTCTCGATGGATATCACCTTTCATCAGAATACCTTGTATGGAGCTATTCATATCTCACAAGGCTGCAAATTAATAATCTAGAGTTTGCATCTTTAATTAAAGGACTGAATGACAAGCTTCTCCATAATCTGAGCAGAGTACATTCTGTGAACTTCCCTTTAATTTCTTTGCTCTCAAAATCACTGCAAACAAGACAAGGGCCGCAATTTTGCACTAGTTGGATGGGAGCTGTCCACCGACCAAAAGGTCGGTGGCAATCCTGCCTCCGTCGGGATTTTACGGTCCCCAGGCCTTAATTGGTCCTAGGCGGGGCATCCACCTCATTTCATTGAGGCAGGAAGTCCTACCTAATGGAGCTGCTGGCCAATCAGCAGGCTGGCAGCTCTTAGTGCCAGTAGCGCTACTGGAAGCGGTGGCCACTGCTAGGACTACAACCCAGCTTCGTGACAGAGAGGACGGAAAAGAGGTAAGTTTTTAGGGCCTCGCTGGGGGTTATTGGTCGGGCCCCGGCGAGGCAAGTGTGGTCGATTGAGGGGACGGGGGGGTGTTGGGCGTTGGGGGTGGTTGAGGCTTTGGGGGCAGCCCTCTGTCAGGCACAGGGTGCCTGATAAGAAGCACCCCCCCCCAGGCCGGCAGAAGGCTGCCTACCTTTTACAGGCGGCTTTTGGCTTTTCTCAGTCCTAGGCCACCCGCCTGCCAACGGTAAAATCCCCGTAGCGATCAGCAGAGGCCCTCAAGTGGCCATTAACTGGCCACTTAAAGGCCTTGATTGGTCTGGGGCCGGTGGGCCATTTCCCGCTGCCGCCCCACATAAAATGGCAGTGGAGGCAGGAGCGGATCGTGAAAGGGCCCCGAGCCTCTCACTCCATTTTATGCTCCCCACCCCCTCCCCCACCGCCACCTTCCTGCTCTTTGGGGGGAGGGGAGTGTAAAATTCCAACCAAGGTTACTTCCATACCGATTAGGCACACTACAGCCTGCCGGACTGAACATTGAGTTCAATAATTTCAGAGCATGACAGTCCCCCCATTTTACTTTCATTTTTAGTTGTTTTTACTTTTTTCTTTTTTTCCAACCCTTTTTTTGCATTTATTTCATTTCCTCTTAGTTTGTTCACTTTGCTTACCCACTGTTTTTTTTTCATGTTTGCACTTGCTGCTGTTCAACCTTCAGTCCATTAACACCCCATCTGTACTAATGCTTTGTCTTTCAACACACCATTAACATATTGTTTGCCTTTGCTCCATGACCTTTTGGTCAGCTATGTGGCCTTGTCCAATCTACACCTTCTCCTTTGTTATCTCTTGCCCCACCCCCACCTCACTTGCTTATAACCTGTGACATTTTTAATATTTGTCAGTTCCGAAGAAGGGTCACTGACCCGAAACGTTAACTCTGCTTCTCTTTCCACAGTTGCTGCCAGACCTGCTGAGTGGTTCCAGCATTTCTTGTTTTTATTTCAGATTTCCAGCATCCGCAGTATTTTGCTTTTATTTCCTTCCATACATTCTGTCAAACAAAATCAAAACCTCACTGAAAAAGATCTTACATCAAATTTGGTTCAAATTGCACCCAGAGGAAATTTTATTTTGCACAGGTTAAAACCTGTAGAATATTGAAGATAAGTGAACCATTCCCCATGACCTGAGAGTCTTCTGTTTTAGCCAGTGAACTAGAAGAGGCTTTTTATGGGTCATGCAGTCATGGTGGGCTATGAAGCTAAATGCCCATCACCATTTGGTAAAGCCACTTCAATACTTCCCATCTATTGAGGGTGAAGGATAATGCAAGCAAAAAGGAAAAAATTACTTATCAGGTAAAGACTTGTATTATACTGTACCTCCATTAGTTTGAGAAGTTCCTTCCCAAATCTCACATACAGTTAGTCAGTCTGGTATTTGTTTTCTAGTCATAGCTTTTATCCAGTATTGGTTTCTGTGGTCCAATTGGTTTGGAAGCATTCCAGAGTAGCATCCAAACCAGCTGCTGTGGATTATGGGTACAGCCCAATTATGTTATCCTTTTGAATTTTAATTGGCTGTATTCTGTCTTTGGGGTCAGCAAAAGTATGTGCTTGTGTCTGAATTGGAGATACTGGTGAAGAGGAGTTCTTAGAAGACATCATTATCAGGGAAGTCTATATTCATTACTATGAATTGTGCGAAGAAAAGTGGGACCTATGATTATATTTTTTTACACCATCCTCAGCACATTTCTCTGCCCAAGTACCACCAATGGCATTGTGTAACTGACAAGTAGAAGTTCCAAAAAGAATAAACTCTTAATTCAAAGTCTCTTAATTCAGTTTATTTGATCATTCAGTTTTTGACACTAATTTTCCAATTTGCTATGTTATCTGAAACTTTTTTGTGCAAAAAATGTCTTTGAATTATCAGGAGTGGATTGTAGCAGCAGTTTAATCAGCTCTGATTTGTTTTGTGGCCTTTTCCACTTCTGCTCTGCATCTCCATAGCTGAGATGGACGTTTTTACTGAAAGAAATTGAAGGTATAAGATTGTCTGCAGGTTTGGAATCTACAGCCAGGTTATTCTATGGTTTGTCTCTCAGCCCCATTTGTGACATAAATTTAACCCCTAGCTTTACCTACAACATTGAAATTCCAAATTTAGTGCAGTTGCAATCTGTTATAACAACAGTCACTCTATTTTTGTTAGTTAGGGGTATTAAGGGCTATGACAAACTGAGTAAGCAGTGTTGCTGCAAGAGGTGGAAGAGGCAGTAAAGCCTGAAGCACTGCAGCTGATGTTGCTGCTTTTCACAGTATGTAATGATTTTAGGCGCAGGATAAAGGTAATCTCAAATTTTCCCTCTCTCCATTGTTGTACCTTTCCTATTGTCCAGTTGAAATGATGTTTGATGTTTTAAAGGATAGTGCATTATCAGCATGTCTTCTTAAAATGAACTTGGAATTTTCTTTAAAATAAAAGCAAAATGTTGTCTGGCATACCGACCTCTACCTTGCACAGGCTGAGCACCAACTCTCAGATACTTCTTCCTACCTCCCCCTGGACCATGACCCCACTGACCTCATCTCCTCTAGAGATCTTCCCTCTACAGCTTCCAACCTCATAGTTCCACAACCCCAGACAGCCCGCTTCTACCTCCTTCCCAAAATCCACAAACAGGACTGGCCTGGCAGACCCATCGTTTCAGCCTGTTCCTGCCCCACTGAACTTATTTCTTCCAACTTGACTCTATCTTTTCTCCGCTGGTCCAGTCTCTTCCCACCTACATCCGTGACTCTTCTGACGCCCTACGTTATTTTGACAATTTCCAGTTTCCTGGCCCGAACCGCATCCCCTTCTCTATGGACGTCCAAACTCTCTAAAACTCCATCCTTCACCAGGGGAGTCTGAGGGCTTGCCGCTTCTTCCTGGAACAGAGGCCCAACCAGTCCCTATCCACCACCACCCTCCTCCGCCTGGCTGAACTTGTTCTCACATTGAACAACTTCTCCTTCAACTCCACTCACTTCCTTCAAGTAAAAGGTGTTGCTATGGGTACCCATTATGTGTCCTAGTTATGCCTGTCTTTTTGTGGGATAAGTCAAACGTTCCTTGCTCCTGCCCTACTCAAGCCCCGTGCCCCAACTCTTTTTCCAGTACATTGATGACTGTATCGGTGCCATTTCCTGCTCCCGCCCTGAACTGGAAAACTTTCTCAACTTTGCTTCCAATTTCCACCCTTCTCTCACCTTCACATGGTCCATCTCCGACACTTCCCTTCCCTTCCTCGACTTCTCTGTCTCCATCTCTGGGGATAGACTATCCACTAATATTCATTATAAGCCCACCGACAGCTACCTCGACTACACTTCTTCACACCCTGCCTCCTGTAAGGTCTGCATTCCATTCTCCCAGTTTCTCCATCTCCAACACATTTGCTCTGATGATGCAACCTTCCACAACAGCGCTTCAGGTGTTTATTATAGACCCCCAGATAGTAAGTGGGAAATTGAGGAGCAAATATGTGCGCAATTTGCAGAGGTGTGTAAAATTAATAAAATGTATACAGGAGAACCTTTTAGCTCAATATTTAGAGGATCCAACAAGGGAGGCTGCAGTATTGGACCTAATTCTGGGGAAGGAAGCCAGACAGGTGGTTGATGTGCTGGTGGAGGAGCATTTTGGTGATAGCCACCACAACATGGTACAATTTAAGCTTGTTATGGAGAAAGAAATAGACAAGTTGCAAAAAAAGGTTTTGGATTGGGGGAGAGCGAATTTTAGTAAAATAAGGCAGGATCTGGCCAAGGTAGACTGGAAAGTGTTACTTTTCGGGAATACTGCAGAAGAGCAGTGGGGGGCATTCAAAAAGGAAATGGGGAGGGTACAGGCCCAACATGTTCCCTCCAGGGTAATAGGTAGGAGCAACAAGCCCAGAGAACCATGGATGACCAGAAACATTCAGGGTATGATGAGAAGGAAAAGAGAGGCTTTTAGCAAATACAAGGAGAGCAAATCAATGGAAGCATTAGTGGAGTACAGAAAGTGTAGGATGGAGCTTAAGAAAGTAATTAGGAGAGCAAAGAGGGGATATGAGAAAGCTCTGGCTCGTAAAAGTAAGGAAAATCCCAAGATATTCTATATCAATGGGAAAAGGATAACCAGGGAAAGAGTAGGACCCAGGAGGGACCAAGTGGGAAATTTGTGGGTGGAGCCAGAGGACATTGGTTGGGTGTTGAACGAATACTTCACATCTGTCTTCACCCAAGAGAATGAGGATGTAGATATGGAATTTAGAGAGAGAGACTGTGAGGTTCTTGAGCAAATTGTCATAGGGAGTGACAAGGTATTGGAGGTTTTGGAAGGCTTAAAAGTGGACAAATCTCCAGGTCCGGATGATTTGTGTCCCAGGATGCTGTGGGAGGCGAGGGTGGAGATTGCAGGGGCTCTGACCCTAATTTTTAATTCCTCTCTGGCCATGGGGGAGGTGCCAGAGGACTGGAGAACAGCTAATGTGGTCCCACTATTTAAGAAAGGTTGTAGAGATAAGCCAGGGAACGACAGACCAGTGAGTCTCATGTCACTGGTAGGGAAACTATTGGAGAAAATTCTGAAGGAGAGATTCTATCTCCACTTGGAGAGGCAAAATTTGATTAGGAATAGTCAGCATGGCTTTGTCAGAGGGAGGTCATGCCTAACAAATTTGATTGAATTTTTTGAGCATGTGACCAGGTGTGTAGATGAGGGTAGTGCAGTTGATGTAGTTTACATGGATTTCAGCAAAGCCTTTGACAAGATCCCACATGGGAGACTTATCTAGAAAGCAAATGCACATGGGATACAGGGTATCTTGATAAGGTGGATTCAAAATTGGCTTAGCTGTAGGAGACAGAGAGTGATGACAGACGGCTGTTTTAGTGACAGGAAGCCAGTGTCCAGTGGCGTACCACAGGGATCTGTGCTGGGTCCCCTATTGTTTGTCATTTATATAAATGACATAGATGACTATGTGGGGGGGGTAGGATCATTAAGTTCGCGGATGACGCAAAGATTGGCCGAGTGATTAACAGTGAGGTGGAGTGTCTTAGGTTACGGGAAGATATAGACGGGATGGTCAAATGGGCAGAAAAGTGGCAGATGGAATTTAACACTGAAAAGTGTGAGGTGATACACTTTGGAAGGAATAATGTGACACGGAAGTATTCAATGAATGGCCTGACACTGGGAAGTTCCGAGGAACAAAGGGACCGTGGCGTGTTTGTCCATAGATCTCTGAAGGCAGAAGGGCAGGTTAATAGGGTGGTGAAAAAGGCATATGGGACACTTGACTTCATCAATCGAGGCGTAGATTACAAAAGCAGGGAGGTCATGTTGGAGTTGTATAGAACTTTGGTAAGGCCACAGCTGGAGTATTGTGTGCAATTCTGGTCGCCACATTATCGGAAGGATGTGATTGCACTGGAAGGGGTGCAGAGGCGATTCACCAGGATGTTGCCTGGGATGGAACATTTAAGCTATGAAGAAAGGTTGGATAGGCTTGGGTTGTTTTCACTGGAGCAGAGAAGACTGAGGGGTGACCTGATCGAGGTGTAGAAGATTATGAGGGGCATGGACAGGGTGGATAGAGAGCAGCTGTTCCCCTTAGTTGAAGGGTCAGTTACGAGGGATCACAAGTTTAAGGTGAGGGACGGGAGGTTTAAGGGGGATTTGAGGAAGAACTTTTTTACCCAGAGGGTGGTGACGGTCTGGAATGCCCTGCCTGGGAGGGTGATAGAGGGGGGTTGCCTCACATCCTTTAAAAAGTACCTGGATGAGCACTTGGCACGTCATAACATTCAAGGCTATGGGCCAAGTGCTGGCAAATGGGATAAGGTAGACAGGTCAGGTGTCTTTAATGCATCGGTGCAGACTCGATGGGCCGAAGGGCCTCTTCTGCACTGTATTATTCTGTGATTATGATATGTCTTCCTTTTTCCTTAACCGAGGATTTCCCCCCCCCCTCCCCCCCATGGTTGACAGGGCCTTCAGCCGTGTCTGGCCCATTTCCCGCACCTCTACCATCATCCCTTCCCCTCCCTCCCTGAATCGTAACCAGGTTCCCCTTGTCCTCACTTTCCACCCCACCAGCCTGCACATCCAGAGGATCATCCTCCGCCATTTCCGCTACCTCCAGCGTGATGCCACCACCAAATGCATCTTCCCCTCCCTTCCCCTGTCAGCATTCCGAAGGGATTGTTCCCTCCGCGACACCCTGGTCCACTCCTCCATTACCCCCGCCACCTTATCCCTTTCCCATGGCACCTTCCCATGCAGTCGCAGGAGGTGTAATACCTGCCCTTTTACCTCCTGTCTCCTCAATTTCCAACTCCTTTCAGGTGAAGCAGTGATTTACTTGTACCTCTTTCAATTTAGTATACTGTATTCGCTGCTTAGCATGCAGTCTGCTCTACAAACGCAGATTGGATGACCGCTTTGCGGAACACCTCCATTCAGTCCGAAAGCATGACCCTGAGCTTCCGGTTGCTTGTCATTTCAGCAACACCCCCTGCTCTCATGCCAACATTTCTGTTTTTGGCCTGCTGCAGTGCTCCAGTGATTATCAATGCAAGCCTGAGGAGCAGCACCTGATCTTTCGATTAGCCTTGCGGACTGAACATTGAGTTCAATAACTTCAGAGCATGACTGGCCTTTTTTTGATATTTTATTTTTTAACCATGTGCCTGCTTTTCAGGTAGTCAGAGCTGCTCATTATTCTGCTATGAACAGTCTCTCTGGACTAATGCTTTGCCTTTCACCACAAGCGTTAACACGCTCTTTGCCTTTGTTCCAGGATAGCTTTGTTATTTAATCTCTCCTGCCTTCTGCCCTATCAGACACCTTCCACTTTGTTCTCTTCCCCACCTCCTTCCCTTCACTTGGTGAAAACCTAATTCTTTTCTAACCTTTGTCAGTTCTGATGACAGATCACAGACCTGAAATGTTAACTCTATTTCTGTCTCCACAGATGCTGCCAGACCTGCTGAGATTTTCCAGCACTTTTTATTTTTATTTTGATATTTTCTTTGCTGTTCATTTTATTGTCTATTGCTACTGAAAGAAATTGAGCACATTCCTAGTAGACAACATCATATGATATTGCCTTAAGTTACTCATATTAGTTTACTTTTCTCATTATGTAGTGAAGTTTAATTGATTCAAATCATTTGTGAAAGCAGGCTTAAAGAGGTCTGATAGTTCATAGATAGAATTTGTTGTGCTAAACTGAAGGAATTTGAAGGAAAAATGTGTTGCTATTCACCAATGCTCTCCAGCCATGGACGGAAAGACTGCAAAAAGTTAAATGGCGCAGACTCTTCTGCATAACCATTGATTTATTGACAACAAAAAGCTCTGGGTATGTTTACAGTGTTTTTTGTGAAGATATTCATCAACTTATACCATTGCTATAATTCACTGTCTATCAGCAGTATTTATTCTTCATTGATTTTGACCTTTTAATTTTGCCAGTGTAAATATTTATTTTCATCTTTAGACAACTGAATATTTAGCTTTTTTATATTTCTTGGTTACAAGAAACCACTCAAAATTAAGTGGTTACATTTGTGGGCGTAACTAAAAATAGTGAACTATTTTAGGTGCAAAAATTAAAGGAGCCTACAATAATCATGGAAAGTTCAAAAAACCAAAACCATATTGTCTCCACCTGTTTATTTATAACTGGCAATTAAGTACTTTTTGTGGCAAATTTTAATTTACTGTTTCCCACCCAGAACTTTAAAAAAAGCTTCCGCAGAACAGATTTAATACAATTTTGCAAGTCTTGAACATGAACTTTAATGAGGAGTGGGGTGAAAGGTTTTTGCTTGTTTCTACTTATTTTCCTTTGGGCAAGTTGGCTGCCATGTTTCCTACATTACAATAATGACTACTCTGCAGAGGTACTTTAATGGCTGTAAAGCGCTTTGAGATGTCCTCAGTTTGTGAAAGGTGCTGTAGAAATGGAAGTCTGTCTTTTTTCTTTTTTATGTTATGATTTGCTGCATCCATCTATCTGCTTCCTAACCTCTGCAATGTATTTTAACACTTTGAACACCACAAACAAGGCTGCTTGTCCAGGATCCATTGGACTCTGGACTCCACTGATCATTAATTCTCTGATGCGTGAAAATTATTTTTTCAGACACAACAGCATGCACAAAATGTTCGAGGAAGACAAAAAAATGAAGAAATATATTGAAATAAAATAAATTATGCTTTGTATTGTTGCAGGCTTACTCTTGCTGCTAAATGTGTTTTAAGAGTCTTTTGGTGAAATGAATTTGGTAGATGATATTCTTACTTAAAAATAAATCAGAGGTGCAGCAAGTTTGTCCAATGCATTTTTGAGAGCTTTCTGATCGTTAGCTTCTCGGGTTCAATCCCTGTCCATGATGTATTGGATAATCTTCCACAGGGTAATGGTGGTGGTACATCTAGCCTCAGCATTAATACGCAGTAATCCCTGCTGAAAACCTGCAGGTATGGGCAAAGGCTGTGTTTCCTCCAGCAGATAAATAAATCAGTGATTAAAGTAGATTTTTGTTACCCATTCACCATTGCCCCTTCACCTTTGACCATGAATAACTTTTGACCATACTTTAGTGATGCCAGCTCATGGCATTTGGGTTTTTATATGCTAAGACGTGATTTTAATTTTCTTATTTTATATTGTGGTGACAGTTGATGAAACATTTTATAAGTACTTGATCATATCTACATATACAGGCCAAGAGAAACAGCACCTCTAATGTATGCTAGTGATTATTCACGACTAAGTGTTAATCATGTTGCTCGATTAAATTATAGTCTACATCCCTGCAACCATCTCCTGAATGCGAAAGCTGCTATTGGGAAAAATCTTGATGAACCTTATGCAGTGTTGTTCACAATGTTTTGTACAAAGATGGACAAATATATTCACATCTGTTTCTTATAAAAATATTGATCTTTATAAATTTGGAATGATGGCATGAAATTACAATGCAATTGATGTTGAGCTATATTATTATTAGATTTGTTACTTAAATTTAGGAAAGTTTAATATTTTCATTTCAGGTTGAAGAATTACTTTAAGCACAGTGGCGCAGTGGTTAGCACCGTAGCCTCACAGCTCCAGCGACCCGGGTTCAATTCTGGGTACTGCCTGTGTGGAGTTTGCAAGTTCTCCCTGTGTCTGCGTGGGTTTCCTCCGGGTGCTCCAGTTTCCTCCCACATCCAAAAGCTTGCAGGTTGATAGGTAAATTGGCCATTATAAATTGCCCCCAGTATAGGTAGGTGGTAGGGGAATATAGGGACAGATGAGGATGTGGTAGGAATATGGGATTAGTGTAGGATTAGTATAAATGGGTGGTTAATGGTCAGCACAGACTCGGTGGGCTGAAGGGCCTGTTTCAGTGCTGTATCTCTAAATAAATAAACTAAATAAATAAACATTTTGTTATTTGTGATCCTCTTCCTGTCTCTGAAAAACAAAGATTTGTCTTGGAACTGCTCATTCTGTTGTCACATTCCTGTGTGGGCTTCAGCCTTGGCTCAGTTGGTAGCAGTCTCGCCTCTGAATTGGAAGGTGTTTGGTTCAAGTCCTACTCCAGAGACATGAACACATAATCTAGGTTGACTCTCATAGAGAGTGCTGCACTGTCAAAGACACTGTTTTTGAGTTGCGACATTAAAACGAGGCTCCATCTGCCTTCTCAGGTGGATGTAAAAAATGCATGGCACTGGTATCCTGCCTGATATATATCCCCCGACCAACATCTAAAACAGATTATCTAGTCATTATCACACTGCTGATTATGGGAGTTTGCTTTTTTTTATGCATTCATGGGATGTGGGCGTCGCTGGCTATGCCAGCATTTATTGCCCATCCCTAATTGCCCTTGAGAAGGTGGTGGTGAGCTGCCTTCTTGAACTGCTGCAGTCCATGTGAGGTAGGTACACCTACAGTGTTGTTAGGAAGGGAGTTTCAGGAATTTGACCCAGTGACAGTGAAGGAACGGCGATATAGTTCGAAGTCAGGATGGTGTGTGACTTGGAAGGGAACTTGCAGGTGGTGGTGTTCCCGTGCATTTGCTGCCCTTGTCCTTCTAGTTGGTAGAGGTCGTGGGTTTGGAAGATGCTGTCTAAGGAGCCTTGGTGCATTGCTGCAGTGCATCCTGTAGATGGTACACACTGCTGCCATTGTGCGTCGGTGGTGGAGGGAGTGAAAGTTTGTGGATGGGGTGTCAATCAAGCGGGCTGCTTTGTCCTGCATGGCGGTGAGCTTCTTGAGTGTTGTTGGAGCTGCACCCATCCAGGCAAGTGGAGAGTATTCCATCACACTCCTGACTTGTGCCTTGTAGATGGTGGACAGGCTTTGGGGAGTCAGGAGGTGAGTTACTCACCTCAGGATTCCTAGCCTCTGACCTGCTCTTGTAGCCATGGTATTTATATGGCTACTCCAGTTCAGTTTCTGGTCAATGGTAGCCCCTATGATGTTGATAGTGGGGGATTCAGCAATGGCAATGCCGTTGAATGTCAAGGGGAGATGGTTAGATTCTCTCTTGTTGGAGATGGTCATTTGCCTGGCACGCATGTGGCACGAATGCTGTGTGCAAATTGACTGCTGTGTTTCCTACCTTACAACAGTGACTGCACTTCAAATGAGAAATATATTAATGCATGCTGAGAGGTTATACAGACTGCACAAACTTATACTGTGGCACCCAGGTATTTGCAGACACAGGCACAAGTGTAGATTGTAATTGGGATCAGCTGGTGTATAGATTCAAGAAGAGTAGCAATTCTAAGCCCAGGCTTTTGATAAGGTCTTGGGGCTTTAATGCAAAAATGGTAATGAATGGATTCAAAGACATAACAGACAATTTCATTGGTAAATTCTATCATTTTATTGTGAAGGTGTATTTTCAATTATCTTTGCATTATGTTAGAAATCGTGTTTTGAGTCCATAGGCAAAGAGGAAAAAAACAGCATTGTGAATTTCCACCAAAGAAATGATTAGAGTAGAAAATATTTTGTCTGTATTCGCCTTCTCATGAAACCTAAAGCAGGCAGGCGAAACTAACAGGAATATTGACACATTTAAATGTGCCGATGTGTAGACACATGGGCTGATATCTGTCCCTTCACCAGCTTATTTGCATTTAAAACAGAGAGGTAACGGTTGGAAAGCTCATGGGTGTATAGGCAGGAGAGCCATTAAAAGGTCCACAGATTTTCCAGACTAGTGTTTAATAGCATTTAAATGCTCTTTTTGTATTTTCAGCTTTACACTATTTTTGGCCCAAGCTCCCTTTATTGGCATCCGAGAGTTGGTCAGCAGGGATCCTCAAAGCTGATGTATTTGGATGAAGAGGGTGAGCTATGATGGGATAGCAGGCAGGTGATGCTGCCTTAAAGGTGCTCCATGCATTCCTGCTGGCATCCGCACATCTTGCAGACAGAGATAACTTAAGTCGCCTTGGCAGATGTTATCCCAACAACAGACACTTGATATCATTGCTGTGACGTGTTCATTCCTGATTAGCTATTAATCTGCATGGTTCTTCAGAGGCATCTACTCACTGCATTAAAGTAGACATGCCTGGGGGATCATGAGTCATTATTGTTCAATTCCTGTGTACAATGTCAGGGAGAATGACTAATAATAAAGAAATCCAGTGTCTATGGCAATCGCCTGATGCTGATTAACAATAACCACTTTGGTATAGATGTCATCAGGAGTGGTAGAGCTGAGTGTTTATCACATGGCAAGCTAAATCCCTCAATGAACATGCACTGCACCCAAATGCAACCACTTTGTTTTTATTCTGCAACAAAATATTGTACCACAGCGTGTTGGAGCCAAAAGATCAAGTTCATAATCAAACCAACATTTTTTTTTAACCTTATCGTCCAACAGCAGGCTATAGCGAAAATGAGAAATTATGTCTCAACTGACCATAGATCACATCAATAGCAATCAACAATCTCCAACTAAGAATTATTTTTATGCATTGAATAGTGGAAATTCATTCAGCAGTGTTCAAATTTTATGAAGAGATCTCATGGCTGGAGCTAAGCATTCAGACAAATTTGGTTTTGCCAGACCAAACTGAGGATTTGTGAAGCTTAAAATTGATTGTGAAAAACAGTGGCTTTGCAAGACCGTCAGGAGAAGTTCCAACCCCACCCATTCTGGGCCATAAATAACCAAATGTGTAACCACAATACCACAGAGGAACAGGGGCAAGGCAAGGTCTAGAATTGGGTTTTGTATCTCACCCCACTCCAACTGCACTAGAGCAGCTGAGTAGAGGTGGGGTGAGGTACAATTCTGGATTTACCTTTCAGTTTTCCAGTTTCCTAATCTTTTCTATTAACATGAGAAAGATTAGAATTTCATGAAAAAATCATTGCTGCAAATCCACAGCTCACCTCTCTGTGAATAGTGCTTTGGAACCGAAACATCCTTCTTCACAGTAGTGCCTCCCGCCCACGTTATTGTTCATGCAAAAGACTGGATAATATTTGTTGAGGAAAAATTTTCAAGGCTATGTGAAAAGAGCAGGGGAATAGGGCTAATCCTTCAAAGAGCCTGTATAAACACGATGGACCAAATGGCCATTCTGTGCTATATCATTCAATGATTTTATAATTCCATCAGATTCTTCATTTCGGGTTTTGTCCCTGTGTGATAAACCTGTTGTGCAGTAATTACTGTTTTGGATGGTCTGACCAGTCTTTCCACCCCTCAACTCTCTCACTTAATCTTTGCAGAAACACTAATCAATTCAAAGACAACATACATTTTTATAGTGCCTTTAATGCAACAAAACATCTTAAATTGCTTCACAATTGGGATCAGACCAAAACAAGAGTGGATATGAGGTTGAGGAGCTGGCAGAAACTGTTGGAGAGAGAGTTTCAAAGAGACATCCTCGGTAGGACAAATTGTTTTAGAGACAGAATTCCCAAGTGTGGGGCAATATAGCTGAAGGCTCTGGGGCTGATTATAGAGTGGAGGGATAAAAGCAAAATGCTGCAGATGCTGGAAATCTGAAATAAAAACAGAAAGTGCTGGAAATACTCAGCAGATCTGGCAGCATCTGTGGAGAAAGAAGCAAAGTTAACATTTCAGGTCAGTGACCTTTCATCAGAACTGGCAAAGGTTAGAAAAAAGTTTTTAGCAAGTGAAGGGGTTGGGGGGTGGTGGTGGGGGGATGGTGGGGAAGAGAACAAAAGGGAAGGTGTGTGATAGGGCAGAAGGCAGGAGTGATTAAATGACAAAGCTGTCCTGGAACAAAGCCAAAGAGCATGTTAACGCTTATGGTTAAAGGCAAAGCATGAGTCCAGAGAGAGTGTTAATAGCAGAATAATGAGCAGCTCTGTTTACATGAAAAACAGACACATGGTTAAAAAACAAAATAAAATAAAAAATAAAAATATAAGAAAAGGTCACTCATGCTCTGAAGTTATTGAACTCGATGTTCAGTCCGCAAGGCTGTAAAGTGCTTAATCGAAATATTAGGTGCTGCTCCTCGAGCTTGCGTTAATGTTCACTGGAACACTGGAGCAGGCCAAAGACAGAAATGTTGGCATGAGAGCAGGGGGGAGTGTTGAAATGACAAGCGACCGGAAGCTCGGGGTCATGCTTTCAGACTGAGCGGAGGTGATCCTCAAAGCGGTCACCCAATCTGCCTTTGAGTGGAGGGAGGACAGAACACGCAGTGCACCTGAGCTGGGAGAGCAGAGGGCATGGGCAGGAACATAGGGCTAACAAAAGTTGCATAACAAGACCATGGAGAGATTGAAGATGAGGGAAGCGAATTTTGAAATCAATACACTAATGTATCAGCAAGGATGGGGCATATATGTGAGTGGGATTTTGTGCAGGAAAGAATGTGGGTGGCAGAGGTCAGTGGAGTGGAGCACAGGAGCCTACTGAGGAGGGCATTAGAAAAACTGAGTTTCGTGGTAACAAAGGTACAGATGATTGTTTTGGTCACAAAAGGGGTGAGATAGGGTCTTAGAGGTGATGTTTGTGAGCTGGAAATAGGAGGTTTTGGTCATGGACTGGCTGTAAAATTTGAAACTCAGCTCAGTGTTGAGCTGAACCCCAGGTTTTTGCCATCATGTTGAGCTTGTACAAAATCAAAAAGGGGGTTGGAATCAGGGGCAGTAACAATATGTTAAATAATAAAGTAATACTATAAAAAATCAAGGTTCTGTTTATGATGTAATATAAAATTATTTCATATCAAACATTAAAATACATTCTTTGTAGTTTTATTCAGACCGTGGGAAATAACTTTAGTGATTCTGATTGTCTTGATGCCTTATTCACTTCCATTTATATTTTTGTGAAATTTGTTTGCCAATTTCAGGCTGTAACGTTTGAAAGAAGAAAATGCTGTGCAGCTGACTTCTCTTATAAATTCATACTTAAGACAAACATAAATACGCATACAAATTAATGTCCCTGTTTCAGCAACATTGAGGGTGGTGCGGGGATAGTAGAACCATAGTAGAGCCATGTTTTGGGAACTTAAACTTTTATTTCTACCAGAACAGGAGTTAGGAATGAGCTATGTTGAAGTATTGTGTGTTTTAAAACAAAGTGAATTTGCACAAGCACAGTTTTTTTTTTAAAGCCACAGGAATAAAAGATGTGTATTAAAGACAGATGAGCCAGCTTTTGGGATGTTGCAGGTCAGACTAATGATCTCATTGCTTTTTTTAAAAACCCACACCACAAGAGGGTGGGAGTGCTGGGGTTGGGTTGGCATCTTTCCATCAATGAAAGATGATGGACACGCAGCAAACAATCCATTTCAGCGAGGTGTCTTCTCTTGTCACACCTTTGTTGATGGCTTTGAAGGCCAATCCTTGAGAGGCAGGCTCTGACACAAGTGCTGCACGTGAAGCTGCCAAGTGACACTGTGAGTTGTTGTTTTTGACATTGGCGCCTGTTGCCAAGCTGCTGTAGCAACTGGTCATCGTGGTAGTGCACACCAGTCCACAGGATGTGGCACCATTTCCCTCTTTCACCAGCTAGTGACTCCCAAGTGCGATAGTCGACATTTAGGGCCTTCATGTCACGCCTGCAAGCATCCTTGAAGTGGAGCTTTGGGTGCCCCGCTACTTGTCTGGCCCCGGCTACCTCACCATACAGAAGGTCCTTGGGTATGCGACCGTCTTCCATCCTGCGGATGTGTCCAGTGCACCAAAGCCGCCTCTGTTTGATTAGTGACAACACACTTGGGAGCTCTGCCTTTGAGAGGACTGCCACATTTGTGATTTTGTCCTGCCAGGATATACCCATAATGTGCCACAGACAACAAAGATGGAAATTATTGAGCTTCTTTTCCTGGTAGCTGTAAATCCCCATGTTTCACAGTCATACAGCAAGGTTCTGAGAGTACAGGCCTTATAAGCCATCAGCTTGTTCCTAAGGGTCAGCTTGGTGTTATTCCATGTGCATTTTGCAAGTCATCCAAAGGTGATAACTGCTTTCCCTATGCGTATATTGAACTCTGAATCAAGGGACAGATTGTCTGTCACTGTGGACCCAAGGTAGCAGAATTTGCTAACCACTTCCACTGGGGTGTTATTTAATGTGATCAGGGTCGGAGATGCAACACCTTGTCCCATGACCATGGTTTTCTTTATACTTATAGTCAAGGAGAACAAATTACAGGCATGGGGGAGACAGTCCATGAGTCTTTGTCGTGAGTTTCCGTGTGAGCGACTAGTGCAGCATCATCAGCGTAGAGGAGTTCTCTGATCAGGACGTGCTGTATCTTTGTCTTTACTTTCAACCTTGATAGATTGTAGAGCTTGCCATCTGACCTATTGTGCAAGCAGACTCCTTCCATATGTGCAGGGAAGGTGAAGGTCAGGAGCATGGAGAAGAAGATGCCAAACAGAGTAGGGGCTAGGACACAACCCTGTTTCACTCCATTCTTCACGCTGAAACTGTTGGAAGTGGAGCCATCAAACTGTACAGTGCAGTGCATGTTGTCATGGAAGGCGTGGATGAGAGAGGAGCTTTGGTGGACAGCCAATTTTTTGAACGAATTAAACAAATAGCTAATTTTCTTACTGGTGAATCAGTGAATGGGAGAGGAGTGAAAGGAGCAGCCCTCCCACTGGCTGGGCAACAGAGAAACAGCACAAAGCGACACATGGGAAATTAATCAGTCATCCACCTGGGTCTTGGGAGGGCGCCTGGCTTAGTGAGGGGAAAAATACTCATATTAAGCTCAAAGCTAGTCAGCAGAGGAAGGCTGCCTAACAAGCTGAACAATAGGGATTATATGGCATGTTTTTATTAATTTTCTTGTTCATGAAAGGGTTTGGTTGGTAGTTGAATCAAGGTGGCATTTTAGTACATCTGTTACTTCGTACATTTACTTGCCTGCTGTAAAATAAAAGAGCTTAACAGTTCATTTCTGGCCATGTCTTACTCAGTGTTTCAGTTTTCCATCAAAAGATTGGAAAAACACACATAGAAACAGCTACAAAAGACACAGGCCGCAAAATTGGATAAGGTCCGAAAATGGGTGCAGGGATTGTCATGAGCGATTAATGTTATTGCTTCCGATGCAGACGATACAGAACTTCATGCTTCCTGCTCATTTCAATGATTTCTGCATGAGTAGCTGAATGCCTCAGCAAGGGGCACAAAATCACCGGAGGCTAGCATGATTTAAAGTCAATCTGTACCTCTTAAAGGCAGGTGCATGTTGACTGTAGCAGCTGCTGGAAGTCAATCTAAAAGTGAGTTTGTCCTGGAAAGGATGCAAACATGGCACAACATAGCAGAGAGGCAGGCTCCAGGGTTCTCTGATGGAGCGCTGGGGGCCTTGGTGCAGAAGGTGGACAGGAGAAGAGAGTTGCTCTATCCACAGGGGATGGGAGGGTCTCCAGACCGACACTGTGAAGGTAGTGGAAGCAGTGACCAAAATGGCGTCTGGCATGGCCTGCACCAGAAGTGATGCCTGTGGCGCAGAAGCCATTTTGGACCTGAAACAGCGCCCGTAGAGCCAAAAATATGAGCGCGACACAACTAAATTTTGAGTCCACAATGTCCAGTTTGGTCACAAGGTGTTCCTATTATTACGTACTCAGGTTACTTAATTGTGTAATTAGATATTAGAGAGGATGGGCAAACTCCTTAATGTAAGACTGGAACTGCTTATTGGGGTGATGACCACGAGTGTACGTGGGGGAACATCTAAAGCAAACCATACTTGTACTAATCATCTTCTAGACAGTTCCTGTCCTCCCTCACATTACCTCCTTGTCTACCATATCTTCTAATGGACTAAATTCTCCAAAGATAATGGACCTATCAGCAGTAGCATCTTAGTGCATTTCTATCAGCTGATCTCCGCTTACTCCTCCAGCACAGTAATAGGCTGGTCACTGGTAGGTATTGGATCTTGTTTGAGCTGCATGCTCAGATCATCATCTGCTTAAAATAATAGTGTAGAAAATAAAAGAAATTAGTCTTACATATCAAGGTATGAAGTCCTTACTCTCTCAGCAAATATTTTGTCAGCACGATGACACTAAGTCATGATACTGAAGAGTATGTAGGTTGGCTACAGATAGATGTGCAGTTTTGTCTGTGTGAGTAAGGTACCAATTCCAGTCCTTTCCCTGGCAAATATCTGAGGCTGAGCCAGACTGTTTGAAACCTTGGTGTCACATTTAACACCAAGATGAGCTTCTGACCACAGATCTCCTTCATCTTCAAGATTTCCTACTTCCACTTCCATAACCTCACCCAACTCCAACCTTGCCTCAGCTCATCTGCTGCTGAAACCCTCATCCATGCCTCTTACTTTAAAACTTGACTATTCCCATTCTTTCCGGGCCTGCCTTCCATCCTTCACCATACATACACCTGAGCTCATCCAAAGCTCTGCTGCCCATATCCTAACTCTCACCAAGTCCTGTTCATCTGTCAGCCCTGTGTTTGCTGACTTACATTGGCTCCCAGTCTGGCAACACCTCAGTTTAAAAATTTTCATCATTGTTTTCAAAGCCCTTCAATACCTCGCCCCTGCCCCCACCCCCACACCCCCAACTCTGTAACTTACTTTAGTCCTACAAGTCTCTGTGTCAAATTTTGTTTAATAATGCTGCTGTGAAGCACCTTGGAATGTTTTACTAGGAAAATGTTTAGTGAACCTTCATTGCAGCCCCTCCTTCCATAGGCAAGGAGGCCAGAATTTCAGACAGTTCTCCAGATGTTGTCTCACCAAAGCTCTACGTTATTGCTACAACTGTTGTACTGCAACCTCCTTGCAATAAATGTTAATAGGCAATTTATCTTCCTAATTGCTTACATTACCTGTGTGTTAGCTTTCTGTGATTCATATACAAGAACATCCAAATCCCTCTGAATACCCGACATTTACTAACCACTCACCTTTTAATAAATATTCTGCCTTTCCATTCTTCCTACTGTTATGAATGCTGGACTTTGTAGCATGATTATGTTTTTAAAAACTGATTTTTTCTGTAGTGTAAGGTGGAATCAGAGAAGTCATGTGACCTCACATCAACTCTGCTTAAAGACAACCCAGAAATCTTGGTTACCAGCACAACAAGGAGCCCAGATCCAAGACTCTGTTGAAAAGCAGAGAATGCATGGTTATAGCACCTGATGGACATGGGTTTTGCTTTTCCAGACTCTCAGATTGTAAACAAGGAGCCAGTGGCTCTGCAAATGCAAATAGCAATTACAAACACCTGGAAACAAAGGAAGACCCAGGTGGTTCAGCTGTGGCCAGACATGTGGGCTCTACATAATTGGGAAAAACAAATGACTATTGACCTGTTTCTGGATAAATTCTGCAGACTTTGGGAAATCTGCAGTCTGTTAGGAAGACCAGAAGACAACGACCAACGGTGGCAGCCTCGAGAGAGAGAGAGAGGGAACACCTGCTCGCAGAAAACTGATACAGCGACAAGCTGCAAAGACCTGAAACTGATTAGAAATTTAAGGTTTGCGGAGAAGGAAAATACCAACAAGATCACCAGAGATCGTCGTCTTCACAGAAGTCCAGGTCGATAGTGTTTGGAAGAAGTGAGCAAAGAGGACATTGACTTTGAGAAGGTCCGGGAGATTCAACCCACTGCAGCTGGGAGGGATTCAAGACTTTCAGCTGTACAGATTTCACTTCAAGCAGGACCTTGTAACGTATAAATGTGGTGTTAGGTTTTCAAGTGTCTTAATAAATGTAGAAGACACCTTTCTCTGTAATTTAGAGTATTAGCTACTTACAAAGTACCATTTAGTTAATGGTGAGTTTTAGTTCAGTTATATTGAAAGTCTTGAAGGGTGAAATCTTTTTGGGTCGTTCTTTAAATTGGTCTGGGGAGTTCATATCGCATTAACCGTCTCACTGAGGTCATAACACTATCAAAATGGATAATTCCATGGTTTCCAACTTTATACTCTGCCGCCTTTTTGCCCATTCACTTAACCTGTTTATATCCCTTTGCAACCTCTTTATGTCTTTCTCACAGCTTACTGCCCCTAGCTTTGTATTGCCAGCAAACTTCGATATATTACACTTGGTCCTCTCATTTAAGTCATTGGTACAGATTGTAAATAGCTGAGGCCCAAGCACTGCTTCTTGGGACAGCCCACTAGTTGCAGGCTAAAATGACCCTTTTATTCCTAACCTCTGTTTTCTGTACGTTAACCAATCCTCAATCCATGCTAATATATAACCGCCAACCCCATGAGTCTAATCTTGTGTAACACCTATTATGTGGCACCTTGTGGAATGTCTTCTGAAAATTCAAATATACTAAGTACACTGGTTCCCCCTTATCTAACCTGCTTGTTACATCCTCAAAAATCTCTAATCGATTTGTCAAACACAATTTGCCTTTCATAAAACCGTGTTGACTCTGCCTAATCATATTGTGGTTTTCCAAGTGCCCTCGTACCATGACCTAGATTCTAGCATTTTCCCTACTACTTTGGATAGAAGGGGATTCCCTTCTCAAAGCTTTCTGCTCAAGGAAATTATTCATCAATACAAATTCTCTGACAACGAGCCAGCATTTTCTGAATTAGATTTAGAGCCATTAGTCACTTTAATATGGAAATCGGGTAAAGTTATTTTTTTAAATATTTCTTGACATAAAACAGCAGGTTTTGTTTCCATAATAAAAGTAATGGGTTACATTTCACTTTGTATTTCTGGCTTTAATTGGAACATTGAGTACAAAAATGCCTGAAATGCAGCCACAAATTATAGTTTTTGTTTGTTTATAGTGAAATTCTGTTAACGGTCTACCCATCAAATGATTTTCCAATATGGTTTTCCCAGTTCCCAGAATGTTTGGTGAGCTCAATCTAGCTCATTACTGCCAAGAAAACATGCAGCCAATAATTACTTGCTTGTGTGTATGTCAGTTAAGGGCAGGATAGTGCTTTGGTATGATGCACTCACAGTTGAATAAGGACAGGATAGGATTTAATTGTGATGCATCCACAATTGAAGAACCAGTGAACACACCCATCACCCCTCACCCCTGTGCTCACTGACCTACATTTCACCCTGGTTAAGCAACACCTCAATTTTAAAATTGTCATCATTGTTTTCAGATCCCTCCATAGTCTCGCTTCTCCCTACCTCTGTAATCTCCAGCTCCACAACCCTCCAAGCTATCTGAGCTTCTTTAATTCTGGCCTCTTGAGCATCCTGCTTTTAATCTCTCCACAATTGGTGGCCTTGCCTCCAGCGGCTTGGACACTAAGCACTGGAATACCCTCCCTACACCTTTCTGCCTCTCTACCTCGCTTTCTTCCTTTAAGACACTCCTTAAAGCCTACCTTTAGATTAGATTAGAGATACAGCACTGAAACAGGCCCTTCGGCCCACCGAGTCTGTGCCGAACATCAACCACCCATTTATACTAATCCTACACTAATCCCATATTCCTACCAAACATCCCCACCTGTCCCTATATTTCCCTACCACCTACCTACACTAGTGACAATTTATAATGGCCAATTTACCTATCAACCTGCAAGTCTTTTGGCTTGTGGGAGGAAACCGGAGCACCCGGAGAAAACCCACGCAGACACAGTGAGAACTTGCAAACTCCACACAGGCAGTACACAGAATCGAACCCGGGTCCCTGGAGCTGTGAGGCTGCGGTGCTAACCACTGCGCCACTGTGCCGCCCTCTTGGACTAAACTTTTGATCATCAGCCCTGATAACTCCTTATATAGCTTGGTGTCATATTTTGTTTTATAATGCCCCTGCGAAGTGCTGTGGGACGTTTTATTACGTTTAAAGATGTTATGTAAATACAAATTGTTGTTGTATAATACTGGACATCATTAAGCTGCTTTTGTCAGTATTTTCACTATAACCTAGTAAATAGATCCCATCTTGAGCAGTAGTTGTGAATTGTCTCGATGTGACAATATATTGGCAGACTAATAGAACTTTTTAAGTTTTGAAATAAAAACAGAAATTGCTGGGAATACTCACCAGGTCAGGCACCATCTGGGGAGATAGAAACAGAGTTAATGTTTCAGGATGATGACCTTTTGTTATCAACCTGTAATGTTAACTATGTTTTATTCTCCCCAGATGCTGCCTGACCTGCTCAGGGTTTCCAGTATTTTCTGTTTTTATTTCAGATTTCCAGTATCTGCAGTATTTTGCTTTTCTTTCAAATTTTGGCCCGGAATTTCTGTTCAACGGCAAAGGAACATGCTGACAGCTGCCTACAGTGCTTTTGAGTGGTGACTTTCTGTCATCGGGCTTCAGATTCAGCGTGGCACACTTTACAGGGGATCTGTGGCATGTATGAACAGGACAAGCAATAGCATGACTCTTCACCCAATCTGATTGAATCCTCAAAAAACGAGCAGATTCTAAACCAGTAAGCATAAATCAGATTTAAACCATGTACAGGAAGCCACATAAAAAGATGGAAAGAAATATGGGATTAAGAGAGAGTGAGATAAAAGAAAGAAAAGTTAAATATATATATAAAAAGTCTCCAACAAAATTAAATTCTGAAAAAATTAGACTCCAGGACCAGAGAGGTTGTTTGACAATAAATTAAGACTTATCACACCATTAGAAATTATTTATACCTGAACGCACCAGCCCAACTTTTTCTGCAGTGTTTTGGAGATAACTAGTGAGTAAGTACACCAATGTCACGCCCTTGCATGAAGTTCAATACTGAGTCTCTATCGGCGAGGTTCTGTTAGAGTTCAGCCTGTGAAGCAGCAAGGTAATTTGGGCCGCAACTTCAGCGTTTAGCAGTACATGTGCGGTCGCTGAAAGTTACTGTCCGATTTACTCCGTATTAACAGTGAGTGCTGATAACCTCACCGATATCCTCAACACAAAATATGGGCCCTTCCTTGTGTCTTGTACAATGCTTTGTGCATCACTCTTTTCCTAAATTATGCATCTTCTGGTTGTTTAATCCACTCATCTTAGTTACAAAAAAAAAAGCAAAATTTGCTTAATGCCTGTTAATTAAACCATTTTACTCTGCCATATTTTAGGAATAATCAGAAATTTACAATGAAATTTTAGTAACAACAAATAAAGTACCTTTTCTGAAATATAAGCTTGTGTTTTCTCTCAGAGGGTTGTGCGACTTTGGAACTCTGCATCAGAAGGTGGTGGAGGTGGGGTCATTGAATAATTTTAAGGCGGGGGTAGATAGATTGTTGTTAGGCAAGGGAATCAAAGGTTATCGGGGGTAGATGGGAGTGTGGAATTCGAGACACAAACAGATCAGCCATGATCTTATTGAATGGCGGAGCAGGCTAGAGCAGCTGAATGGCCTACTTCTACTCCTAATTCGTATGTTCATATGTTTCATATTTTTAGCTTGCCATTGCTGTTGTTTGCTAGATTATAAATTTAATGAAAGTCATGAATATTGTAAAAGCTGTTTCTAAGTTTTGTTCTTTTTCCAATATATACCCCTGAAGCATCTGTGGACAGTGAATAATTTAAATTATAACAATGATGAAATGTATTGGGGAAAGAGCAGAAACATACCACATTATCATTTACTACGATTGAAATTAATGTAATTGGTGCAGTTCTTTATTTTTGGGTTTCGGGATTGGACTCCAGTTACAAAATGATGAACATATTTAGAAACCATTTTATTTTGTAGGTTTATGATGTTTAAAGTATACACAGCTGGTTTTATCTCTGTATTACAGTTCTTGTATCAGAGGGATAGCTTTGATGGACCAGAAGACCTTGTGCTCTATTGTTCATCCATTATAAAACCCATCTGATTTTCATTGCATTGAAATTGAGAGGGTTCGCTAATGGACAGGAGTGATCCATTCATTACTGCCCATGTGGTGAAGATGAAAATATACCTGCTTATCTTACAGGAACATAGAAGCAGGAGTAGGCCATTCTGCCCATTGAGCCTGCTCTGCCATTCAATATGATCATAACTGATCATCCGCTTCAAGACCTTTTTCCCACACTATCCCCATATCCCTTTATGTCATTGGTATTTAGAAATCTGTCAATCTCTCCTTTAAACATACTCAATGACTGAGCTTCCACAGCCCTCTGGGGTCGAGAATTCCAAACATTCACAACCCTCTGAGTGAAGAAATTTCTCCTCATCTCTGTCCTAAGTGGCTTCCCCCTTTTAATTGTGTTCCCTGGTACCAGACTTCCCAACCAGGGGAAGCATCTTAGCTGCATCTACCCTGTCTATCCCTTTAAGTATTTTGTAGGTTTCAATGAGATCACCTCTCATTCTTCATAACTCAAGAGAATACAGGCCCAGTTTCCCCAATCTCTCTTCATAGGACAGTCCCGCCATCCTGCGAACAGGTCTGGTGAACCTTCATTGCACTCCCTCTATAGCAATAATATCCTTCCTAAGGTAAGGGGACCAAAACTGCACACAGTACTCCAGGTGCGGTCTAACCAAGGTTCTATACAAATGAAGCAAGACTTCACTATTCCTGTACTCAAATCCTTCAGCGATAAAGGCTAACATACCATTAGCCTTCCTAATTGCTTGCCGCACCTGCATGTTAACTTTCAGTGACTAATTGACAAGGACACCCAGGTCCCTTTGTACATTTGCACTTTATATTCTCTTACCATTTAAGAAATACTCTGCACCTCTTTTCCTCCTACCAAAATGGATAACCTCACATTTTTCCACATTATATTCCAACTGTCACATTTATTTATTTTATTTAGAGATACAGCACTGAAACAGGCCCTTCGGCCCACCGAGTCTGTGCTGACCAACAACCACCCATTTATACTAATCCTACATTAATCCCATATTCCCTACCACATCCCCACCATTCTCCTACCACCTACCTATACTCGGGGCAATTTACAATGGCCAATTTACCTATCAACCTGCAAGTCTTTGGCAGTGGGAGGAAACCGGAGCACCCGGCGGAAACCCACACGGTCACAGGGAGAACTTGCAAACTCCGCACAGGCAGTACCCAGAACTGAACCCGGGTCGCTGGAGCTGTGAGGCTGCGGTGCTAACCACTGCGCCGCCCGAACATTCTTGCCCACTCACTAAGTCTGTCCAAATCCCCTTGAAGCCACTTCACATCTTCCTCACAACACACATTCCCACCTAGTTTTGTGACATCTGCGAACTTGGAAATATTACATTTGGTCCCCACATCCAAATCATTGATATATATTGTGAACACTGGGGCCCAATTACTGCTCCTTGCGGTACCCTACCAGTCACAACTTGCCAATGCACGAATGACCTGTTTATTTCTACTCTGGTTTCTGTCTGTTAACCAATCCTTAATCCATGCCAGTATATTACCTCCTATCCCATGTGCTTTAATTTTGCTAACCAACTTCCTGTGGGGGACATTATCAAAAGCCTTCTGAAAATCCAGGTATAGTACATCCACTGACTCCCTTTTATCAAACCTGTTAGTATCATCCTCAAAAAACTGCAACAGGTTCATCAAACATGATTTCTCATTCATAAAGCCATGTTGACTATGCCCAGATCATTATTATCCAAGTGTCCATTTATCAGATCCTTTGGAATAGATTCTAGCATCTTCCCTATTACTGATGTAAGGCTAACAGGTCTGTAGTTCCCTGTTTTCTCTCTCCCTTCCTTCTTAAATAGTGAGGTGACATTTGCTATCTTCCAGTCTGCAGGAACCATTCCAGAATCTATAGAATTTTGGAAGATGATCACCAATACATCCACAATCTCCATAGCTACCTTTTTCAACACTCTGGGATGTAGAATATCAGGTCCCGGGGATCTATCAACCTTCAACCCCATTAATTTCTTGAATACAACTTTCTTACTAATACTAATTTCCTTCAATTCCTCATTCTCCCTAGTCCCTTGGATCTCTAATTCTGGGAGATTTCTTGTATCTTCCTCAGTGAAGACAGACACAAATTAATCATTTAGCTTCTCTGCCATTTCTCTATTCTCCATTATAAATTCTCCTGACTCTGCCTGTAATGGACCCACATTTATCTTGGCCAAACATTTCCTTTTTACATACCTATAGAAGCTTTTACAGTCCATTTTTATGTTCTTTGTTAGTTTAAATTCATAGTCTATTCTCCCTTTATCAGTTTCTTGGTCCTCCTTTGCTGTATTCTAAAATCCTCCCAATCCTCAGGTTTACTAAACTTTATACTGCCATACCTTTTAATGTATTTTCCCATCCACCTCAGCCAATTTGCCCCTCAAACCTTCATAATTTCCTTTGTTCAAATTTAACATACTGGCTTCAGATTGAACTACCTCACTTTCAAACATAATGTAAAATTCTATCATATTATGGTCACTCATCCCTAAAGGTTATTTTACAACAAGATTATTAAGTAGCGCTTTCTCATTACATAATACTAGATCTAAAATAGCCTGTTCTCTGGTCAGTTCCTCAACATACTGCTCTAGAAAACCCTCCCTAACACACTCCAGAAACTCATCCTCCACTGCATTAGTGCTCATTATGTTTACCCAGTCTATGTGCAGAATGAAGTCACCCATGATTTCTGTATTACCCATGCTACATGCTTCTCTAATCTCCTGATTAATACCATGCTCCACACTACTACTACCGTCTGGTGGCCTATGAGCAACTCCTACCAATGTTTGCTGCTCCTTGCTGTTTCTTAGCTCCACCCAAACAGATTCCACATTTTGTTCTTCTGATCTGAGATCCTTCCTTACTAATGTACTGATCCCATCCCTTTCTTATCAGCGCAACACCACCTCCTTTTCCTTTTTGTCTGACCTTCCTAAATGTCGAGTGTCCTTGAATATTCAGTCCCCAGTCTTGGTTACCCTGTAGCCATGTTTCCGTAATGGCAATTATAATATACCCATTTGCCTCTATTTGTGCCTTTAAATCATCTACCTTGTTTCAAATGCTACATGCATTCAGGTAAAGTGCACTTAACATTGTCGTCTTGACATTATTCTGCATTTTAAGCCTAGTTGATGCTCGCCTTTGTTTCGACTGCCTTCTAATGTTGCTTGCTACTTTTCTACCTCCTGTTACCAGTTTTACTTCCTTCCAATTTGAACTACCCCTCAGGTTCCCATCCCCCTAACAAGCTAGTTTAAACCCTCCCCAACAGCACTAGCAAATCCCCCTGTGAGGATATTAGTTCCGGTCCTGTTAAGGTGTAGCCCGTCCATCTTGTACAGGTCCCACCTGCCCCAGAACCGGTCCTAATGCCACAGAAATCTGATGCCCTCCCTCCTACACCAAGCCTCCAGCCATGAGTTCAATCGATCAATCCTCCTGTTCCAATGCTCACTAGCACTTGGAGTAACCCTGCAATTACTGCTTTTGAGGTTCTGCTTTTTAGTTTCCTTCCTAACGCCCTAAAATCTGCTGTTAGGACCTCATCCCTCTTTCTGCCTATGCCATTGGTACCAATGTGACCATGACCTCTGGCTGTTCACCCTCCCCCAGAAGGATATCCTGCAGCCGCTCTGCGTTATCCTTGACCCTGGCACCAGGGAGGCAACACACCATCTTGGAGTCATGTATACTGCCTGTCTGATCCCCTGACTATCAAATCCCCAACACTATTGCTCTTCCACTCTTCTCCCGCCCCTCCTCTGCAGCTGAGCCACCCATGGTGCCACGAACTGTGCGCTGGCTGCACTCCTCTGAGGAACCATCGTCCTCACCAGTATCCAAAATGGAAAACCAATTTTCAAGCAAGATCGACTTCGGGGATTACTGCACTGCCTGCCTGGTTCTCTCAGACTGCCTGGCAGTCACCCTTTCCCTCTCTGCCTGCATGCTCCTAACCTGCGGTGTGACCGCCTCTCTAAACATGCTATCCACATAGTCCTTTGCCTCACGGATGCACCACAGTGACTCCAGCCGCCGCTCAAGTTCCGAAACCTGGAGCTCAAGCCTCTGGATCCATTGACATTTCCTGCAGATGTGTTCATCTAGGCCACATGGTACGTCCATGACTTCCCACATACCGCATGATGTACGTTCCACTTGGCCAAGCTGACCTGCCATACTGTAACTTTAAAAACTATTTATTACAATTAGAAGTAGAGTGGCTTACCAGTATATTTCACTTTCATGTGATTTTATGACATGAGCATATCAAGTTCAGAAACATCCCTATCATTTTAACAATAGCGATGTGCGTTTAAAAATAGAAGGTATAGGCTGGAATTTTTCCTTGTGCGGAGGCCCCTTCCACTGGCCGAAAAGTTGGTGGTGAACCCGCCTGTGCCGGCCCTGGGGAGCCAGACCAGGATTTTCCACTACCCAGGCCTTTACCTAGTCTCCTTGAGGTAGGAAGTCCTGCCTAATGGAGCTGCCGGCCAATCATTCTGGCCTATATGTCACAACCCCAGACTAAAATTTGTATCCGTTAGAGCTGTGCATCTGTACTGTGATGCTTGTTTTGTTTAAAATCCATGGAAGTCCAAGGGAGGAGATTTTTTTTTCTGAAGGGAGGCCACTTTTGGGTTTTGGTCAGATTGTAGCACAGCTCAAAAATAAAAATGCGCACCAGATGTTGTTGCTGCCTTTTCTGTTACACTGAAACAATTCTATTACATAAATTATTTTTTAAAAAAAGCTTAATTTACTGTTGCTGTTCATTTTCGATCCAGTATAATTCCTCAATTTGATTAATTGCAGTCCATTGGCCAACTTTTTTTCATTGTGTTGTGAAATTTTTGTCATACTTCAAATTTCTTTCAGATTATTTCATATCCGTAAATTTGTCAGTCTCTTCCAAGGGAAATTTGACTTAGGTTTTATTTTGTTTTTAAATGGTGATCATTGTTGGATCTGAAAGAAATGCTTTTAGTGTTCAGAAATCCCCAGTTCCCTTTGTTGTCTGCCTGCCCCCAACAAAAGAAAAGAACAAAATCCTGGTGTGAAAGTGATTATTGATACACTGATAACAAGAAATGATAGCTTAACAATCACTTTAGTAACAATTGCTGTTACTAAAACCGCTTCAAAGTCTTCTATTGAGGGTTGCCCTTGACTACAGTGGACTTGGCCTGTGTTGCATGTGTTTCTGACAAGCACAAGTATAATAAATTGACCAGCAAAATTAATGGTACGCCATGATGGTGAAAATTAATCAAAATGGAGCCAAGTTTGTAATAAGTAAGTTGTAAATATTATTATAAGAAGTAGACTCTGAGCCAGCATAAGTTCAGTCACTTTTGAGTGTTTGTGACAGTACAGTTACAAAGCCTGAAAAGACCATTTATTTCTCAAATTATTCTTTTCACCTTTGCACTATGTATATTTATAGCCAATGCTCATACTGATCCAGCACTGCCTTCTGGAAGAGCTGCAGCAGCCTTTTGAATGGCAGAAGGTTTTGACTGGCAAAATTCTCGAAATGGCACCAAATATTTTGCTGAAAAAAGTGTCTGCCTGACAAAATGAAATGGTTGGGGAGAGAATCTGGATGACAGTGCAAGAATATCTTTAGAGGAAACTGTTGGCAGAAGATTTGTGAAAAGCCTAAGAAAGCAACATTGAAAAGTGACTCCTTGTAACTGGCGGGAAAGGTGACCAGGTAGCCTTCATTTTCATTTAGAGATAGCACAAGAACATCAGTAATAATGCTCACGTTAGGATTCTTACTTGTGCAAAGAAACTTTTTTACAAGGTTTGAGTTGTGAAGGAACGATGGCCCAGATTTTGCAGTCAGTGCTGAAGGAATTGGGCTCGCCGAACACCTCACTTGCAACTGCACACAAAGCTTTCCCTGGCTTTGGAAAAGAGATTTGCTCAGATTTGGCATCTGTTCCAGCATGGCAGCCTCTGGAGGGGATCTGTGGCTTTTGTGAGCAGGACAAGAAACAGCATGGCTCTTCAAACAAGCAGATTGAAGAATTCCTCACTGAGATTTAAATTATGTACAGAAAGTGGAATAAAGGTTAGGAAAGACAGATGCGATTAAGAAAGAGAAATAAAAGAGACAGAAAACAATTTTAATTAAAAAAAATCTCCAACACTAATTAATTTCTAACAGAATGAGATACCACACTTGTAAAATTAAATTTTCAGGGCCAGGGAAGTTGTTCAGCAGTAATTATCAATTGTCACACCATTAAAAAAACACTACTGAATGCACCACCCCTAACTTTTTGTCACATCTTTAGTGGGGAATTAGTGGACAAGTACGACAGTTTAACACTCATATTTATCTTTCAATGCCAAGTCTATCAGCGAGGACCGTTTCAGCACTGTGGAGGAACAGGGTAACTCTGACAGAAACGTAAGGATTTCTGTGTTTAAATGCATTAATGCAGATGCTAGAAATTGCTGTCTGCTTCTCTTTGTAATGAAGGTGAGCGCTGATAGCCTCACCGCTATTCTGCACATTAAATTCAGGCTGATATCATTGCAACCTTTTATGGACTCTAGTCGATGTTGATTTCTGGGATTATAGATTCATAGGTTGTGCTGCCATGTGATTTTTAGAGCTTCTTTCTCTCAGGTTAATTTTCCATTGTATGGTGTGCAGGCATATGGATCATTTTCTGACTTTGTGACACCTTGTTTGACAAAAATACATATCAGAAATTTCAATACAGTTTTTCAACCATTTAAATTAATGGTTGGAAAATCATGTAGTGTGCACTGAGATTTCACATAGGCAGACCTGAGAGAGGAGGTTACCCACTGGGTGTGTGAAGTTGGAAAAAATATCCTTTGTACATAAATATGATAACAGAATAAATAATAACAGAAAATGCTGGAAATACTCAGCAGGTCTGACAGCATCTCTGCAGAGAGAAACAGAGTGAACATTTCAGGCCAGTGACCTTTTGTCAGGGGTTTATTTCAAATTTCCAGCATCCACAGTATGAATAATGTGTGTGCCCCATGCTGTACTTCCAACTGCGAAGTTAAATCATGCAGGGTTATTGAAAAAGTAAAATTCTAAAGTTAGTGCATCAACTTGAGGAGCCAGTCTTCTCGAAATAAGTTTCGTCATTCAAAGAAAAACATTCTTTTTTTTTAAATCCAAATATAAACAGTCTTTGTTATCTTTTTGTTCAATTTGGGTGATGTTAGTGCAAGGGATGAGTAAACTTCTACTTTCTGATGTTCATTGTTAGCACCAGACCTCCCTGGTGAAGCATGAATTAGATGCTGTGTTGATTTACTTTAACTCTGCCCCAGTAGAGCAGCTTATCTCTAAACTCAGAAGGGCATCACTGCCTCAACAACATGACTTTTCATTTCTTACACCTGTTATTCTTGTTTTCTGTCAGAATTAAATCACCAGTTCAGCCTTGGACACAGATTATGGAGAGATTTGTGCTTTGGACTTGACCTTCTAAGAACTTGGCTAAGACTCTTAAATGTAATTTGTTCACTCTATTGGTCTGTTCTGTGCTCAAACTCATGCATCAGTAAAGAAGGGACTGTCCTACATTACACCTGCCAGTGCATAAAATAGAAACTAATATTACCATTTTATAATAATTTTGGAAAGAAGATTAAGAATCTAAACAATCCTATTGAAAATTATTTTGGAAAGTTGATGGCAGCCCTTGCATTAATTGAAATACAAATATCACACTGGTGCAGTGAAGAGTATTCTTTTGTGGTGGGGTTAAGGCACATTGTTAGGCAAGATGGAATTTAACTCTGCATACAAATCTGCACATGACCTAGACCCTCCGCACACACCTCACCACCCACATGAGGGGCTGAATTTTATGAGGCCTCTAGTGTCGGGGGCCGTGGTAGGGGGGCCCGGAAAATTCTTCCGGGAGAGGCCCGCCACGATCCCCTACACCGAGAAGGCCCCGCTGCATTTTACCGGTGGCGGCCAGGCCTTGGTGCAGCCACCCCCACCCACGCCCACACCTCCGCCACCAAGCTGCGGTGCCTTCATTTGCATTGCTAAATCTATACAAATAAATGTAAATAAACATACCTAGACTGGGCGGCCGTCCCACGCCAACATTCCAGCCAGTAGCTGGACGTCCCACGCCTTCCGATTGAGGATTCAAGGCAAAACAGTGGTGAGAAGGGAGGAGGAGTTTAATTTTCAGGTTGGTGTGGGGTAGGGGAATGGAGGAAACTTACTGCATTGGCTGGGGGGATTATGGGAAGGAGTTGAAGGGCAAAGGTAACGAGGTTTGGGGGGGCGGAAAGTTCAGATTGTGAATTAAGTTTATTCTGGATGGGGTAGGCCCAATAACAAACATTGGGTGGGGGGGGGGGGAGCGGGGAGGGGAAAGGATTCCAGCTTTTATTTAGTTTTATTAGGCAAATTTTAAATTAATATCCCCTTAAAATTTCAAGTGTTACAGCAGGGCTTGAAGCCCTTTAAAAATGGCACCGGCAGCTGCACGGTGATGCCAGGCGCCGTTGCTGGAGACGGAGCGGCTGCCACCTCGATGTCATTGGGGGTGGCCATTCCGCCCCCTCGATTTAAATGAGCTCCCGTGCAAAATTTTGCGGAGGCTCATGCAACGTGATGGCGCACCCGTGCCTGAAGACCACCGACAACAGAGCGTGCCATAAATCAATAAATCATAAATTTCAGGCCAAGATGTGCTTACTTAGCGGAGCCCCCTGCAATGATACTAAATGCATAGATGTCTTTTTACTGGATGCATTTGGGGCCCTGACTGGTAGTTGTGTTGTCTTAGTATCGTCCATGTCCCCCTATCGTAAATTGGCCTGCTGACCCCCACTGTCTGGATTGGCATTTGAAAGCTGTGCTCCTGGATGAGATATCATGATGAGCACCATTGAAACAATACATTGGCCACATTGCCTGTTGTGGGGACTAAAATAAAGGTTAATGGAAGACGTAATTTCATCCTGGTATTTGCAGTTTCCACTTAAATATTCTGATTGTCTCAGTACTTTTAAACAACAGAATTGACATTTTTGTTTTAGTATAGATTTTATGAATAAACTATCCCTGGGCAGAGCTTTGCACACTGGGAGCAGCTATCAGGAATTCGAGCATGTAGATGTGTGTTGTAAAATTGCTGTTATGTGTTCATGTTGCACGAGCCTCCAGCTGCGCACTCACCAATACAGTGGCCTATGGACAGCACATGAATCCACTCCTTCTCCACAACTGTCTCTAAACCCAGACACTGGTTTGTGGTCACTCCACGCAGACTCCATACTATAAGTCTGTTTAATGCACCACAGGGCCTCAGACATCAACTTTGGACTTTTTAATATTGCCTCCTCCTGTCCTTTGTTTATGACCAGGACTTGTCTCGTTAAACTCTGCCATGCCTATGAAACCTGAATTCCTTCTGTGTGCATTCATCTGGGTATTTTGGCTGCTGCTCTGGATCTAAGCCCATTACTTTTTCTTTAACTCTCATGACCTGTATCTTCTGTCTCCTCCCTTCCTGCTACTCTTTCCATCAGCCATGCCATCTGTAATTTCTCCCCCCTCGGATGCATTGCCCGTCACACCATCCAGTACCTACCCCACTCATTGTTAATCATCTGCCTTCCTACTCTCCTGTAGCTCTCTCAGGCTTGAATATGCTTAAGTAGGCCCACAGCTAACCTCAGTGCCTCTCTTTTCTGGAGAGCTCATCAAGGCAGCCATCACTGCCTCTTTACAAGTAAACTCCAATTGCCCCATCCTGCTCTCTCACCAACCTTCACACCCAGCAAGCTTACAGGGGCTCTTCTCACCAACTTCCATTCCATCTCGCTCCCTTCACCCATCACTTTGTCGTTGGGTTCTGCCAGTCAATCAATTAGCAATGCTGCTTTTTATTTATTATTTCATGGCATGTGGACATCGCTGGCAAGGCCAGCATTTGTTTCCCCTCCCTAATTTCTGTTGAGTGGCTTGCAAGGGCATTTCAGAGGGCAGTTAAGAGTCAATCACATTGCTGTGGGTCTGGAGTCACATGTAGGCCAGACCAAGTATGAACAGCAAATTTCCTTCCCTAAAGGACATTAGTAAACCAGGTGGGTTTTTACAGCAATCAATGATAGTTTCATGGCACCATTACTGAGACTAGGGCTGGGATTTTCCCCTCGGCGGACAGGAGCCGACCACCGACTGAATTTTGCGGGTCGTCGGGCTTCAATTGGTGTGAGGCGGGACTTCCACCCGCTTGAGGTAAGAAGTCCCACCTAATAGAGCTGCTAATAATCATTGGGCTTGCATCTGTTAGTCCCAGCAGTGCCACCGGGAGCAGTGGCCACTGCTGGGACTACAGCCCAGTGTGAAGAAAAGATGTTGGGGAACCTGGAGCGAAGGTAAGTTTTGGTTGCCTCGCCGGAGTTAATCGGTCGGTCCCCGGCGAGGCTAGGGTGGTTGGTTGGGGGGAACATGGGGCGTGTTGGATGTTGGGGGTGGTTGGGGTAGCAGGGGTGACCCTCCATCAGGCACAGGGTCATGAGGACCCCTTTCCCCGGAAGCTTGAGAGCCACCTGCTTTTGCCAGGGTGGGCCGTTTTTCGCCATCGCCGCCCTGCATAAAGTGGGAGCGGGTTGGGAAGGGCTCCCGGAGCCGCCCGCTCCATTTTATGCTGGCATGATGGGATTTAAACCTGTGTCCCCGTGACATTAGCCTGGGCCTTTGGATTACTAGTCTATTGTTTTACCACTACACCACTGTGTCCCAGCCAAAATGTCTGTATACTTGCGCACAGTGTCATTTCTGTCCACGACCTTATTGTGGATGATTGCACTGACATCCTGACCTTGACTAAAATTTGACTCACAGTTTGTGACATCTTACCAAAGCTCGCCTGCTTGAGTATACATTCAATCATCTCCCCACCCAATTGTGTGGTACCCCTAATTACCAATTCACACCTTGGGCTCTTTCTGGACTCCTCTGGTACCTTCTTCAAGTATCATAACTTGTTCCATTCCTCTCACCTGTCTTTTAAAATTCTGGGTATCTACAGACCCTTGCACCAACACCCCCAGCTCCACCATGACGTTTTCTCCCAAGATAACCTTTGTCCTTACCATCTTCTCGTCTGCTCTGAACGACTCATCCTCAATGATTTCAATCTCCATCTCAGCTCCACCTGCTCTCGCTCCTCTGAAAATCCTCCCCTTCTAGCTTCCCTAAACCTCTTCCTACAAATAAACTCTCTTACCCATAGTCACAGCCACCCACTTGATGTTGCCATCTCCCATGTTCTCAATCACGGACAAGGCCATCTCTGAACACTTCTGTTTATCCCTCACCAACCACAGCCCCCTGTCTCCTATCAATCCTCTTCTTCCTACATGCATCTTTGGAAATAAAAAACAATCTCCCCCAAGTCATTAACAAGTGCTTTTTCATAGTCACAACCATTACCATGGGCCCTCCATTCACCAAAATACATTTGCAGCTAACTATTTGCACATCCACTCATTCACTCCTTTGGTGCCCTTGTTCTCAGCAAAAACTTTACTCTCTTTGATCCCAGTCATTGCCCCCTGAAATGGCCTCCATCTCTACTCACTTAAGCCTTAAATGAAGGTGGCAAACAACTAGTTTGACCATCCATCAACAGATCTGGATGGACTACATCAAACACTATTGAGTCTCGCTCTCTTCTGTGTAAAGTGTAGTGTCTGTACTGTAGTGTCATCCTGGAGAACAAGGATAATGATCCTGGCTGCTTTTCTGCACTGAACTCTTAATATTAAATCAAATAGGTTAGTAACAAAAAACAAATTAAAAACACAGTGCAGCACCAAGTCCATCACTTGCAAATGGGAAAGAAAATGCTCCATTGAAAGTAGAGTTGCAGTATTTTAACAATATTCACCAAAATCAATTTTTTTAATAAAATGCAATAAAGCAGTAATGGTACAAAAAGTATTTTAAAAAACAGGCACTGTGACCTTGGTACTAAAGTTTAATAATGTAGTGAATGATAATATATGCTGGTGGGATAACCAATGAGAAAAGGGAAAAACACACACACACTTTTAATGAATGAGGGGAAGATAAAAGTTACAGATGTTACAAATGTAAAAATGTTATTTTAAAGACAGAGGCCAAAAAAAGACTGTGGAATTACTTGGTGGTTTTATTGCAGAGAAACCTTAAGTTGGCTACTCATGATCTTGTTTGGATATGTTTCTTAGCACTGCATAGAGAAATATATAGAGCTACATGTTTTCAGTGATCATTTAAAATATTCAACTTTAGCTCAGATATTTAAAATCCTAGGTATAATTTATGATGGATTTTACATCAGCTATATCTAACTCTCTGAGGGTTGGATTTTCGGCCCCCACTGGGGCTGGGATTGGAGGCAGGCAGAGTCGAAGGTTAGCCCTGCTGGCCGTCGTGCCAGTTTCCCAGTTCCATCCCGCCTCCGGGCGATTTTTGCGGAAGCGGGATTGGGGCCGGCTGGGCTACCCACCTACACAAGCCGGGTGGCCAATCGGGCTCATTGAGAGTCTAATTGAGGTCAATTAAAGGAGGCTGACTGGAATTTTTCCATCAGCCTCTAGGTTTATGCAGGCGGCGGGGGTCAGGTTAGGTGCCTAGAGGCAGGCACCTCAGGCTGGGGAGCCAGCACTCCAGGCAAGCTTAAAGGCCCTCCCTGTCTGCCTGGGTGCAGGAACAGCTACATGCCACCCTGTAGAAGGGGCTCCCTCAGCCCCTCTCCATAGCAGTGGCTTTGCTGATGAATCTAGTTTTTAATTCAAGATTGAAAAGGTTTGAAGCTCCTGCTCTCTTACTTACCTTCCAGTATAGTCTGTTGCTCCTCCCAAGCTGGAAGGCCTCTGATTGGCCCTCCAGCTTTGAGAGCCTGCCCGCCATCCTTAATTGGACGGAGAACCTGTCTCCTTGCCAATTAAGGGGACGCCCCCATGTAAATCCTAATGAGCGACTGTTTCCCTCCAGGGGCAGGTTCAGGACCCGGAAATAGTCCCAATCTCTGTTTCCTGCCCCTGGAGGGAAAATCCAGCCCTATGTCTCTTATACCTTATTGGGGGTTAAATTCATTATAATAGATTTAATTAAAAGTTTGCGTGAATTATATGGTCATGTGCACTGTGTCATGCAGTAGTGAGAGGTAGATCTGATCATCCCACTGCAATGCTGTCAGCCTCACCGTTGTGAAGAGGTGCGGAACAATGTTTGGTACCTGCTTGTAGCAGTGTGCCACAAGACAGGAATTCAGATTTAATCCCAACATTCAACTGAGAAATGACTGTGGCCAAGAAGTGAGTTCCATGTCAGAGGCAGAGGTGGCTAGATTGTGCGGCCAAAGACATTGGCATAAGGTTTGTTTCAAATTGTTGCATCTCGGGCCTCATCTACTCAAACCTGGCTGGGGAGAAAGGTCAGCTGTACAAGATAGCTAGGTTCCAACTTGGAGGTGTCTGAATAGAAATGCAATGTTGTAGACTAAGGGGGCTGATAAATTTATCAATCCATATTGTTTGTGATGTGACACTGCTCTATTGAAATTTCCTGTTACAGTGTTGGTTCAGGGAGGATCAGCAAATTGCCAAGTTTACATAACCACTTTCCTTAATGACACTTAAGAGTAGCTTCTCCCATGGATGTTGGAGGTCCCCGTTGTTTGCTTTTTTTCATACCTAAGAGGAATGTAACTGCAAAGTCTCTTGTAGTTCAATACCTCTTCAGTTCTCCAAATGGTGTAGTTGACAGTCCCAGGAACTAGATTTGCAAACTCATTTATAGTCAGTTTTCTCATTAGTACATGTTGTATGACTAGGGTATTTTTATACCTAATGGGGCAGTTTAAGATATGTTTACATGTAAAATTTGTTAATCCATGTCTCTGTTATTTTCTCTCTATCTCTTTTGTTCTTTTCATCGATGTCTTTTGTTCTCTATCACTCCTCATAGTGCTTTCTCTGTTACTCCAGTGGATTCTAACTGTGGCTGTCTTGCCCAGTCATTTCTGCTGTAGGGTTATCAGCTATAAGGTGGCCAATTGTGGAACTGATCTCCAATATGAAGAGAAAGCTTGTAATTATAGCACTGCCTCTCTAATAGGGCTCCTGGATTTTGGCATCCGATGTTTTCATGTTGAATATTATGTGAGACGTTCACCATCATAAGTAATATACCCTTCTGCCATTTTTAAAAACACTTTGCTTTCAGGAGACCGTGTCGTGCTAAGGGTGGAGTAAGTTTGGGGAAAATAAAAGTATGACTTGCATATGACTAACAAGAACGAACACCCTGGTCACTGCCATAGGACATGTTTGTACTTCACGGCTATTGTTAAACTGTTTATAATTATGATATTTTACTGTATGATTTAAGACATATAAAATTTTTTGTAGATGTCTGTATATTTTATGTTTAGAAGTCCAGACAAGATATGACCTCAGTGAAAATTCTTCTGTTCCTTGGCAGTAATTAAGATGATGATCTGAATGGTGCAGCATTAAAGACTCATACAAATTGGAGTCTAGTGGTGAGGATCTTAGACAAATGTTTAGGCATTAGGTGATGTCAATCACAGTGCGACATTGAAAAGTTGTTTTATGCTCCAGTTTCATATGAATTGATACATTCCTTTTTACTTTTCTCCCCAATATATTTGTGCACACACACACATCGATGTATATATATACTTAGTGAATTGTAACTTCCATTTTGTTTCTGTGCACAGCTAACTTGTATCTTCTCTATGGGAATAGAGACATTGCTGAGATCTTTGAATAGTTAAAGTTGGTAGTTTTTTTTTAAAAAGTCTAATTTCTGGTTCCTTTCTTTGCTTTGTCTGCTGCCTGGTGGCACAGTTGGTTGCAGTCTCATTTCTAACAACAACAAATCGGTATTGATAGTGCCTTTGACATAGTAAAATGATCCAAGGTGCTTCACGTAGGCGTTTGACAAAAAAAATGAGACTGAGCCACAAAACGGGGGTTGTGGGTCTGGAGAAGATTACAAAGATAGGGAGGGGAGAAGCCATGAAGGAATTTGAAAACAAGAATGAAAATTGTACAATGAAAAAGAAAAGCTTGCATTTATATAGTGCCTTTCACAACCACCAGACAGCTCAAAGTGTTTTACAGCCAATGAAGTACCTTTAAAGTGTAGCCACTGTTGTAATGCAGGAAAGCCATTGCTTGACTGGGAGCCACTGTAGGTCAGCGAGCATGGTGGTGGTAAATGAACGGGACTTGCTGCGAGTTAAGATACAGGCAGCAGAGTTTTGGTTGACCTCAAGTTTACAATGGGTAGAATGTGAGAGTCAAGCCAGGAGTGCATTGGAATAGTCAAGTCTGGAGATAACAAAGGCTTAGATTCGTAGAATGGCTGCATTCAGCCAGTCATGTCTGTGCCAGCTGTCTGCAAGAGCAGCTCACCTAGTTCCACTTTCCTGCCATTTCCCCATAGCTTTGCAATTCTTTTCTCTTTAGATAATTGCCTAATTCTTTGTTGAAGGCCTCGACTGAATCTGCCTCCACCACACTCTCAGGCAGTGCATTCCACATCCTAACCACGCATTTCACAGAGAAGTTTCTCCTCTTGTCGCCATTGCTTCTTTTGCAAATCACCTGAAATTGGTGTCCTCTGGTTCTGACCCTTCTGTCTATGGGAACAGTTTCTTCCTATTGACTCTGTCCAGACCCCTTATAATTTTGAACACCTCTATCAAATCTGCTCTTAATTTTCTCTTCTCCAATGAAAACAACCCCAGCTTCTTCAGTCTATCCATGTAACTGAAGTTCCTCATCCCTGGAACCGTTCTCGTGAATCTTCTCTGCACCCTCTCCAATGCCGCATCCTTCTTAAAGTGTGGGGCCCAGAATTGGGCACAATACTCCATTTGAGTCCAAACCAGCGTTTTATACAGGTTTATCATAACTTCCTTGCTTTTGTACTCTATGCCCCTATTTATAAAGCCCAGGATCCCATATGACACAAAACTTGAACATATTGTGAACTGTGAGGAGGATAGTGATGAACTTCAAGAAGACATAGACAGGCTGATGGAATGGGTAGACATGTGGCAGATGAAATTTAATGCAGAGAAGTGTGAAGTGATTCATTTTGGTAGGAAGAACCAGGACAGCCAATAGAAAATAAAGGGTACAGTTCTAAAGTGGATGCAGGCACAGAGGGATCTGTGGGTATATGATCCTACATGCTTTATTAGCTGCTTTCTCAACCTGCCCTGCCACCTTCAATGATTTTTGCACATATACCCCAGATCCCTCTGATACTCTGGCTATAATTAGATAGATAAGAATGGAACCAGTTGAGAGCAGTCCCACCCAACTGGACAACAGAGGAGAGGCTTTGGAGGAGGATGGTGTGGTCAACCATGTCAAAGGCTGCAGACAGGTTGAGAAGGAGGAGAAGGGATAGTTTACCTTTGTCACAGCAACATAGGATGTTATTTGTGACTTTGATAAGACCATTTTGGTACTGTGGCAGGGACAGAATCTGATTGGAGGGATTCAAACATGGAGTTCCGGGAAAGACGGGAATGGATTTGGCAGGCGACAACACGTTCAAGGACTTTGGAGAGGAACGGGAGATTTAAAGGAGAGCGGGACAACATCTGAAGAGAGAGAACCGTTAACAATATCGGCTAAAATGGGTACCAGGAGGGAAGTTGGGTGGTCATCAGTTTCGTGAGAATAGGATCAAGGGAGCACGAGTTGGGTCTCATGGACAAAACAAGCTCAGAGAGGGCATGGCAGAGATAGGGGAGAAATTAGAGAAAGATGTGACTTCAGGGCTAGGGCAGAGGGAGCTTTAGAGCAAGTTTGGGCCAGTGGACTAGTGGAAGGGAGGGACACAACAGAGGCAGCTGACAGGATTGTCTTGACCTTAGTGACACTTGCTTATTGTTGGAGGTGAGGGCGGAGGGGGCAGGGAAGAGGGGTTGAAGAAGATGGTTTGCATTTGAGAAAAGAAGCCTGGGTTTATCATTGGCATTGCATGATGATTCTGGAATAGTTAGCAGATGAGAGCAGGACCCAATAGTATTTTATGTGGTCCAGCCAGATATGGCGATGGATGGCTGAACTAGTAGTCTGCCATATCCTTTCAAATCTGTGACACTTGGACTTAAGGGAGCAGAGATGAGGACCGTACCCGGGAACCAGCCAGGGTGAGAGAGGGCAATCGTTTTATGGGGGGCTGCAGCATCAAAGGTGCAGGTGAGGGTGTGGTTGAGTAGTTCAGTAGTTGAAGAAATGTCGTGGCAATCGGAGGCCCAAAGGCCCAAAGAGAGTTGGGATTTTGAAAGGTTCTAAGAAGTGTCTTAAAGGAGGAAAGTGAGGTAGAGAGACAGAGAGGTTTAGGAAGGGAATTCCAGGGCTTAGGGCACAGGCAGCTGAAAGCATGGTCACCAATGGTGGTGCAAAGAGCAAAAAACAGTACAGCACAGGAACAGGCCATTCGGCCCTCCAAGCCTGCGCTGATCTTGATGCCTGCCCAAACTAAAACTTTCTGCACTTCCGGGGACCGTATCCCTCTATTCCCATCATATTCATGTATTTGT
This sequence comes from Heterodontus francisci, assembly GCF_036365525.1. Classification (NCBI taxonomy): domain Eukaryota; kingdom Metazoa; phylum Chordata; class Chondrichthyes; order Heterodontiformes; family Heterodontidae; genus Heterodontus; species Heterodontus francisci. The sequence goes on from NC_090373.1 coordinate 117,279,064, forward strand.
CAAGATGCCTCTTAAACGTCATTATCGTACCTGCTTCCACCATCTCCCCCGGCAACAAGTTCCAGGCACTCACCACCCTCTGTGTAAAGAACTTGCCTCGCACATCCCCTCTAAACTTTGCCCCTCGCACCTTAAACCTATGTCCCCGAGTAACTGACTCTTCCACCCTGGGAAAAAGCTTCTGACTATCCACTCTGTCCATGCCGCTCATAACTTTGTAAACCTCTGTCATGTCACCCCTCCACCTCCGTCGTTCCAGTGAAAACAATCCGAGTTTATCCAACCTCTCCTCATAGCTAATGCCCTCCAGACCAGGCAACATCCTGGTAAACCTCTTCTGTACCCTCTCCAAAGCCTCCACATCCATCTGGTAGTGTGGCGACCAGAATTGCGTACAATGTTCTGAGTGTGGCCTAACTAAATTTCTGTACAGCTGCAGCATGACTTGCCAATTTTTATACTCTATGCCCCGACCGATGAAGGCAAGCATGCCGTATGCCTTCTTGACTACCTTATCCACTTGCGTTGCCACTTTCAGTGACCTGTGGACCTGTACGCCCAGATCTCTCTGCCTGTCAATACTCCTAAGGGTTCTGCCAATTATTGTATACTTCCCACCTGCATTAGATCTTCCAAAATACATTACCTCACATTTGTCCGGATTAAACTCCATCTGCCATTTCTCCGCCCAAGTCTCCAACCGATCTATATCCTGCTGTATCCTCTGACAATCCTCATCACTATCCGCAACTCCGCCAAGCTTTGTGTTGTCCGCAAACTTACTAATCAGACCAGCTACATTTTCCTCCAAATCATTTATATATACTACAAACAGCAAAGGTCCCGGCACTGATCCCTGCGGAACACCACTAGTCACAGCCCTCCATTCAGAAAAGCATCCTTCCATTGCTACCCTCTGTCTTCTATGACAGAGCCAGTTCTAGAACAAACAAAGAACAGTACAGCACAGGAACAGGCCATTCGGCCCTCCAAGCCTGCGCCGATCTTGATGCCTGCCTAAACTAACACCTTCTGCACTTCCGGGGCCCATATCCCTCTATTCCTTTCCTATTCATGTATTTGTCAAGATGTCTCTTAAACGTCGCTATTGTATCTGCTTCCACCACCTCCCCTGGCAGCAAGTTCCAGGCACTCACCACCCTCTGTGTAAAAAACTTGCCTCGCACATCCCCTCTAAACTGTGCCCCTCACACCTTAAACCTATGTCCCCTAGTAACTGACACTTCCACCCTGGGAAAAAGCTTCTGACTATCCACTCTGTCCATGCCGCTCATAACTTTGTAAACCTCTATCATGTCGCCCCTGTATTCTGTATCCATCTTGCCAGCTCACCTCTGATCCCGTGTGACTTCACCTTTTGTACCAGTCTGCCATGAGGGACCTTGTCAAAGGCTTTACTGAAGTCCGTATAGACAACATCCACTGCCCTTCCTTCATCAATCATCTTTGTCACTTCCTCAAAAAATTCAATCAAATTAGTGAGACACGACCTCCCCTTCACAAAACCATGCTGCCTCTCGCTAATAAGTTTGTTTGTTTCCAAATGGGAGTAAATCCTGTCCCGAAGAATCCTCTCTAATAATTTCCCTACCACTGATGTAAGGCTCACCGGCCTATAATTTCCTGGATTATCCTTGCTACCCTTCTTAAACAAAGGAACAACATTGGCTATTCTCCAGTCCTCTGGGACCTCACCTGTAGCCAATGAGTATGCAAATATTTCTGTCAAGGCCCCAGCAATTTCTTCCCTTGCCTCCCTCAGTATTCTGGGGTAGACCCCATCAGGCCCTGGGGACTTATCTACCTTAATGCTTTGCAAGACACCCAACACCTCCTCCTTTTTGATAATGAGATGACTGAGACTATCTACACTCCCTTCACTAGGCTCATCATCCACCATGTCCTTCTCTTTGGTGAATACTGATGCAAAGTACTCATTTAGTACCTTGCCCATTTCCTCTGGCTCCACACATAGATTCCCTTCTCTGTCCTTGAGCAGGCCAACCCTTTCCCTCGTTACCCTCTTGCTCTTTATATATGATTAAAATCAGGGGTGCTAAAGAGGCCAGAAATAGAGGAGCGCAGATATCTCAGAGCATTGTGAGGCTAGAGGAGATTACAGAGATAGGGAGGGGCGAGGCCGTGGAGGGCTTGAAAACAAGGATGAGAACTTTAAAATCAAGGCGTTGCTTAACCGGGAGCCAATGTAGATCAGTGAGCAGAGGGGTGATGGGTGAACAGGATTTGGTTTGACTTGGGATACAAGACAGCAGAGTTTTGGATGACCTCAGGTTTATAGAGGATGGAACGTGGGAGGGCAGCCAAGGGTATGTTAGAATAGTCAAGTTTAATGGTAAAAATGAATGGATATGGGTTTCAGCAGCAGATGAGCTGAGGTAGGGGCGGTGTCAGGTGATGTTACAGAAGTGGAAATAGCAGTCTTAGTGAGGGTGCCAATATGTGGTCAGAATTGCATCTCTGGCTCAAATATGATTACACAGTTTCAAACAGTCCATCAGGAAGAGGGACGAAGTTGGTGGCGAGGGAGCAGAGTTTATGGCATGGACTGAAGACAATGGTTCAGTCTTTCCAATATTTAATTGGAAACATTTCTGCTTATCTAGCACTGAATGTCGGAGAAGCAGTCTGACAATTTAGAGGCAAGAGCTGGGATTTTGTGTGGCCCCTGAGGCGGGATCGGTGGCGGGGTGGCTGCACAGAGTATCATGACAGGTGGCGGAGAGCCTGTCGCCTCCAATTCACCAAGCGATCTTCCCGTGGACAGTTCAGGCTGATGATGGCATTCCTGTCCAGAGGCCAATTGAGGCCCTTAAGTGACCTATTAAGGGCCAATTAATGGGCTGTTCCCGCCGCCGCTGGGATCTTACCAGTAGTCGGGGGCGGGGTGGGGGGGGTGGTCCTCCGCCATGCGGGGAGGACGCCTTGTTACATGAGGTGCCCTCCCTGCAGGACTGTGGGTCCTTCCTTTGTGGGCAATTTGTAGCTCACAGAGGACCCCCAACAGGAACCACTTTACCCCCCCAACCCTCCTCCACCCCTCTCCCTGAACTGCAAGACCACTCCCCACCTCGCCCCTTGCTAAGGCCTTCCAGACTGGCCCCAGTGACCTCGCCTCACCTATCTGTGTTCAACTGCTGGGCCTGGGTCCGAGGCCTCTACAGTACCAGCAGTGACCACTGCTCCCAGTGGCACTGCCGATACTGCTGAGCTGCTGACCCTTTGATTAGCCTGCAGCTCTTGGAGACGGGATCCTCATCTTTAAAGGGACAGGGATCCTAGCCCCTGAAACTTTGATTTAAAAAGACTGGAGGATCACTCCAGGGGAGTGTGGTGCATGAAAAAGCAGAGGTGTTGCGGCCTCACACCAGGAGCCCTGCCTCCATCACAAAATCCAGCCCAGTGAAAGGGTCAAGAGAGGTGATGGCGAGATGGAGCTGGGTGTCTTCAGCGTACGTGTGCAAACTGACATACTTTCGGATGATGTCGCTGAGGGTAGCATATCGATCAGAAAAAAGAGAGGGCCAAGGATAGATCCTTGGGGAACACCAGAGATAACTGTATGGGATTGGGAAGAGAAGTCATTGATGGTAATTCTCTGGCTTTGATCAATTAGATAAGAATGGAACCACATGAGTGTTGTCCCAGCCAGCTGGATGACGTTGGAGAAGCATTGGAGGAGGGTGGTGTGATCGACTTTGTTACAGACTGCAGACAGGTCAAGATGGAAGAGGAGGGATAGTTTACCTGTGGCACAGTCACAGAGGGTGTCATGTTTGACTTTGATAAGAGTTGTCTCGGTACTTTGGCAGGGGTGGAAATCTGATTGGAAGGATTCAAATATGGAGTTCTGGGAAAGATGGGATAGAATTGGGAGGTAACAATACAGTTAAGGAGAAGAAAGAGAGGTTGGAGATTGTGGCATTAGATTGCAAGGACAGTGGGTTCATTGTTTTTTTTTGAGGAGACTGGTGATGACAGCAGATTTGAAGGAGAGGGAACAGAACCTGAGGAGAGAGAACGAAGATGGGAGCCAGGAAGGGAAGTTGACTGGTAGGTTTAGTGGGAATAGGGTTGAGAGAGCAGGAGGTCGGTCTCAGAGACAAAATGAGCTCAGAGAGGGCATGAGGTGAGTAGGAGAGAAACTAGTGAAAGATACAAGTTCAGGGCTAGGGCAGAGAGAGCCTTAGAGGAAGTTTGGCTCAGTGGCCTGGGAGAAGAGAGCGAAGTGGCAGAGGCAGCTGTTCGGATGGTCTCAATCTTAGTGACAAAGAAACCTATGTGCTCCTTGCAGTTGTTGGAGGTGAGGGTGGAGGAGATGGGGGGAGGGTTTTGAGAAGATGACTTACCACCGGGAAGAAAAGCAGGGGGTTACCTTTGCATTCCAGGATGACCCTGGAATGACCCTGTGAACAATTTTGAAAGATGAGCGCAGGACCTGATAGTTCTTTATGTAATCCAGCAGATCTAGTGGCAAACGGCTAAGACAGTTGTCTACCATATCCACCTCAAATCTGCATCCCTTGGACTTAAGGGAGTGGAGATGAGGGCCGTACTGGGTGAATGACCATTGTAAATGAGAAAGTTGTGTGTTAAAGCTCCAGTCTAAAACTTCAGCTTATAATGTGGTACTCCAGTGCAGTACTGAGGAAGTCCTTCATGTGTTGATGGTGCTGTCTGTCCAATTTAACATGAAATTAAGGCCCAATATGCCTGTTCAGGCGATGTTAACAATCCAAAGGATCATCATCCGCCATTTCCGCTTCTTCCCCTCCTTTCCCCTGTCAGCATTCCAAAGGGATCGTTCCCTCCACAGCACCCTCGTCCACTCCTTTATGAATGCAAGAATGTCTGCATACTTTTGCTATTTACTGACTTGGCAAAAGAGCTCCCCTGGTGCTTACATCATTACCCTGAAGATATGGGAGTTACAAGTTGCTTTTCGCACCCCATGTTATTACCCTCATTTTCATTTGCACCACAAATTACTTAAAATGCTACATTGTATTCAGTTTGCATGTCCCGAAGCGTTTAGGCTGCACATTGCTTTGTTGTTCTTCACACCAATGGTATCAATAGATGCTAACTTCCAAATTGGTTGTTATGACAATTATATGAAAATACAGAGAAAAGGAAAAAAATGATGATAGGGTGTTTCATTTTTCCTTCAAATTAAAGGGTTTGGCAAGTAAGCCGGATGCTTTATTTGATTGCTTAAAGCAAGTTAGTTGTAAAAGATTAAATATTCCTGCATCACATTTCAATTCACCGAGGACCATTATGTGAAGCTACCAGAAGTTATTGTGGACTATTATACAGTGAAAAACAAATTTGCCATAATACTAATTTTGCCAGGAAAAAGTGTTTAAACAGGTTGTACAGCATTAAAAACATAATGAGAAAGAATTACCCTTTTTAAAGTAATTTTTGGGTAACTTACAGAAGATGTATTTACTCAGTTAGTTACTTTATACAGAATGTTATATTTATATGATATAAACCAGTTGTATTGTGACTTGCTATTCAGCTGCAGATTTCATCTGAATAAAAGATACAGCAAGGACATTCTAACCATTAATGGTTTAGTGTGAACATCATCCATGGCAATTATTAACACAACAGCAATAATGTGAATTTATATAGCACCATTCTATAGAAAAATGTCCACAGGGGCATAATCAAAAAAAAAAATGCTAACCATGAGAGGAGATATCAGGAAAGTGACCAGAAGCTTAGTTAAAGAGATAGATTTTAAGCAGGAGAGGGAGGTGGTGAGGTTTAGCGAGGGAATTTCAGTGTGGATCCTAGTTTTTTTTTCAAAAAATATACTTCATTCATAAAAGTTATAAAAGAAAAATTATGTAACAGTTCAAATTTGACATTACATAAAGTGTAATACAGATTCATTTCTTTCAATACAGTACATGAGGTACCTCACTACACTTGCCATTACAGTTTAGATACAATGAACATTTACATTTCGTATCATGGATCCGAGGTGGCTGCAGGTATCTATACTAATGAGATGAAGGGAAGGGGGTCACATAATAGCACAAAGTCAGAGAAATGGGCAATTTGAGGGGGGGGGTGCAATGTTTGTGTGTTGTAAAGTTGGAAGAGGTTGCATTGTTAGGAAGGAGTGAGGGCATGAAGTGATTTAAACATGAGGGTAAGAATTTAAAATTTGAGGTGTTATGGAACCGAGTCAGTGAGGACAGGGGTGATGGTGAACAGTACTTGGTGAGATTGTATTGATCATTCTCATAGTTAAAAGATCATGCTACATGTTATTAAAACAGAATACTGCAGAGAAAACTAAGATTGGTATCTCATTAACTGCTGTAAAGAAGTTAACAAATTATTTAGCTTCATTCTTATGTACTGTCTGAAGTCCTCAATCAATTTGCTACCTTATAATCAATGGCAGGCATCCATGTTCTCTGGATGTTGTTTTCATATCTTCATCCTCTCTTTGGAGAATAGTATTAGTGGTGGAAACACTCACAGGCTGATGAACAGTCTGAGAGACCGTAGTATCATCGCTCCTGCGTGGACATGACCATCTTTCATACCAGCCGATGGGGTGGTTATTCCATATAGCAAGAGAATGTTGTGGGCTCCCTTGACCCATACAATGAAGTGGGGGAGGGAGGTGGGGATGGATGTCAACCCAGAATTCGGAGCCAGTTATCCAGTCTCCACTCCCTGGGACTATCTGGAGCCTGGTTCAAACCCTGCAGTTCGACTCAGTGGTGGGAATGTTGTCACTAAGCCAAAAAGGCTTGCTCACCTGATTTTCTCTCGTACAGAATAATTCATATTCTCCTTTATTTACTACTTGTGTTGTGACGATGAATATTACTAACTCACTGGGAAAATCTGCTTCATTAAAGAGATTTTGAATTGCATAGTGAAAGTTCAATAAACATTGTTTCTTTGAAATGCATAAATGGCAGCTGCCACACCTGACAAATTACAGCAATAGCTGGAAGCCAAAGAAACCTAAGTATAACTTGCATAAGATTCAGTCTTGGTGAAATAGCTTTTCATAGTTTGCAAGTATTGATGTAAAATAATGTGCATGAAAAAAAAGATTTCATAGCTGTCTCTGGGATAGAGCTAGGAAAGCTCAATTGTGGAATCATCCTCAAATCTCCAAGAGTATGCTGTGTGCTGTACAGCCTAGGCTGGTCAGGTTGCATCTAGAACAATGTGTACAGTTCTTGAGGAGGCTATCCCAGCACAGAGGAAAACAGCGAGTCTGGTCCTGATGTCAGAGAGAAGAACAAAGAAGAAGCCTCAACAGATATTTCAAAAGGCACTTAACAGATATACAAGAGACTTAACAAGGTACTGAAGGGTAGATTTAAGGCAGATATGAGGAATTATTTATTTGCACAGAGTACAATCAACAGCTAGAAGGGGTTGCCAGTAAGACTGGGTGAGGGCAGAAGACTAGATGTATTTAAGGAACAAATGTAATGGGAAGATAGTGGGGCTGTTATTCTGCAGGGCTCAGATCAAATGGGCTGAAAGGTTGTCTTCATCCAAATTGGTCTTGTGATATTAACTCTGTTATGAACAGTATTTCTGATGTGTTCAGAAGTATGGGGAAACTCCATTAAAACCTTTCATACACTCCTGGACCAGGTAGAAGAACAAAAATTCTTCTCTGCTAAGTTTTTTCTTCACCCGATCCCTGTCGGCATCTTTTTTGTTTGTTTCTCTATTTTATGAAGACTACTATGGTTAGTGGTGCCCAGATTTTCTTAAGCTCCAAACATGCCACCCCATGGACTGTTCCACCTCCCAGTCTTCTCACTGTTGAAATCAAGACTTCCTGCATCATCCCCAACTCAAATTTATTCTTTCCCGGACTTTAAAACTGTAGAATGCCTTCATTTCCTCATTCATTCCTTCCTACTACAATCTTCAGCCTTCGAAAACTCAATTTTAAATCATCGACTTCCTCAATTACTTCATCTCTTTTAGTCTTTTCAACCTTGGTACTGCATGGCACTGTAAGTCCTTGCATTTATAATAAAACCAGATGGATCACACGGCATCAACTTAGCATTGGAGATGACAATGACACACCCTGCCCAGTCCACCCTGCAATATCCTCCTTACTAACATCCAGGGACTTGTGCCAAAACTGGGAAAGCTGTCCCACAGACTCATCAGGCAACAGCCTGACATAGTCATACCGAATCATACTTCAGAGCCCATGTCCCAGACTCCTCCATTACCATTCCTGGGTATGTCCTGTCCCACTGGCAGGACAGGCCCATGAGAGGTGGTGGACCGGTGATATACAGTCTGCAGGAAGTGTCCCTGGGAGTCATCAACATTGACTCCAGATCCATGAAGCTTCAAGGTATCAGATCAAACACGGGCAAGGAAACCTCCTGCTGATTAGCACCTACTGCCCTCCTGCAGCTGATGAATTAGTACCATGTTGAATACTACTTGGAAGAATAACTGAGGGTAGCAAGGGCACAGGATGTATTCTGTGTAGGGACTTCAATGCCCACCACCAGTGGCCTGCGACTACCTGCGACAGTTAGTGAGAGAACCAACAAGAGAGAAAGACCTGTTTGACCTCGTCCTTACCAATCTACTTGTTGCAGATGCATCTGTCCATGACAGTATTGGTAGGAGTGACCACCGCACAGTCTTTGTGAAAACGAAGGCCCGTCTTCACTCTAAAGATGCCATCTATTGTGTTGTGTGGCACTACCACTGTGCTAACTGGAGTAGATTCAGAATAGATCACGCAGCTCAAAACTAGACATCCATGAGGCACTGTGTGGGCCATCAGCAGCAGAATTGTATTCAACCACAATCTGTAACCGCATGGCCCGGCACATCCCCCACTCTACCATTACCATCAAGTTGGAGGTCAACTGTGGCTCAATGAGGCGTGCAGGAGGGCATGCCAGGAGCAGCATGAGGCGTAGCTAAAAAATAGGAGCCAACCTGATGAAGCTACTCTACAGGACTACATGCATGCTACACAGCGGAAGCAGCATGCTATAGACAGAGCTAAGTGATCACACAAGCAATGGATCAGATCTAAACTCTGCCAACCTGCCACATCCTGTCGTGAATGGTGGTGAACAATGAAGACACCAACAGGACCAGGAGGCTGCAAAAACATCCCATCCTCAAGGGGGAGACTAGCACTTTAGTGCAGAAGGCAAGGCCGTAGGATTTGGAACCATATTCAGCCAGAAGTGTTCAGTCGATGATCCATCTCAACCTCCTCCTGAGATCCCCAGCATCATAGATGCTAGTCTTCAGCCAATTCAATTCACGCCACATGATTTCAAGAAATGGCTGAAGGCACCGGATACAGAAAAGACTATGGGCTCTGACAACATCCCAGCAGTAGTACCGAAGACTTATGCTGCAGAACTAGCTGCACCCCTAGCCAAGTTGTTCTAGTACAACACTGACAACTTTGAAATTTGTCCAGGTATGTCCTGTCAACAAAAAGCAGGACAAATCCAATCCAACCAATTACCGCCCCATCAGTCCACACTCGATGCAAGATGTCATCGACAGCGCTATCAAGCAGCACTTGCTCCACAATAACCTGCTCACCGATGCTTATTTTGGGTTGATAAGTTCATAAGAAATAGCAGCAGTAGTAAGCCATTCAGCCCTTTGACCCTGCTGCGCCATTCAGTGAGATCATGGCTGATCTTCTACTTCAACACCATTTTCCTGCACTATCCCCATATCCCTTGATGTGTTTTAATATGTAGAAATCTATCAATCTCAGTCTTGAATGCACTCAGCAACTGAGCCTCCATAGCCCCCTGGGGCAGAGAATTCCAAAGATTCACCACTCTCTGAGTGATGAAATTCCTCCTCATCTCGGTCCTAAATGGCCTGTCCCTTATTCTGAGACTGTGTCTCCTGGTTCTAGACTCCCCAATCATGGGAAGCATCTGTTCTGCATCTACCCTGTCGAGCCCTGTAAGAATTTTGTATGTTTGAATGAGATCACCTCTCATTCTTCTAAACTCCAGAGAATAAAATCCAGTCTATTTAATCTTTCCTCACAGGACAATCCTTCCATCTCAGGAATTAGTTTGGTGAACCTTTGTTGCACTCCCTCTATGGCAAGTATATCTTTCCTTAGATAAGGAGACCAAAACTGAACACACTACTCCAGGTTTGGTCTCACCAAGGCTCTATATAATTGCAGCAAGACATCTTTACTCCTGTACTCAAATCCTCTTGCAATAAAGGCCAACATACCTTCTGCCTTCTTAATTGCTTGCTATACCTTCGGTATGCTTTCAGCGTCTTGTGAACAAGCCACCCAAGTCCCTTTGAACTTTAACACTTCCCAGCCTCTCACCATTTAAGAAATACTCTATTTCTATTTTTTCCTACCAAAGTGGATAACCTCACATTTCTCCACATTGTATTCCATCTGCCAAATTTTTGCCCACTTGCTTAGCCTCTCCAAATCCCCTTGAATCATCTTGCATCCTCCTCACAACTCACACTTCTACGTAGTTTAGTGTCATCTGCAAACTTGGAAATATTACATTTAATCCCCGCATCCAAATCATTGATATAGATTGTGAATAGTTGGCACCCAAGCACTGATCCTTGTGATACCCCACTAGTCACAACCTGCCGACCTGAAAATGACTCATTTATTCCTGCTCTCTGTTTTCTTTCCGGTAAACAGTTCTCAATCCATACCAGTATATTTCCCCCAATCAAAGGTGATCTAATTTTGTTTACTAATCTCTTGTGTGGGACCTTATCAAAAGCTTTCTGAAAATCTAAATAGACCACATCCACTGGTTCCCGCTTTTCTATTCTGCTAGTTCCGCCAGGGCCACTTGGCTCCAGACCTCATTACAGTCTTGGTCCAAACATGCACAAAAGACCTGAATTCCAGAGGTGAGGTGCGAGTGACTGCCCTTGACATCAAAGGCAGCAATTGACCGAGTGTGGCATCAAGGAGTCCTAGAAAAATTGAAGTGAATGAGACTCAGGGAAAACTCTCCGCTGGTTGGAGTCATGCCGAGCACAAAGGACGATGGTTGTGGTTGTCAGAGGCCAAACATCTAAGCCCCTGGACATCACTACAGGAGTTCCTCAGGGTAGTGTCCTAGGCCCAACCATCTTCAGCTGCTTCATCAATAGTCTTCTTTCCATCATAAAGTCAGAAGTGGGGATATTCTCTGATGATGGCAGAGTGTTCCATACCATTTGTAACTCCTCAGATTCTGAAGCAGTCTGTGTCCACATGCTGCAGGAGTTGGACAACATTCAGGCTTGGGCTGATAAGTAGCAAGTAAACATTTGCACCGCACAAGTAACAGGGAATGACCATCTCCAACAAGAGAGAATCTAACCATCTCTCCTTGACATTCGATGGCATTACCATCGCTGAATTTCCTGCCTTCAGTATCTGGGGGGCGGAGGGGGGGGTTACCATTGACCAGGCACTTAACTAGACCAGCCATGTAAATACTGTGGCTACAAAGGCAGGTTAGAGGCTGGGAATTCTGTGGTGAGTAACTCACTTCCTGATTCCCCAAAGCCTGTCCACCATCTACAAGGCACAAGCCTGGAGTGTGACAGAATACTCTCCATTTGCCTGGATGAGTGCAACTCCAACAGCACTCATGAAGCTCGACACCATCCAGGAAAAAGCAGCCTGCTTGATTGGCACTCCATCCACCACCTTCAACAATCACTCCCTCCACCACTGGTGCACAGTGACAACAGTGTGTACCATACACAAGATGCACTGCAGCAACTCGCCAAGGCTCCTTCGACAGCACCTTCCTAACATGTGACTGCTACCACCTAGAAGGACAAGGGCAACAGGTGCATGGGAACATCACCACCTGCAAGTTCTCCTCCAAGCCACACACCATCCTGACTTGGAACTATGTCACCGTTCCTTCACTGTCACTGGGTCAAAATCCTGAAACTCCCTTCCTAGTAGCACTGTGGGTGTACCTACACCCCAAGGACTGCAGCGGTTCAAGAAGGCTGCTCACCACCACCTTCTCAAGGGCAATAAATGCTGGCCTTACCACCGACACTCACATCCCACGAAAGAATAAAAAAAACTTTACTCAGGCATCTTAATTTAAAAAGCTTTTTGTTTTCTGTTAAAATATATCCCAAAATCATGTGCACTTAAAATATAAGGTATTTGTTATGCGACAAGAAAATGAAAACCATTTCACAAAGGTGCCTGAATAATTCATACTTAATTTCCTGTCTTTTCTTTTTCTGCTTTAACTTACCCTGTAAGCTTCTAGATAACTGTACTAACTGTATTATGGTCACTGTCTCCAAACTGGTCACTCACTGCGACTTCATTCACTTGCCCTGCTTCATTACCGAAGACTAAATCTAGAACTGCGCCCCCTCTCGTTGGGCTTGTCATGTGCTGGATATACAAGTTCTCTTGAATGCAGTTCAAGAATTTTGTGCCCTATGGCCTTCATACTATTTGTATCCCAGTTGATATTCGGGTAGTTGAAATCCAAAACTATTATTGCCCTATAGTTTTTGCACTCAAATAATAATAATAATCGCAATTAACAATAGGCTAAAGTTTTCCTCAGGCTTTAATTGGGTCGAGGCGGGACTTCCACCCACTTGAGGGAGGAGGTCCCGCCTCAGTGAGCTGCCGGCCAATTAGCGGGCCAGCAGCTCTTAGTCTCAGCAGCGCCACCGGGAGCGGTGACCACTGCTGAGACTGCAGCCCAGCCGACCGAGGAGGATGCATTGGAACCGGAACAGAAGGTAAGTTCGGGCAGCCGCAGCAGGGGAATCGGTCGTGCCCTGGTGAGGCTAGGGTGGTCGTTTGGGGGAGTGGGGGGCGTCCTGGTTCCCGGGGTTGGGGTGGGAGGTGGGGGCGGCCCTCAATCGGGCACCCTATGCCTGATTGCCAGGCCTCCTCCCCCGGGGTGCGGAAAGGCCGGCAGCTGTAGCTGGGCGGCCTTTCACATCCCGGCACACCTGCTTGCCACGGGTAAAATACCCGTGGAGGCGGGCAAGGGCCCTTACGTGGCCATTAAGTGGCCACTTAAGGGTCTTGATTGGCATCGGGCGGGCCGTCTCTCACCCCCCCGCAGGACCAATGTAAAGTTGGTCGGAGGCGGAATCGAGGCGGTGAGGCCTCCCGAAGCCTGCCACTCAATTTTATGCCACCATTCGACCCGCTGGGGCGGCGTAAAATTCCGGCCATTATCTCATTTTGTGGCTCAGTTTCATACTTCGTTTTATAATGCTCCTGTAAAGTGCTTTGGGATGTTTTGTTACATTAAATACACAAGATAATTTGTTGTTGTTTTACTATTTTGTTGTTTTCATTAAATTCATATTGGAAAATGTTTCTGATTTGATTGAGTGATAGTGTCTATTCATGTTCAGACCCTTTCAGCTTCCCAATGTAAATCTATTTTAAGTGGAATAGCATGTTTTAAGTTGTTAGCTATTAGATATGCATATGCTTGCTGTGCATCTATGTCTAATGTGCTAAATTATGTTGAGTGTGCACATATCCTGTGCTGACAAATTATCTACTGGTTTACTGAGTCAGGTCCAAATTGTACTCAGAAACTAAACAAAAAAAAAAGATTCAGTATTCATACAAGTATCTTTCACAGACCTCAAATTATGTGGATGCCGAATCTGTCACCAATCAGCCACTGTTCACTTTTAGGTTGAACAAGGAAACACTTAAACATTGTGGTGGCAGAGTGAGTTCAACCTCATTGTGGGTTGGAATGGTAGGACTTGCACTTCAAATTCACAATATGGTACGTTCCTGGTATCAGCTGCAGTCATTTAGAGAGATACCAAACTGAAGTCAAGTTCTTTGTATGATGAGCATTCCCTCATATTGATCATGTTATTTGGTTTAAGGAGCAAGTCACAAAGCATCACTTGTGGGATGGGATACTAGAATATTGGGAGCAGACTATTTCAATTTTTCCTCTTGTAAATTTATTGATGTATTATATGAGCGGGAGATAGTTGGATTTTTTTTCAAGTATTTTCTCTCCTTTCTCTACCTTGGGTCATCACTCACCATGCACAGTTCCAATAACCACCAAGTGGTTTGACATGGTTCTCATACAGGGAATTCAACTCAAGGGAAACCACCTACATTGTGGATAAATAACTGATATCGCACAGTGCCATCACAGAATTGACTGGAAGAAACAATAAAAGATCTGTGCTCATGAAGCCAGCAGGCAGAACTCCAACAAGTTCAAAAAATTGGTACCAAGGTGAAATGGATTAAGAACGAAATGTAACAAAGGGATCAATCAGTCTTAACCTTATGGAAAGAAGGAACAAGAAAAAAAAGGAAACATCCCTTAAAGTGAATTGGCAAGAGTCAAATAGCAAAATAGCACTTAATTTTTACAAGAAACTTTACAATCCAAGTTTGACTTTCTCAGGCATTGGTTCTTTTGTTATGCTGGCCATGCAGCTTCTCCAGCTTGTAAGGTGTTCCTACAGGAGTTCAGAATGAGACATTCAAGACCCAAACAGTATCAGGTGTGACTTATCAGTGTTTACCCAGTCTGCAGTGTCTGGTCGAATTCACAATTGTATGTGAATGTTTGTCACTACAGTGACACTTCTGGTCAGCCAAAAAACTGCAGTAGAATATAACACTTTCTGTTTAGCATCAGTAGCGGTTATGGAGTTTGGACTGTAGAAAGCTGCATACCACTGTTTTCAGTAATAGAGTGGCACGAAAACTCACCTTTTCAGATGTGGGTTTTTATTGGTTATGATATCTTTGGCCAAAATTGTGCACAGCAGTGTCGTACCAAAGTAATCCTTTGATCTATATTTGTATCTTAAGCAACAAAGGATACCTTGTTATGACTAATACACTCTGAATGCTCCACAGGAGTTTCCGATATTGGACCAATAGCCATTGTAAATGCAGTGGAGTCTCATTGACTACATCAACAGAACTTCATTATAGTTGAGCACAGAATTTTGGTATATCTTAAACTGTCTCTTGAAATGAAGTTGGTTCATAGATAATGGGCCAATGTTTGGATAGGAACATATGAAAAATATAATTAATTACAGGGCATTCACAACACAAGTGTAATGCCGGTGGCAAATTTTGCACCGAGCCAGTTCAGACTTTGACGCCTAATCTGTACTGATGCTAAACAAGTAATGTGCATCCGCCTTTAGATTGTCTTAGCACTCCAGTCATTGATTGTGTTTTTGGACTCCTCAAACTCTTAAAGCACACAGAAAATGTTAGAAACAAGAAGAATGCCATGTGGCTCTGGCCATTTTTGGTTGGGCCCTGTCTTCCAGACTTCACCATATTTATCTTGGCTCTTTCTCCAGAGATATCTTCTACTGCCCATGGAACCCAATTAATTGCTTCAATGGATTTCTCCAGTAACTAACTCCACGGCGGGTCCGATTTTACTTCTGTTCATGTGGGTGGGTTTTGAGTGGGTTATAATCTTGACCCATACATATGTGACCCTTGTGTGAAATAGTTTTGCTTGGAATCGCATTTCTCCCCCTCATTTTTAAATCATGTCAATCAACTTTTTGAACTTTTTCTCAGTGAGCACAATTTGTGTGGATTGACTTATCAGTTCCTCTTCATTTTGGAAATGCCTTCAAACAACCTCATTTTCAAAGAGTACGGATCCTTAGCTGCTTTTCATAATTGCAGAAACCAATTGGGTTGGATTTTGTGGTAGAAATAGCGGTTAGGCTAACGGCATTCCGTTAATTATGTGGAAATCGAACAGCAAATTCCCATGACAATGCATGCGCAATTAAATGTATAAATTCGAAAGTTGCTATCTGAGATTCCAAGCACCTTCAAAAGCTGTGTGTTAATAGCGTCTGACCTCTCATTCAAATACTTTGAACACTGTGAAGTTACTGTACTTACCTCAAAAATACAGTATGAACTTTTTGTTATTCATTTCATGGGATGCGGTCATTGCTGGCAAAGCCAGCATTTGTTGCCCTTGCCTTCTTGAACTGCTGCAGTCCATCTGGTGCGGATACACCCACTGTGCCATTAGGGAGAGAGTTCCAGGATATTGATCCAGTGACAGTGAAGGAATGGTGATATAGTTCCAAGTCAGGAGGGTGTGTGGCTTGAAGGGGAACTTGCAGGTGGTTGTGTTCCCATGCATCTGCTGCCCTCGTCCTTCTAGGTGAAAGAAGCCGTGGGTTTGGAAGGTGCTCTCAAAGGAGGCTCGTGAGTTGCTGCAGTGCATCTTGTAGATGCTACAGACTGTTGCTACTGTGTGTCGGTGGTGGAGGGAGTGAATATTTGTGGATGGAGTGGCAATCAAACGGGTTGCTTTGTCCTGGATCGTGTCGAGCTTCCTGAGTGTTGTTGGTGCCGCCCTTTTCCAGGCAAGTGGACAGTATTCCATCACATACCTGACATTTGGCTTGTAGATGGTGGACAGGCTTTGGGGAGTCAGGAGGTGGGTTACTTGCCGCAGAATTCCCAGCCTCTGATCTGCTCTTGTAGCCACAATATTTATACGACTGGTCCAGTTAATTTTCTGGTCAATGGTAACCCTAGGATGTTGATAGTGGGGGATTCAGCAATGGTAATGCTGTTGAATATCATGGGGAGATGGTTAGATTCTCTCTTGTTGGAGATTGTCATTGCCTGGCATTTGTGTGGCGTGAATGTTACTTGCCACTTATCAGCCCAAGCCTGAATGTTGTCCAGGCCTTGCTGCATATGGACACAGACTGCTTCACTATCTGCGGAATTGCAAATGGTACTGAACATTGTATCAGTGAACATCCCCACTTCTGACCTAATGATGGAGGGAAGGTCATTGATGAAGCAGCTGAAGATGGTTGGGGCCTAGGACACTACCCTGAGGAACTCCTGCAGTAATGTCCTGGAGCTGAGATGATTGACCTCCAACAACCACAGCCATCTTCCTTTTTGCGATGTATGACTCCAATCAGGGGAGAGTTTTCCCCTGATTCCCATTGATTTCAATTTGGCTAGGTCTCCTTGATGCCACACTGGAACAAATGCTGCCTTGATATCAAGGGCAATTTCTCTCAGCTCACCTCTTTTGTCCATGTTTGGACCAAGGCTGTAATGAGGTCGTGAGCCAAGTAGCCGTGGCAGAAACAAAACTGAGCATCATTGAGCAGGTTTTTGCCATTTAAGTGGCGCTTGATAGCACTGTCGACAATACCTTCCATCATTTGTTGATGATCGAAAGTAGATTGATGGGGCGGTAATTGGCCGGATTGGATTTGCCCTGCTTTTTGTATACAGGACATACCTGGGCAATTTTCCATATTGTCGGGTACATGTCTGTGTTACAGCTGTACTGGAACAGCTTGGCTAGGGGCCAAAAGAAGTTTGTGCTTGTCCGTTCCAATGTAATTATCCTTTTAAGGGTGTGATGAGTCCTAATTACTACCAAGCAACCTCTTGGGTACTGGAAATTAATTTGTAAAAGTGTGGGGTGTCATTCCTTCAGATTTCATTTACGTTTGGAAATTTTAAAAAATAACTTTTTTTTAAATTTCTCTCTTAATCCCATCTTTTTTAACCTCTCCTAATTTCACTTTCTCTACCTGATTTGACATTGAATTGAATATTCGAACTGACACTTAGTGGTTCAGACTCTGTGCTGCTAATGAACAATTCTATAATCTGATTAGTTAAGGAAATACACAGTTGCTTGGCCTGTTCACACAGGTCCCTGATGCTCTTTAGAGGATGCTGCGCTGCTTGGCTCTCTAACTTGCAGCAAATTCCAGTGCAACTGGGCTGAGCTTAATGGCCATAGTGGTGGAACCCCGCCGCAGCCATTTCCAGAAGCTTGATGCAATTGTGTGCACTTCCAGCAATTAACTGCCTGGCGTCAGGGCTTCGTCCCTTTCAGGACAGAAACCCCACCTCCAAGAGCTGCTGGCCAATCAGGGGCTGGCAACTCTTCTGTCCCAGCAGCGCGCCGGAAGCGCTGACCACTGCTGGAACTGCAGTTGGCCAGGAGCATTAACAATGGAGGAGGCTCTGGAATGAAGGTAAGTGTCTGGAGATCACTGAGGCCAGTCAGGCAGGACCCTGCTAGGGGTGTCTGTGTGAATGGTCAGGGAAGGTGCAGTAAGGGGGGGGGGCGGAGGGGTGGGTAGGGGTGGTTTCCAAGGGGATTTCCCTTGCTGCCAGAGGGGCCCCTCTGTTTTATGCCACAGAGTGCCCAATCAGGAGACCCCCACCACCCCCTAGTCCACAGGTAGGCCGCCAGATTTTACTGGGCAGTCTCCCCATGCAGCAGAAGGCCTCTCCACTGCCAATATTCTCATTGTTGTTCTATTAATTTTTAAGTTATTTCCTTTATTTTTAAAACACTTGGTCAGAGGAACAATTTATGAATGATCAATTAATCCTTTTTTAAAAAAACTTTGGAATCTTCTTGGCCAGTTTGAATTAAACATGATACTGTTTAGGCTGTAACATGCTTGCTGTCAAACTTGTAGATATTACATGAGCATTCTCATTGTGGCAGATTTGAAATAACAAACAGGAAATTCAGTCAAGATGAAGGAAAAGAATATGAAAACAGCAGGGCTGAAAACTCTCAGCACTTCCGGGAGACTCCCACCACCACTTCTGAAATGTCTGGAAACAAGGTCTGGACCTGGCTATGCCCGGACATGACTTAGCAGCAAGATTTTCAGGAACACCTTGTGGGGGAGCACTGTTCGGCGATGCTACACTTGGCATTCAAGCCAACTAACTGATGCAAGCAGGACCCACTGGAAGGTCCAGGCCAGAATTGAGATATGAACTTCTTTAAAATGTTTCATTTATGTTATTTTAATGGAGGCTCCTTTGTGAGTGATGTGCCTGCCAAAGCAATTTTGGGACCTTTCCCTGACTGCATGAACTTGAGCAGAATTTAGAGATGAGCACCTCTTGGTCCTTCTTGAGATGTGCCTCCTTGGGGGAATTTTGTGGTCAGCAAAGTTTAGAAGTGCCGATCTATCAGGCAGTGCATTTGCTAATGTTTCTAATCCTGTCACCAACAGTTTCACACTTTCACAAGGAGGACTGAAGACAATGACAAAATAACTGGGTCCAGTGCACACATTTCTGCTTGCAGGGAATACTTGAAATGCTCATCCCAGAAGGCTACTGTTACTTCAAAAATATTTGCTATTCATCATTAACTGATTTTGGCAGTCTCACCCATAAATTGGAAACTTTGCAGTGTGTTTAATGGCATATGCTATACAGTAAATGTGCTATGGGGTTTGTGTTATAATCATCAGTACCAGATATGATGAAAATTCAAACAGAATTTTTCAGCTTTCAACATTGGTATAAGATTGCATTTTATAGTTCAGATTTGGGCATGACACAGACTTTGTGTTTTAATTAAATGATTAGATGTCTTCAGTTTTAGGTGGAGTGCTGAGCATGATTAGACTGGGCATGTTCTCATTCAATGTCTGCTATCTACAAAAGGAAACCTTGCATTAGTAAGTTGTTTGAAATGATTGCAACTACCTTTTTAGATTTTATCTTTTACAAATTAAAAATGATTACCCAGTTAGTTCAAATTTAAGAAAACTTTTCACGAATATCTACTGCTCATTAGTAATAACATACAGCTGTTCTGAAGCTATTTTACACTATGGTGTCGAGGTAAAAGGACACTGCATTAAATCTATTTACTGCTTCGATCTGGAATGTTGCTGTAACCACATGTTATAGTCACTCATTTATAATATCATGCAGACACTGAGACATGTGCCTTAAGTATTCATTATTGAGTCTAGGTTGCAGTTTTTTTTGCAATTTAGTTAATTAATATGTCTGACTTTTTTGTCATGCTTACTGTCAACCATACTGTAATCCATTATTTTACTCCACCCTTTTATAAAAATGGATACAGACTCTGCTTTTTTGGGATGGGGTGGTGACAGATACTTCTCTGAAATGTGCTACTGTTACTATAGGGTATCTAAGAGAACAGATTATGTTTTTTTTGCCTTTAGAGCATGTATTCCTCCTTCCCGTGCACTGTTTTCCTCCATTACCCCATTACCTCCTGGAGTACTTTCCATCTCCATTTGGAGGAATAGAGCAGGCTGCTGAGTAACAGTCTGGATTCCCCTTGGCTGTCACCCAAGTCAGGTACAATAGCAGCGGGAAATGAATGGAACAAGGGAGTGGCCCACTGTCAAATTCCCAACCCAGGGCAGAAATTGGTGCTGTCGGAGTGACATAACTTGCTGAAATCAAATGATGATTGGGGTGTTTTCTGTGGCTTAGGACAAATCGGCAAAGTAAGACAGGAGGTGGGGTGGCATTATTCTTTCAAGATGGACCAGTTACATTGAGGCTGGATGCTGGAAGTCGTGCTGTGTTTCTTTGGCTAGAAGTAAAGAATAGTAAAGGGGCGCAGTAGTGATAGGAATGTGCTACCGGTCACCAAATAAGCAAAGGCAGGCAGATGCAATTTTGTGAGAGTGCCGACTCTTCAGTAGTAATTTCAATCTACTTATATTGACTGGAGTACACAGTGGGAACAGTTTTCATATGAGTGGGAATTTACAGAAATTGCGAGGGATTTATTTCTAAAACACTACATTAAGAAACCCGCAAGGAGTATTGCAATAAAAACCTGCTGAGTGTTTCCAGCACTGATTGATTTTTTTTCAGATTTCTAGCATCTGCAGTATTTTATTTTTGTGTAGGAGTATTTACAATATTGAATTCAATTCTAGCATATGAGGAGGGAACAATAAGTAGTGTAGAGGTAAGGGAAAATGTGGTATTCAGTGACTATATCAACTGATATTTAACGTAGACATGAAAGTAGAAAACAAATTGAAGGTGATTAAAAAGTTAAATTTTAAACAAGTTGATATTTAAGAGTATGACTGAACTCATGGGAATGTAAAATGGGAAGTGATACTGCAAAGAAGGATGCGAAAAGAAAGTAGAAATGTTTCAAAGTAGTAGTTTTTAAGATATAAAAGAAATGATCCCATAGTTAGAGACAGAATGAAAGAGTAAGACCAGTTTGGCTTACAAAGGAAGTTATGAAAGGCAATAGGGAGAAAGCATATAAGATGTTTTAATATTCAAGAACAACGGGGTTTTCTATAAAGATAGGCTGAGGAATGCCAAGAAACTGATTGGAACTGCAAAGAGGGATCATGAGGAAAACATAGATGTAAACATAAAGCATAGCATTAAAGCTTTATGTCAGAAATAAACAAAGAGGGGTTGGCCACGAAAAAAAAGACTGAGGAAGTTATGCCTGTGATGTTTCCCGGAACTAGAGTGATGTTTAGCCAAAGATGTGAGGCTGAGATTGAAACAGAAGCAGCAAGCTGATGAACTCAAAGGCTTCTTCTTTATTCCCTTTTACTTTCACTTTGCTGGCATGTGTGTTCTACAGCCGCCTCTAGTGTACACAATGCACATTGCAATCTCAAAACTATCTCAAAATACTCCAGCCCTTCCCTTCTTAGTAAATGAGAAACATAGCATGTTTCAGTGGTTTGTATCCAAAAATTGTAAACAATAAACTTAAACATAAATATTTCACTCTGTAACATAGTCACTTAAGTATGGTTTTCTCTCACAAGTAGGATATCATCTGACATCAAATGTAGTCTCATTTGATTAAATGTTCTTCATCTGAGATGTTGATGTCAAAATCGGATTCAATGCTTGCGAGTGGTGTTTTCAGTGCTTTGAAGAATGACACATTTCTTGTGATGACTTGTGAACCGAGCTTAGCAGTGATCATTGATCCTTTTGTGTTGATCATAACAAATGGTTGGATGTGATAAGGGGTTGTTTGTTTTCCAACATGAGCATCATGTTTCACATGTAATTTATCTCCTGGTGGTGTAGCTCTAAGTTTCATGTTTCGATCTGCATGCATCTTCATTCAATCCTTCTGTTCTTGATCACGTTCGCGTATAATGTTGAGTAGTTCAGGTAGACATGTGCGCATAGGATGTGCAAAGATGAGTGTAGCTGGAGGTTTTCCAGTGGTCGAGTGAGGAATCACTCTGTAGTTACGAAGAAAGTGACATAGTTCTTGCTTCCGTGACTTGTTCTCAGCTGCAGCTGTACGGATCATTTTTCAAGGTTCGTATAAATCTCTCACCTTCTCCATTAGCTCTTGGCCAACGGGGTGTGATTTTCTTATGTAGTTCGCAAATTTACTGAACTCATCACTGTTGAATAGGGGTCTGTTGTCACTTCTTACCTTTTGAGGGATTCCAAACAAAGCAAAGATCTGGTCAAGCTTTGGAATGACTGCTTTTGTTGAAGTTGACATAACTAATTCCATGATTGGAAATCTGCTGTAGTCGTCAGTGACAACAAGCAGGGAAAATCTGCGGAGTCAACGCTAACATCAGTCCATGGTCCTGGAGGTAGTTTGAACATCTTGAGAGGATCATGAAGATTTGACATTGTGGTTGCTTGACATGGCAAACACTGATTGATTTTGTGCTCTACCATACAATTGATTCCTGGGAACCATACATTTTCCCTAAGGAGTTGTTTGGTCTTGTTCATTCTATGGTGTCCTTCATGTGCTATAGTGACAACACATTCCCTCAATGAGTGTGGAATGACTATACAGTTGTTGCATAATACAAGATCAGGTGTGGTTGTAACGGTGAGCTCATTTTGAACATTGTGAAGATCTTGTAGTGTATGAGCGATTTCGTCTGTAGACGCTTTCTTGGGTTTGCATCATCAGAATGGAAACATTCTTTGGACAAGTCACAGCTCTGTTTGTGAGATGGCTGTTGTTGCTTTGCAGGTGGTTTCCTGGTGCGTGAGCAATGAATAGTGTTCACAAGAGTTGAACTTAGAATGTGGTAGTTACTGTTAGCCTGAACTTCAGTAGCTCTGGACTTTGAGAGAGATAATGATCTTGCTAATTTCAACAGCTCTGGCAGCTTTCTGTCTTTCTCGAGTGCTTTTCGGCATAGTTGACTGGAGAGATTATTTGACTATTTGTTTCTTGATTTTCCGTTCAACATGTTGAACTTCACCTAAGTCACATTGGGTTGTTAGGTGCCTCAATCGCTTGCAATATTGGTCACTTGTCTCATTTGCTTCTTGCTTAGTGTGTCGGAAGACCATAGTTTTGTATATAAGTGTTTTTCTTAGGTGTAAAATAGTTTGTCAGTGCTGTTTATGTGACTCGTAGTCATTTTGCTAAGGCGTAAGTGTCTCAAAGATGTCTTCTAATTCTTCACCTCCATAGTAGAGAAGTAGGGCCTTTTTCCTGTGTCATCTGTGATTGTAAAACCTGCCATCGCACCTTCGAAACATCGCAGGCACTTTTGGCAATGTGGAAATACAGGTGATGGCTCTGAATGTACATCAAAAGGTGGTAGGTTAGGCATAGACAATGCCATATTGATCAGCAGTGCAGTGATAAAGGATCCAGGATTCCACTCCTTTCCAAGGAATGATCTGAGATTAAAATGTTTCCTTTTTTTTGATTGGATGGTTATTTTGGAGAGATCAGTGTGTGTGTGTATATACACTGAACAAGCTACCTGTGTATCACTCTAACTCAGTCTCCAACTTAAAATGCTGTCTGTAAAAGTAGACAAAAACCTTCCAAAATGTTCACACTTGAAAGCAATGTTTCCGGATTTTCACCATCCTTTTCTTTTTTTTTACCTTATCGCCATTGTGCTATCTCTTGGGACTGGAGTGCGGTTTAGCCAAGCTTAGTAAAAGATGTGAGGCAAAGATTGAGACAGAAGCAGCAAGCTATTGAACACAAACACTTCTTTATTCTATTTTACTTTCACTTTGCTAGCATGTGTGTCCGACAACAGCTACTACTGTACACAATGCACATTGCAATCTCAAAACACTACAGTGCCCAAAGATGGAGAAATTGCTGAAGTACTTAATTGTTACTTTTGACAGTATTCATAAAAGAAAGGGGGGAAGAAATACCAGAATTTTGAGGCAAAGTTTAAAGGGAAGTGTAGGCCAATAAAGGTTAAAATCACCCGAAAGGCCATATTTATATCAGGAAGGTTGTTGAAGCTCAATGTAGATAAGGCTCCTGGCTCTGTCAACTTTCATCCCTGAGTTCGGAAGGAATTGGCTCAAACAATTGCAAGCTCTATTGGCCAGGTCATGGTGTCTTCCTGCTCATCCTGACTCCTCCTCATCCAATTCCCACCCCAATTTAAAATCATGTCCTAAGTGTTTCATAAGTTGACTATTTGCATATTTTGTGCCTATATCTTTACAGCCTAGTGGAAGGAAAAATTATCTCAAATTGTTTAAAGAAATTTCACGACAAATTAGGTTTATTACCAGCTGCTCATGTAACACCTGTGCTGAATCCGATATCAAGCTCATAACTGCAATTAGAACAAGAAATGCTGGAAATGCTCATCAGGTCTGGCAGCATCTGTGGAGAGAGAAGCAGAGTTAACGTTTCAGGTCAGTGACCTTTCATCAGAAGGTCATCAGTTCTGAAGAAGGGTCACTGACCTGAAACGTTAACTCTGCTTCTCTCTCCACAGATGCTGCCAGACCTGATGAGCATTTCCAGCATTTCTTGTTTTTATTTCAGATTTCCAGCATCTGCAGTATTTTTCTTTTATCATAACGGCAATTAGACTGATTCTCCTTCAGAATGCCTTACATCTAAAAAATTGATTTCAATGATGTAAAACATTTACATATTTTTGTTTACTCTAAAGAATACGAAGGTATTTACAATGGTATTATCCTTTTGTATTTTTCCAAAGAATGCCTTGCTATGGAACTATATTTAAAAAAAATTGTAGGTTAAATATTTTTAAAGCAATATTTCTTTCCTTAAAGGAATTTGACAAAATGATTCTATTTTGTTTCCAGACATGTGAATCAATGAAGATAATTGAAATAAGACATGCCATTATGTCACTGTCAGTGTGAAGTTGATGCAGTGTGTCCTTTGCTGCAAGCTGAGACTATGTATAGGAACATTGGGGAATAATTTTAAACCTCAGCGACGATAGAAAACTGGTGATAGTAGTGGTCTGCCTGCTATACACCTGGCCCAATTTTCCTTTGCATTAATTTAAAAGGGTGGTCAATCTGCAAGTTTTCCAACCCTACTGAGGTTTAAAATGACCCCATTATGTTTGTGGGCAAAGTCTGAAAATATCACGGCCGGAATTTTACGTCGAGGTGAAACCCCCACCCACCGGCCAAAAAGTCCTGCCTTCAGGAGCTGCTGGCCAATCAACAGACTGGCAGCTCCTCAGTCCCAACAGCACCACTGGGAGCAGTGGCCACTGTTGTGACTGCACCCAGCCAGAAGAGGACCGTGGACGCGGCCCCTATCGAGGTAAGTTGGGTTTCGGGCCTCGCCGGGGACAATTGACGTTCAGGATTGCAGGAGGGGCTGCTCCAGCAGGGCCGGCCTGTACTGCTGGGGGGGTTCGGGAGGTCCTCTGTGGGGCATAGCATGCCAGTTTAGGAGGGTCCCCCGCACTTGGGCCCGCAAGGAGGCTGCCAGGTTTTACCAGGCGGCCTCCACAGGTGCTGAAGTTCCTGGCTGTTGCTGATAAAATACCAGCAGTGGCTGTAAGAGGCCATTAAGTGGAAATTAATTGGCCACTAAAGGGCCTCATTTGGCCTGGGGTAGGCAGCCCGTTTGACCCCTCTTCCGACGCTCATAAAATTGCAGCAGGGGTGGCAAGGCAACAGGAACAGCATCCCCCACCTCTCACACAATTTTACGCCTCCAGCACGCCCCCATTGGGGGCTTAAAATTCCGTCCCAAGAAGTTGATGGCCCCAGTCAGGATGCCAATCACAAGCCCATTTTTGTTCTTGCACAACTTCTTACTTCCTTAATTTTTTTCTCTTAAATGTAGTCATTTATGCTGGGGTATGGTCACACAGGTGACAGTGGCTCTCTGACGTTAGATCCAAGCAGCCACTCTGTTGCCACCAGAGTTGAACCCAAACCTCCTCCAGCAGGATTTACTGCGAAGTGATCAGGTGTGTGAATCAATGATTATTTGTATTTTTTTTCTATTTTGGGTTCTCTGGTATCAGTGTTACGACCAGGTGAGAAAGAGTTTTAGGGTTCCCTTTCAGCCTTCACCTGATCTTACTGTAACAAGGTTTAATTTTAAACATACCATGTTTTTAGCTCCCCCTTGGTGAATCCTTGTTCACCCACTTTCCAATTATAAGGCAAAGAAACCAGCACAAACAGACTTTTATAGGTTTAAAGTTGAGATTTATTAAACTTGAACTTAAACTCTAATTCGGTTGACGCTTATGGATACACGACGCACCTGTGCTAGCATGCATACACAATACACACATGCAAATAGAGACAGAAAAGAGAAGAAAAATAAAGTAGAAATGTTTGAGGCAATCTCTGAAGAGTGTTTTTTGTTACGAATCTTTGAGCTTACCGTAGAGTCCTTGATTGTAGGTAGTCTTGCTTTTCATTGGGGCCCAGTATTCTTCTTAAACCTTGTTTGCTGCAGGAGACTTTTCTCTCTTGGGGTTCACGTATCTTCAGAGGATTCAGAGGCTTGTGAGAAAGAGATGGGAGCAGACAGGATAGATCTTCTCAGTCCAGGAGCAAACAGACTTTCGGAGTTCAAACTGTTAGTACAATTCAGATATACCCAGGTTGCCAAGCAGGTTAGTCATGTGACTAACTAATCTGACCATGTCTTGGATTATATCACTTTAGCAGTCTCCGGAATGCTCCTCTTACACACAATACCTGGTGATCAAGGTCCATTGTGGGTTGAATGTATCAGGGAATGGTCCTCTGTCCTTCCAAGCACTATCTGTTAATATGCAAATGTCTTTTCCAACATGGCTGATCTGTTTAACAAGTTCTTTCTTCACTCCAGTTGGGGGCCTAGCATGACATCAATTATAGTGTCCCAATGAGTTCACCAAAAATAAATACATGGATTTTTGAAAAATAGAAGCTGTTTAT
The DNA here is from genome assembly GCF_036365525.1 of Heterodontus francisci. NCBI lineage: Eukaryota > Metazoa > Chordata > Chondrichthyes > Heterodontiformes > Heterodontidae > Heterodontus > Heterodontus francisci. Next base: position 117,306,140 of record NC_090373.1, read on the forward strand.
CCACAAATATCCACTGATCATTTTAGGATATTGCCTCCTCTGGATTTTGTCTTTTGTAGGACTTTCCAACATTAATTCCAACCTCAGAAGATCAACCTTACTGCACCAATGTGATATATACATTTTTCACTTTAGCTGTACTTGAAGCCTCTCTAGTACCGCCAGCTTAGTGCTGCCACTGTGGGCAATCTACATTGTGACTTGGACCTACTAAGAATTGGATTGAGATTGTCCATACTATTTTCACTAAGGGCCCTTGCATACCATGGGAGAGTAGGGTTTGATCCCAGCAATTTGGTCTGTATTTCAACCCAAGTCCCAGAGATGAAGCAACCACATTCTAAATAGTCCTTCCCAGTATTTTTTAAAATTATTTAATTAAAGAAGAAACAATCTGCTTTGTTCTTTGCCTCATGTTTGGATATTGTTACCAGGAGGTTTCTTTACAACTGGTTGATTCACATCATATCTAAGGGTTTGGAGACTCCAGCTGCTTGGGAGCTGATGAACCTCAAAATCTGTGCTGCTAATCTCATGTTTCAGCGTTTATCTTAATTTTTAGGGTTGCCTCACTTTGTTCAGTGGAGCATAAATCATGTACATTACAGTACGTTGCTCTATGATAAATTTACTGTAATGCATGACATGGAAAAATAAATAAATGATATTACTTCGCATCGTATTTAACTAGCATTATATTACTTAAAAGTTACAGACATCTCACCAGACACAATACATGTTATTTTTAGAGCCAGTATAATAGCATTTCTGCAATATTTTTGATATAGAATCTAGTTGGAATGAAAGCACCATGTTATTTGTGAAAGAAAATAAAATCTACCCAACTAAAAGTCAAGTAAAAACTGATTTCAAACACGTTGATTAATATCAACTAGTCCAACATCTGTAACTGTGTTTATGTGTGATGATGCACTTAATCTTAGAGTGAGTGAGTGGACCTTGGGCAACAGCAAACAAAAAAAACAAAGAAAGAACTTGTATTATTAGTGTGCTTTTCTCATTCCCAGAACATCACAAGGAGTGCACTTTATGGCAAATTAATTTCTTTTGAATTTGGTCCTGAAAATGTTTGGGCCATTCTGCAATTACGAATGTAATTGCAACTGAAACAGTTGATGAAAAACTGAAAGATGTCTTTGGGATCAATCACTGCTTTAAATGTGTTTCAAAAAAGAAATTATAAAAACCTTATGGAAATAATAAAACAATAACAATACTAAAAATGACTGTCAAATATTGTCCATTCATCTAAGTTGAACACCAATCTACAGTTTTGCAAACTTGTTCATTCCAATATACGGAGTCTGCTTAGTTTATATTATGAAGAGAAATCTGGTGAGTCCATGTGAGGGGATTCTCATGGAGGGAAATACTAACCAATCTTCTGTGGCTTAGTGATATATGTTGGAATTCTGAATTTTTGTTTTTTGAAGTCCGAACGCTACAGATGATTTCTAAAGAGAGGATGAAGACTTTACAAATTAAGAAATGCTTTGGATACATTCTTTGCATCTGACTGTATTATCATAATTTCTATCTTGCAAACTAAAACATACAACTATTTCCAGTTCCTATGTTATTAGATTGGCAACCTTCAGTATTCCTTAACCATTCACACAGTAATGGTCAGCCATAATAGGGCCTCCAATGACCATTGTGAAGGAGCTAAAAATATATTTGTTATATCCACAATAATAAACAATATTTACAATGTCAACAATTTTCTCATTTCTCTCTCATCCTGTACCTCTCATATTTCTTGGTACTGAGGCATTCCTGTTGGTCTGTTTATTTCCTGTTGGCAACATCATCCGAAAACACAATGTCAGGTTCCAGATGTACTCTGACAATACCCAGCCATAAACTCCCTCCCCAGCCACCGACTGTATCCCTTCCCTGTCAACTGCCTGGGGCAGAACCAGACCATTTGTAACCTTGTAACCTTTGACCTTGAAATGAGCTTCTGACCACATATCTAGTCCATCATCAACACCACTTCGACCTCCATAGCATTGCCCAATTCCAGCCCTTCCTCAGTTCATCTGCTGCTGAAGTCCTCATCAGTCCCTTTGTTACCTCTAGACTTTATTCCAATGCTCTCTTGGCCAGCATTTCATCTTCCATCCTCCATCATCCAAAACTCCCAGATCCTAACTTGCATCAAGTCTCATTTGCCCATCACTCCTGTACTTGCTAACTTACGTTTGTTCCCAGTCTGGCTACACCTCAGTTTTCAAATCTCTATATAGTCTCGCCTCTCCCTATATCTGCAACCTCCTCCGGCCCAACAACCTGTTGGGATCTCTGCCCTCCTTCAATTCTGGCCTGTTCCAGATCCCTGATTGGTGGCCATACCTTCAGCTGGCTAGATCCTAAGCTCTGGAATTCCATCCCTAAAGCTCTCCACCTCTGCACCTTGCTCTCCTCCTTCAAGGCTTTCCGTAGAACCTACCCCTTTGATGAAGCTTTTGGTCATCTGTCTTGATGTCTCTATGTGTTTTATTGTCGAATTTTGTTTTGTTCTTGTCGAATTCCTTGGTACATGTGACTATGTTAAAGGCACTATATAAATGTAAGTTGTTGTTTCCCTTGCCAATTTTCCTCAATACCTGTGCTTTTCAATCTCAATATTTTACCTTTTGTCTCAGATTTTTTTCCCTCAAGTATTCCCCTGTCCTATCTCAATTCATGGCAAGGTCGGATTAGGGGGGGTCTGCCTGCTCAATGCAAACTTAACAAGGTAGCCAGTCTTCTTGTGAAGATATGTCAGCCATGGCTCAGTTGGTAACACTGTCGCCTCTGAGTCGCAAGGTTGTGGATTCAAGTCCCACTCCAGGACTTGGCCACAAAAACCAAGGCTGACACTGAGGTAGTGCTGCACTGTCAGAGATGCCGTCCTCCAGATGAGACACAAACAGAGGCCCCATCTGCCTTCTCAGGTGGATGTAAAAAATCCCATGGCACCATTTCGAAGAAGAGCAGGGGAGTTATCCCCGGTATTCTGGCCAATATTTATCTCTCAATCAATATCATAAAAGCTGATTAAAAGGTCATTATCACGTTGCTATTTGTGGGAACTTGCTGTGTGAAAACTGGTCACCACATTTCTTACATTACAACAGTGACGACACTTCAAAAGTACTTCATCGGTTGTAAGGTGCTTTGGATGTCCTGTGGTTGTGATGCAAGTCAGTCTTTCTTCCCTTCCCTCCTTTTTCTTGGCAGTGAGTGTTGACAGACCGATATTTATAACAGGATCCCTGGAAGATGATCAGGAACAGAAGGTTCAGTTGATTTTTCTTCCCTCCCTAGCTCAAGCGTGTTGAGGCTAATTGTAGCAAACCTATTGTCACTCTGCCTGGGATCAGTACAGACTGGGGAATCAAGCCCAGGATCATTCTGGTCAGAATGGTTGTGTTTCACACTGGTCAGTGAACTGAGCCATTATGGTGGCTTTGACTTAAAGCATTTGTTTACACTACTTGCGTGCCAAACTGCATAAGCAGCATGCAATAGACAGAGCTAAGGGATGGGCGGCACAGTGGCGCAGTGGCAGTGGCGCAGTGGTTAGCACCGCAGCCTCACAGCTCCAGGGACCCGGGTTCGATTCCGGGTACTGCCTGTGTGGAGTTTGCAAGTTCTCCCTGTGTCTGCGTGGGTTTTCTCCGGGTGCTCCGGTTTCCTCCCACAAGCCAAAAGACTTGCAGGTTGATAGGTAAATTGGCCATTATAAATTGTCACTAGTATAGGTAGGTGGTAGGGAAATATAGGGATAGGTGGGGATGTTTGTTGGGAATATGGGATTAGTGTAGGATTAGTATAAAATGGGTGGTTGATGTTCGGCACAGACTCGGTGGGCCGAAGGGCTTGTTTCAGTGCTGTATCTGTAATCTAATCTAATCTAATCCCATAACCAACGGATCAGATCTAAGCTCTGCAGTCCTGCCACATCCAGTCGTGAATGGTGGTGGACAATTAAACAACTAACCGGAGGAGGTGGCTCCACAAATATCCCCATCCTCAATGGTGGGGGAGCCCAGCACATCAGTGCGAAAGATAAGGCTGAAGCATTTGCAACAATCTTCAGCCAGAAGTGCCGAGTTGATGATCCACCTCGGCCCCCTCCTGGAGTCCCCAGCATTACAGATGCCAGACTTCAGCCAATTCGATTCACTCCGCGTGATATCAAGAAACGACTGAAGGCACTGGATACTGCAAAGGCTATGGGCCCTGACAATATTCCGGCAATAGTACTGAAGACCTGTGCTCCAGAACCTGCCGCACCCCTAGCCAAGCTGTTCCAGTATAGCTATGACACTGGCATCTACCCGGCAATGTGGAAAATTGCCAAGGTATGTCCTGTACACAAAAAGCAGGATAAGTCCAACCCGGCCAATTACCGCCCCATCAGCCTACTCTCAATCATCAGTAAAGTAATGGAAGGTGTCATCAACAGTGCCATCAAGCAGCACTTGCTTAGCAATAACCTGGTCAGTGACGCTCAGTTTGGGTTCCGCCAGGGCCACTCAGCTCCTGACCTCATTACAGCCTTGGTTCAAAGATGGACAAAAGAGCTGAACTCAAGAGGTGAGGTGAGAGTGACTGCCCTTGACATCAAGGCAGCATTTGACCAAGTATGGCATCAAGGAGCCCTAGCAAAACTGGAATCAATGGGAATCAGGGGGAAAACACTCTGCTGGTTGGAGTCATACCTAGTGCAAAGAAAGATGAGTGGTTGTTGGAGGTCATCTCAGCTCCAGGATATCACTGCAGGAGTTCCTCAGAGCAGTGTCCTAGGCCCAACCATCTTCAGCTGCTTCATCAATGACCTTCCTTCAATCATAAGGTCAGAAGTGGGAATGTTCGCTGATGATTGCACAATGTTTAGCACCATTCGTGACTCCTCAGATACTGAAGCAGTCCGGGTAAAAATGCAGCAAGACCTGGACAATATCCAGGCTTGGGCTGCTAAGTGGCAAGTAACATTTGCACCACACAAGTGCCAGGCAATGCCCATCTCCAACAAGAGAGAATCTAACCATCTCCCCTTGACATTCAATGGCATTACAATCGCTGAATCCCCCACTATCAACATCCTAGGGGCTACCATTGACCAGAAACTGAACTGGAGTAGCCATATAAATACCGTGGCTACAAGAGCTGGTCAGAGGCTAGGAATCCTGCAGCGAGTAACTCACCTCCTGACTCCTCAAAGTCTGTCCACCATCTACAAGGCACAAGTCAGGAGTGTGATGGAATACTCTCCACTTGCCCGGATGGGTGCAGCTCCAACAACACTCAAGAAGCTCGACACCATCCAGGACAAAGCAGCCCGCTTGATTGGCACCCCATCCACTAACATTCACCCCCTCCACCACCGACGCACAGTGGCAGCAGTGTGTACCATCTACAAGATGCACTGCAGCAACGCACCAAGGCTCCTTAGACAGCACCTTCCAAACCCGCGACCTGTACCACCTCGAAGGACAAGAGCAGCAGATGCATGGGAACATGACCATCTGCAAGTTCCCATTCAAGTCACACACCATCCTGACTTGGAACTATATTGCCGTTCCTTCACTGTCGCTGGGTCAAAATCCTGGAACTCCCTTCCTAACAGCACTGTGGGTATACCTACCTCACAAGGACTGCAGCGGTTCAAGAAGGCAGCTCACCACCACCTTCTCAAGGGCAATTAGGGATGGGCAATAAATGCTGGCCTAGCCAGCGACGCCCACATCCCTGAATGAATTTTTAAAAAACTGCTGTACTTTTTGGCCTATAGGCCTCATTCAAATTGGGAACCACAAACAGTAGAAGATTAGCATGTGGATTGTTCAGAAGCAGAGCTGCTGGAAAGAATATAAGAATATTTTTTTAGAAATAGGAAAATGCCATTGGATCCTCTTTGACAAATTCTAGTCTTTCTATGCAAAATGCATCTAATTGTCCTGAACCCATTTATTTTGTGCGCTTCAATGACCATCCATGATATTAATTACTGAAAAATGTTCTGTTTACTCTTCATGTACTCCCAATTTCCAAAGATTCTTGCAACTCTGGTCCTTTGACAAGTTAAAGCATTCAGAGTTCTTAAATTGAAAGTTATAACTCCAGGTCCACTGGATAGAATATTTCAACTTCCTGATGCACAATGGTGCTGGATAATAAACATTTATTTTGAACAAGTTTGGAAGTTTGAAGATTCTTTTCAACAGATATTAATTTGTTTTCTTCTAAAACTAAAATAATGTTTTAGGGTGAAGACTGAGAGTTATTTTAGCAAAGCACAACAAATGTATTTATCTATATTCCGTTCAAATGTTTTATGTGATAATGTAGTTGCTGGTCATTAGCTTGGAAGTACACTTACTTTTAAAGGACTACCTAAGAGTTGTTTATTCACTGCTGTAATGTAGTACAGTATTAATCTTTGAAATATTTCTGAACTTTATAACCAGTGTTAGATGGAGTTGACGAGTGTTAATGATAAAAAGTGCAACTCACCTGGTTTCATTATTTTAAATTATTGTTATGATCTAACTCCATTTTATGTCAGACCTCTTCATGATTCATTTGCAAAATAAGCACGGAAATACAAGAATTAAAAAAAAAACAAGTAAGAAGCTTTTGTGAGAGTTTGAATTTTTTTACAATAATCTTTTTGCCATGCCATTTATATACACTTTTAAAATTGCTTACCCATCCCTTCTCATTTCCAAATTGTACATCATTTATTTTTATCTTTTGATACATCATTTTTCTTAGTGATATCTAGGATTAATCTGTAGTTTTTTTGTCTCTCAGAGTCATAGAATTATAGAAACCTACAGCACAGAAGGAGAACATCCATGTTTAGGCTCTTTTAAAGAGCAGTCGTGCCTCATCCCACATCTCTGCTTTTTGTCCATAACTTTGTAAGTTCCTCATCCTCAAGTATGTGTCCAACTACCTTTTAAAATTATGTAATAAGCTTCTGCCATGTTTTCAGTGGAGGCTGGATCATTGAATATATTGAAGGCTGAGTTAGACAGATTTTTGATCGACAAGGGAGTTGAGGGTTATGTTGGGCAGGCAGGAAAGTGGAGTTAAGGCCACAATCAGATCAACCATGGTCTTATTAAATGGTGCAGCAGGCTTGAGGGGCCGAATGGCCTACTCCTGCTCCTATTTCTTATGTTCTTATGTTCAGGTAGAGCGTTCAAGATCCTGACAGCTCTGAGTGAAACAAAAAATCCTCTGCATCTCCACAGTTATTTTGAATCTGTGACCTCTAGTTAATGACTTACTCGTCAGAGAGGATCTTTTCCCCTATTTCCTGTATCAAAACCTTTCATCATCTTGAAAACAACTATTTAGTTATCTTTTAACCTTCTCTGTTCCAAGGAGAACAATCCTAGCATTTTCAACCTCCCATCATAACTGAAGTCTCTTATTCCTAGTGACGTCCTAGTAAACCTCCTCTGTTCTCCTTCTTAGGCCTTTGCATCTTTTCTAAAGTGTGGTGCCCAGAAATGTCCACAATATTCCAACTAAGGCCGAACCAGTGATTTATAAAGTTCTAGCATGATCTTTTTGCTTTCATATTCTATGCCTCTATTTGGTTGGCATCCTTCCATCTGTGAAAGATGATGCACACACAGTAAACAATACATTTAGGTGTGGTGACTTCTCTTGGTGCACTTTGCAGTTGGCTGTGAAGGCCAATCCTTGAGAGGCAGGTTCTGCCACAAGTGCCACATGTGAAGCTGCCAAGTGACGCTGTGAGTTGTTGTTTTTGATGTTGGAGCCTGTTGCCAAGCTGCTGTCGCAACTGGTCATCATGGTAGTACACAGCAGTCCACAGAATGTGTTTCCATTTCCCTCTTTCACCGTGTGATAGTTGACATTTAGGGCCTTCATGTCATGCTTGCAAGCATCCTTGAAGCAGAGCTCTTGGTGCCCACTGGTTGTCCAGTCTTGGTTACCTCACCATACAGAAGCTCCTTGGGTATCCTACGGATGTGTCCGATCCACCAACGTTTCCTCTGTTGGATTAGTGCCAACACACTTGGGAGTTGTGTCTTTGAGAATAGTGCCACTTACGTGATTTTGTCCTGCGAGGATATACCCATAATGTGCCGCAGACAGTGAAGATGAAAAATATTGAGCTTCTTTACCTGGTAGCTGTAAGTCACCCATGTTTCACAGCCAAATAGCAAGGTGCTGAGAACAAGGACTTATAAACCATCAGCTTGGTCCGAAGGGTCAGCTTGGTGTTCTCCCATGCGCGTTTCGCGAGTTGGCCAGAGGTGATAGCTACTTTCGCTATGTAAGTATGGAGCTCTGCATCAAGAGCCAATTGTCTGTCGCCATGGACCACAATGCAGATTGCGACACTGACCACTGTCTTATCAGCAGCAGAGTGAAGGTGCACCCTCAAAAGTGCAACAGCTCCAAGCACAACAGCCCGCCATGCATCAACATCTCTTGCGTACGCAATGATGCCAAATACCAGCACTTCGCACTGTCATTAGAACGCTTGCTACTTACCAAAGCCTTAACAGGAAGCACTGATGCTGGCATCAATGAAGCTTGGAATCACTAAGCTCAATTATCTATGAAGCAGCAGAAGCATTATTTGGTAAAGGTGGAACCCACAACAGGGGCTGGTTTGAGACCTACTCAGCTGAGATGATATCTGTCAGTGATGCAAAAAACAAAGCCTACATGATGCACAGCATAAACCCACCAGCTAATATACTGCATGACCTGAAAGTAGCCAAGACAGCCATGGAAAGGACATACTGTGTAAACAAACACTGGATCAGAGAAAGGCAGAGAAAGAGCAGGAAGGCAGTGCAGGTGTCCCCTGCGGTCATCTCCCTCCAAAACAGGTATACCGTTTTGGATACTGTTGGGGGAGATGGCTCACCAGGGGAATGCAGCAGTAGCCAGGTTCATGGGACCGTGGCTGGCTCTGCTGTTCAGAAGGGCGGGAAAAAAACGGGATGAGGTCCTACAATCAGAATTTAGGGAGTTAGGAGCCAAGTTAAAAAGTAGGACCTCAGAGGTAGTAATCTCAGGATTGCTACCAGTGCCACGTGTTCGTCAGAGTAGAAATGAAAGAATAGTCAGGATGAATCACTGATAAGCCCATTTTCTTCCAAATGGGAATAGATCCTATCCCTCAGTATCTTCTCCAGCAGCTTCCCTACCACTGACGTCAGGCTCACCGGTCTATAATTACCTGGATTATCCCTGCTACCCTTCTTAAACAAGGGGACAACATTAGCAATTCTCCAGTCCTCCGGGACCTCACCCGTGTTTAAGGATGTTGCAAAGATAACTGTTAAGGCCCCAGCTATTTCCTCTCTCGCTTCCCTCAGTAACCTGGGATAGATCCCATCCGGACCTGGGGACTTGTCCACCTTAATGCCTTTTAGAATACCCAACACTTCCTCCCTCCTTATGCTGACTTGACCTGGAGTAATCAAACATCTGTCCCTAACCTCAACATCCGTCATGTCCCTCTCCTCGGTGAATACCGATGCAAAGTACTCGTTTAGAATCTCACCCATTTTCTCTGACTCCACGCATAACTTTCCTCCTTTGTCCTTGAGTGGGCCAATCCTTTCTCTAGTTACCCTCTTGCTCCTTATCTATGAATAAAAGGCTTTGGGATTTTCCTTAACCCTGTTTGCTAAAAATATTTCATGACCCCTTTTAGCCCTCTTAATTCCTCGTTTCAGATTGGTCCTACATTCCCGATATTCTTTCAAAGTTTCGTCTTTCTTCAGCCTCCTGGACATTATGTATGCTTCCTTTTTCCTCTTAGCTAGTCTCACAATTTCACCCGTCATCCATGGTTCCCTAATCTTGCCATTTCTCTCCCACATTTTCACAGGAACATGTCTCTCCTGCACGTTAATCAACCTCCCTTTAAAAGACTCCCACATATCAAATGTGGATTTCCCTTCAAACAGCTGCTCCCAATCTACATTCCCCAGCTCCTGCCGAATTTTGGTATAGTTGGCCTTTCCCTCAATTTAGCACTCTTCCTTTAGGACCACTCTCGTCTTTGTCCATGAGTATTCTAAAACTTACGGAATTGTGATCACTATTCCCAAAGTAGTCCCCGACTGAAACTTCAACCACCTGGCCGGGCTCATTCCCCAACACCAGGTCCAGTATGGCCCCTTCCCGAGTTGGACTTTTTACATACTGCTCTAGAAAACCCTCCTGGATGCTCCTTACAATTTCTGCTCCATCTAGACCTCTAACACTAAGTGAATCCCAGTCAATTTGGAAAAATTAAAATCTCCTATCACCACCACCCTGTTGCTCCTACATCTTTCCATAATCTGTTTACATATTTGTACCTCTATCTCACGCTCGCTGTTGGGAGGCCTGTAGTACAGCCCCAACATTGTTACCGCACCCTTCCTATTTCTGAGTTCTGCCCATATTGCCTCACTGCTCAAGTCCTCCATAGTGCCCTCCTTCAGCACAGCTGTGATATCCTCTTTGACCAGTAATGCAACTCCTCCACCCCTTTTACCTCCCTCTCTATCCCGCCTGAAGCATCGATATCCTGGGATATTTAGTTGCCAATCATGCCCTTTCCTCAACCAAGTCTCAGTAATAGCAATAACATCATACTCCCAGGTACTAATCCAAGCCCTAAGTTCATCTGCCTTACCTACTACACTTCTTGCATTAAAACAAATGCACCTCAGACCACCAGTCCCTTTGCATTCATCATCTGCTCCCTGCCTACTCTTTCCCTTAGTCACGCTGCCTTCATTATCTAGTTCGTTACAGGCTTTAGTTACTACCTCCTTACTGTCCACTGACCTCCTCATTTGGTTCCCATCCCCCTGCCACATTAGTTTAAACCCTCCCCAACAGCGTTAGCAAAAGCACCCCAAGGACATTGGTTCCAGTCCGGCCCAGGTGTAGACCATCTAATTTGTAATAGTCCCACCTCCTCCAGAACCGGTCCCAATGTCCCAAAAATCTGAACCCCTCCCTCCTGCACCATCTCTCAAGCCATGCATTCATCCTGACTATTCTTTCATTTCTACTCTGACTATCACATGGCACTGGTAGCAATCCTGAGATTACTACCTCTGAGGTCCTACTTTTTAACTTGGCTCCTAACTCCCTAAATTCTGATTGTAGGACCTCATCCCGTTTTTTACCTATATCATTGGTGCCTCTGTGCACAACGACAACTGGCTGTTCACCCTCCCCCTTCAGAATGTTCTGCAGCCGATCTGAGACATCCCTGACCCGTGCACCTGGGAGGCAACATACCATTCAGGAGTCTCGTTTTCGACCACAGAACCGCCTATCTACTCCCCTTACAATCGAATCCCCGATTACTAAAGCCCTTCCACTCTTTTTCCCGCCCTTCTGAACAGCAGAGCCAGCCACGGTCCCATGAACCTGGCTACTGCTGCCTTCCCCTGGTGAGCCATCTCCTTCAACAGTATCCAAAACGGTATAACTGTTTTGGAGGGAGATGACCGCAGGGGACTACTGCACTGCCTTCCTGCTCTTTCTCTGCCTTTTGGTCACCCATTCCCTTTCTCCCTCAGCAATCCTAATCTGCATTGTGACCAATTCGCTAAACATGCTATCCACGACCTCCTCAGCATCGCGGATGCTCCAAAGTGAGTCCATCCGCAGCTCCAGAGCCCTCATGCGGTCTAACAAGAGCTGCAGCTGGACACACTTCCAGCACGTGAAGGGTCAGGGACATCAGCCGTGTCCCTGAGCTCCCACATTGAGCAAGAGGAGCATAACACGGGTCTGAGATCTCCTGCCATTTTTAATCTTAAGCTTAACTTAGTCTTAACTTAGATCAATGAAAAAGAAACAAAAAGTTTTTACCAATCACACGAAAAAAAATAAATAGAAAATGCCTTACCTTATCTGCACAACACCGAGTCCTTTTTTTTTGGTTAGAGGAGGAGGGCGGGTGGGAGACACTACAGGTGTAGTGTCTCGGGTTCAGCCGCTGCCCAAATATATAGGACTTACTTACCCAGCTGCCAACTCGCTCTCCCTGTCGCCGCTGCAAAAAGAAACTGCCAAAACAAAAAGATAAGTTTCTATAAGTTGTAAA